>NC_086319.1:10781885-11108060 GCF_036172605.1 Pelobates fuscus
GTATCGATAAAGGTTGTTACAAAAGAACAAACATACAGTGGGACCTCGGTTTCCGAATTTAATGCGTTCTCCGGGACGTTTCTTATTGTGAAACATTTGTAAACCGAAACACGGTGTCCCATAGGAATGCATTGAAAACCAATGAATCCGTTCTGGAGGTCAGAAAAAAGTCCAAATTGAGCTGGCATGGAAACCAACCCACAATGCAGAACACACAATAAAAGGCATGCAAACGACGAAGCTCAGCTCCCTACCTTTCCGCAGCTTGAGAAATGCACCAAAAAATCCCCAAACCACTGCAAAAAAATTCCAGAATGGCTCCAAAACTCGATGCAAAAGCCGCTCCAACACCTCCACACTCAACGCCACGTGCTACCCACAGGCTCCAGCATGCAGGGGGCGGTGCTATAAACCTCCCAGGTGCAATGCATCTTGGGGAAACTTGCTTTGTATTGCGAAAAAAAATGTGCACACCGAAGGCATTATTTTCAATGGATTTTCATTTGTAAACCGAAAATTATGTAAACCGAGGTCCCACTGTATTAGAGTATTTCAGGACTATTTTACATATTTGTTTGAAAGTGCCATTTAGTTATACCCCATGTGGTTTGGTATCTTACTGGGGTCCACATTCTGAATACCTGGACTGTTTGGTTAATGAGTGCTGGCTATATGTGCGCATGGTTTGTCAGTTAGTACATATGGCCAGTAGGTGTCGCCATTGCTCTAGGTACGTAGACTTGCCGTGTTTCGCATATTATATAACATTGTATTTCATAATACGATCATTTCTCAGATGGTCTTTATTTATTGATAATCTGTATTTGTTTGCGTCTTCTTTTACTCTGAGATAGTCATTTCAGATGTTTAAACCTGTCATTTTATTTAGTGCTCAGACAGCATCACAAAGCAGAGAGCACAGAACAGGGTGTAAGGCTTAACTCTAACAATGGGGCTACTATTAAAAGAGCAGAAACCGACACGGATTACAAATAAACCATAATATAATAAACATCATATCGCTCCCTGAGCAGTTACAGATCTGATATGCAGAATGGAGAGACAAATCAAATGTTCTAGTGAAGTAATGTTAGATAATAATGAGATCGGTAAACAAAGATCTGAATACGGTTTAAAACATTTTTGTAGTTGACCGTTCCAGATAAAAAAATTCTTGTTTTTTCTGTAATTTTACATTTGTTTTACTATAAAATGAAGAAGGCCGTCTGTATAAGGATGGTTGGAGCCACGAGTACCATGACTGAAGTTCCATTGACGTACTATAGTTAGAGGGTGAGAGAGGAGCCGGTTCTATTTGCAGGTTCATTGCAAAGAGCCGTTTATTTCAGCGTCTTGTTACCCGAAGCAAGGAAGTGATTATTCTTGAGATGGGAACCCCCGCTGTGCTTCTCATGTTAGGCCCACTCATTAGTAGCCGAAAGGGCGCCCATTGTTACTCCATAGCAGACAGAACCCTCGCTGAGAAGCTTCATGTCCAATCAGTCTTTATTCCTCTGCAGTTAAAGCCCGTCTGGACATGGAGAGATCGTGGCATGTGTTAGATTGTAAAAAGGAATGTAACATTAGCACTGAGGAAGGGCTTGTTGCCTGAAACGTTTGTTTATATTGTGTCCTCTAATAAACTGCAGTAGCACCTGGGTGTGCGCTATCTACTTGATGCGCAGAACTTCATTTTTTTTGTCTATATGCTTGTTACACTGTTGGAACTACAGTAAGGAGACCCTGCAGCTCGGATTTAATTGTTCATTACTGTGCTCTTTATCTTTGATAATCGGTGAGCATCACTGATGCCTCTGCCTCATCCTATGCATAGTAACCTTATAGCTGCAGTTATAATACACTGTGTGCGGGGAGACAGGGGACCTCCTTACACCATAACCTTATAGCTGCAGTTATAATACACTGTGCGGGAAGACAGGGGACCTCCTTACACCATAACCTTATAGCTGCAGTAATAATACACTGTGTGCGGGGAGACAGGGGACCTCCTTACACCATAACCTTATAGCTGCAGTTATAATACACTGTGTGCGGGAAGACAGGGGACCTCCTTACACCATAACCTTATAGCTGCAGTTATAATACACTGTGTGCGAGGAGACAGGGGACCTCCTTACACCATAACCTTATAGCTGCAGTTATAATACACTGTGTGCGGGGAGACAGGGGACCTCCATACACCATAACCTTATAGCTGCAGTTATAATACACTGTGCGGTGAGCCAAGGGACCTCCTTACACCATAACCTTATAGCTGCAGTTATAATACACTGTGTGCAGTGAGACAGGGGACCTCCTTACACCATAACCTTATAGCTGCAGTTATAATACACTGTGTGCGGGAAGACAGGGGACCTCCTTACACCATAACCTTATAGCTGCAGTTATAATACACTGTGTGCGGGAAGACAGGGGGCCTCCTTACACCATAACCTTATAGCTGCAATTATAATACACTGTGCGGGAAGACAGGGGACCTCCTTACACCATAACCTTATAGCTGCAGTTATAATACACTGTGTGCGGGAAGACAGGGGACCTCCTTACACCATAACCTTATAGCTGCAGTTATAATACACTGTGTGCGGGGAGACAGGGGACCTCCTTACACCATAACCTTATAGCTGCAGTTATAATACACTGTGTGCGGGGAGACAGGGGACCTCCATACACCATAACCTTATAGCTGCAGTTATAATACACTGTGTGCGGGGAGACAGGGGACCTCCTTACACCATAACCTTATAGCTGCAGTTATAATACACTGTGTGCGGTGAGCCAAGGGACCTCCTTACACCATAACCTTATAGCTGCAGTTATAATACACTGTGTGCGGTGAGACAGGGGACCTCCTTACACCATAACCTTATAGCTGCAGTTATAATACACTGTGTGCGGGAAGACAGGGGACCTCCTTACACCATAACCTTATAGCTGCAGTTATAATACACTGTGTGCGGGGAGACAGGGGACCTCCTTACACCATAACCTTATAGCTGCAGTTATAATACACTGTGTGCAGGGAGACAGGGGACCTCCTTACACCATAACCTTATAGCTGCAGTAATAATACACTGTGTGTGGGAGACAGGGGACCTCCTTACACCATAACCTTATAGCTGCAGTTATAATACACTGTGTGCGGTGAGCCAAGGGACCTCCTTACACCATAACCTTATAGCTGCAGTTATAATACACTGTGTGCGGTGAGACAGGGGACCTCCTTACACCATAACCTTATAGCTGCAGTTATAATACACTGTGTGCGGGAAGACAGGGGACCTCCTTACACCATAACCTTATAGCTGCAGTTATAATACACTGTGTGCGGGGAGACAGGGGACCTCCTTACACCATAACCTTATAGCTGCAGTTATAATACACTGTGTGCAGGGAGACAGGGGACCTCCTTACACCATAACTAAGCCTAATACTGCATTGACATCCAACATGGAAAATGAAGTCAGTCCGTGGTATGAACTCTTACTCCAGTTTTGAGAGGAATCATATATATCTTAATCGTGGTTTCTCAAGGAAATGGTTAGTCTGAAAGTCAGACACATTTAAGCTAATTGCTGTTTAGGATTCCGTGTATCCGATAGTACACTGTAATCCCAGTGCCTAGTTCCCTACGTTTGGTGTTTCCAGACAAATTGAGTCCACTGTTGATCCTGTGTAGCATCTGATTATGCTCACGATTTATCAGGATCCTAACAGTGGTTAGATTAACGGGTCTGGCTCACATACCAGACAGTCTATACTTAGAGAAACCCGGAAAAGGAATAGTGCCTTCATGGGCACTAGTTATAGTAAAGAAAGTGCCAATGAGACGGCACAATAGTAAGTAGGTGAAAAGAGTTATGTACACTGTGAAATGGTTTGCATAAATGAATACCCAAAGAGCTAGCTTTCCGATTCAATTATATCAGAATGTCAAATCCCCAAGATAAATGTATACAGTGTCCTCTCATAACAGGATCGGTCTGTTTAGCTGTCTACACTACCGCAGGGTTATAAAGCCCGCTAGGGTAGATATCAGTGATACAGGTACTGGGAACCGATCGTCAGGTGTTTGGAGGAATGAAGTCTTTTTCTTGGGAGGTGACGGAAAGCAGGTAACGGTCTCAGGTTGATGTCGGTGTAGACCCGACGCGCGTTTCGCCGTGTTTAGCGGCTCCTTACAACATTACCTTATAGCTGCAGTTATAATACACTGTGTGCTGGGAGACAGGGGACCTCCTTACACCATAACCTTATAGCTGCAGTTATAATACACTGTGTGCGGGGAGACAGGGGACCTCCTTACACCATAACCTTATAGCTGCAGTTATAATACACTGTGTGCAGGGAGAAAGGGGACCTCCTTACACCCTAACCTTATAGTTGCAGTTATAATACACTGTGTGCGGGGAGACAGGGGACATCCTTACACCATAACCTTATAGCTGCAGTTATAATACACTGTGTGCAGGGAGACAGGGGACCTCCTTACACCATAACCTTATAGCTGCAGTTATAATACACTGTGTGCAGGGAGACAGGGGACCTCCTTACACCCTAACCTTATAGCTGCAGTTATAATACACTGTGTGCGGGGAGACAGGGGACCTCCTTACACCATAACCTTATAGCTGCAGTTATAATACACTGTGTGTGGGGAGACAGGGGACCTCCTTACACCATAACCTTATAGCTGCAGTTATAATACACTATGTGCGGGGAGACAGGGGACCTCCTTACACCATAACCTTATAGCTGCAGTTATAATACACTGTGTGCGGGGAGACAGGGGACCTCCTTACACCATAACCTTATAGCTGCAGTTATAATACACTGTGTGCGGGGAGACAGGGGACCTCCTTACACCATAACCTTATAGCTGCAGTTATAATACACTGTGTGCGGGGAGACAGGGGACCTCCTTACACCATAACCTTATAGCTGCAGTTATAATACACTGTGTGCGGGGAGACAGGGGACTTTGAGTTATGTGGAGCAGGAAGTCCATTTAATGTCAGGTTTTAGACTTTCTGACTGAGTGCAGTTAAACCATTTCACTATTTTCCTCTCGTTTCTAACATTCGTTTTTATTCAGTCACCAAAGCAAACAAACCATAATTTCCTATCGCAGCACTAACTCAGACTCTGTCATCTCGCCTGCCATTGTCTGGGAAGCCAGGTGTGCGCAGGAGGGTGGAGTTTAGGAATGGAACCTGCTCGGCATATCATGAAACGTCTGGAGTATTAAATTATGTAGTAATTATCGCCCTGACAATGTGTAATCACTAGCATGCCAACCGTACCCTGGGGTACATTCAGCAAACTGAAACGACCAGATCAGACTCTCCCCAACGACTTCCACTGCTCACACAATTCTTTGGGTTATTTTCTGCACCCCGATATTCATTATTCACTAAATATTCCGCTATAATCCGGCTTAGCACACACAGCAAAGTAAACCTTGATCTGCCGCGACACAATTAGAAATATATATTTAAAATGTTGAAGTAGAGTTTTAATTTGCTGGCGATTAAACCGTTTTTTTTGGAAGTGCTAATTATTACAACTATTCATATAGCACCAATGTATTCTGCAGTGCTGTACAATATATAAATAAGACAAACATTTAATTGTAACCAAACACATATGATGTACGGAAACAGTTGGTGAAGTGAGCTTACAATCTAGGGGCTAACATTACGGCACAGATGCACCCTGTGTCCAGCGCTCGAGTGGTTAATTATTAACGGAGAGCATGCGAAAGCACTGGGTATATGTAGGAAGCCTTGCAGGGTAAACACACCCAGATGGAGGCGAAGTGGACATTGACACCACAGCAAGATTCAGCTAAATCTCCCATGTTCTGCAAACGTTATCACGATTTATTGATTCTGGTGTGATCGCGTTTATAACTTCTGGAGAACTTTAAAAAAAAAAAATTGCTGTAAAACGTGTCATGAAAATACTTTGTCAACTGAGAGTAACCCAACCCTTATCTGAGGGCATTACTGGGCGAATCACTTCACGGTTACTTAGATTGTATACAATGATCATAGATTGTAAGCTCCTTTGAGCAAAGCCTTCGTCACCTTGTCTCGGTTATTATTTTGCACGTCAATGACTTGTCAGATATCCACATTCTATAATTGTAAAGTGCTACAGACTACGTTGGCGATATATAAATGATAAAAATAGATCCCCCGCCCCCCACATTGATCTCTTTCTAAAATGTCTGTTAAACGAACGCATAGATTGAGATAACATTTATAGCAGAGATTACTCACTGAGTGACAAAATGTTCAGAACTCATGTGGAAATGGCAAATTTAAGTAAAAAAACAGTGAAATGGAAAAACAGCTGAATTGGAAAATGTGTCACAATTTGTAGTTTATTGAATAAGCCCCACTGGGCCACGTGATTGGGCTAAACTTCAGAATGTTATATTAACAGCTTTTACCTCCAAAAAATAATAATAATCACCCAGGATTACCCTTTCTAGCACTAAAAGTGGAGCAGTCGTCATGGAAACCAATGGATTTTTCCTACTGATTGCTCCATGTTTAGTGCCACAGAATCTCTACATCTATATCCGGCTCTTTAACAGTAAAGAAACCCGGCCGTTATCTTATAAATAAATCAGAAGCTCGCGCTCCGTTGTGGGTGACCACGTAGCCACGTTTTAGTGGGAGATGGAGTCGGGGTGTTTTCCTGCCGAGGGTGACCACGTAGCCACGTTTTAGTGGGACATGGAGTCGGGGTGTTTTCCTGCCGAGGGTGACCACATAGCCACGTTTTAGTGGGACATGGAATCAGGGTGTTTTCCTGCCGAGGGTGACCACGTAGCCACGTTTTAGTGGGACATGGAGTCGGGGTGTTTTCCTGCCGAGGGTGACCACATAGCCAAGTTTTAGTGGGACATGGAATCAGGGTGTTTTCCTGCCTAGGGTGACCACGTAGCCACGTTTTAGTGGGAGATGGAGTCGGGGTGTTTTCCTGCCGAGGGTGACCACGTAACCACGTTTTAGTGGGACATGGAGTCGGGGTGTTTTCCTGCCGAGGGTGACCACGTAGCCAAGTTTTAGTGGGACATGGAATCAGGGTGTTTTCCTGCCGAGGGTTACCACGTAGCCATGTTTTAGTGGGATATGGAGTCGGGGTGTTTTCCTGCCGAGGGTGACCACGTAGCCAAATTTTAGTGGGACATGGAATCAGGGTGTTTTCCTGCCGAGGGTGACTATGTAGCCACGTTTTAGTGGGACATGGAGTCGGGGTGTTTTCCTGCCGAGGGTGACCACGTAGCCAAATTTTAGTGGGACATGGAATCGGGGTGTTTTCCTGCCGAGGGTGACTATGTAGCCACGTTTTAGTGGGACATGGAGTCGGGGTGTTTTCCTGCCGAGGGTGACCACGTAGCCACGTTTTAGTGGGACATGGAGTCGGGGTGTTTTCCTGCCGAGGGTGACCACGTAGCCACGTTTTAGTGGGACATGGAGTCGGGTGTTTTCCTGCCGAGGGTGACTATGTAGCCACGTTTTAGTGGGACATGGAGTCGGGGTGTTTTCCTGCCGAGGGTGACCACGTAGCCATGTTTTAGAGGGACATGGAATCAGGGTGTTTTCCTGCTGAGGGTAACCACGTAGCCACGTTTTAGTGGGACATGGAGCAGTGTGTGGAGCAGGGCTTGCTCTGTGAGCTCTGAGCTGCCAGGATGCCAACAATAATTTCTGGACAAATACAATAAAGAGAAAGCATTCCTTATTTGTTGAATTTCTTCAGATATGCATAAAAATGGCTTAAAATGGATTGCGTAATTAAACGTACTGTTCTAACGTTCGTTCTATCAGAATTAATGCTTCTCCCCCTCTTCAACAGACTGAGCTGCTCCCACCCTCTCTCCCTTCCAGTCCCCTATTTATTTTGTTACGGTAATAAAACAAACAAAAAAGTTTTAAATTATTAAGCTTTCCAAGTAATTCAGAAGTGTTAGAAAAACCTTCTAAATGATTTGTCTAGAACACTCCCCGTGCATTTTAATAATGACTTCTGCAGAAAAATCATTTGGAAAGTTTATTAACCCCTTAAGGACACATGACGTGTGTGACACGTCATAATTCCCTTTTATTCCAGAAGTTTGGTCCTTAAGGGGTTAAAGGAACACTGCAGGCACCCAGACCATTCAGCTCATTGAAGTGTTAAACATGTTCCAGATAAATGCAATGTTTACATTGTAGCTCTAAGTTTGCCCTCTGTGACTGTCTAACAGAATGTCTAACAGACAGCCTCTACAGGGCTTCCGGAATTCAAACAGACTTTTAGTCCATTATCTGACGCTGGACATCCTCACGGACCTCCAGCATTTTCTAATGCGTGTGCGGCCATTGCTGCGCATGTGCATTAGGTATGCTCGGCGCTGGATTCAGGTAAGTGGCGGAAGGGGTTTTAACCCTTCAGCATCACGGAAGGAGGACCTATTAACTCTATAGTGCCAGGAAAACGGCTTGGTTTTTCTGACACTATAGGATCCCTTTAAGTCAAGGCCAATATTTGTGTGAATTAGCAAAAATGAAATTTAATCAAACAGAAAGTAAAATGTATCCGGATGAATAATTCAGAGTGCAGCAGCCGCCCGCAGGCCCTTGCGCAGTCACCCGGCGTGCTTGTTGTTTGAGCTCGCTTTATTACAGGAGGTATAGCGTGAGCGAAGGGTCCTCTGAAAAGTTATACCTTGTGGTTACAGAGTTTAGTTTGTTTGTTTTTATTTTATAGTATCAAAGAAGATTCACAGAAAACACAAACTCCCATTATCACAGCAATTATAATTCATTCTCCATAACTATCTGCACCCGCAAAAGTGTTATGTGCCTGTGTATTAACTCCCAACAAATATAAACTTGAGAGGGTAGTGGATGCATGGAATAGCCTTCCAGCTGAAGTGGTAGAGGTTAACACAGTAAAGGAGTTTAAGCATGCGTGGGATAGGCATAAGGCTATCCTAACTATAAGATAAGGCCAGAGACTAATGAAAGTATTTAGAAAATTGGGCAGACAAGATGGGCCGAATGGTTCTTATCTGCCGTCACATTCTATGTTTCTAACTTACATAAAGAGAGATACAATTACCTCCACAGAATGGAACGTATAGGGAGGAGAAAATAACCCCAGTGTAAAACTGTAACAAATAAGTAAATATATGAAGATATCGATCGATACATTTACAAATAGGGGGCAGGTAAACACTGCTCACACTTTAAGGCTACGCAGTTACGTCACACCCCACCTCCAGCAAGTACTGCAGCGAACTTTAAGCATCGGTAACCGGTAACTGAGAACAAAGGTTTCTACCATTTCGGACTGCGGACTTCCATTTTGGGAGGTAAATCTTCTGATATGTGTTTTTAACGTGATTAATTTTTGATTCTTACGTCTTCTTCAAGAGAGATATATCGGAGTTTGGATATTCTGTTTGGAGCCATAAAGGTTTTTATAGATACCTTGTTATCGGTTGATACTTTATTGAGTGTGAGTGAGTTATTGCATTTATAAAGATGCTGCTATTACTATAATTATTTTAAATATTTCTAATATTTAGAGTCAAGTCAATTGTTTTTTTTTCCTTTTTTTGCAACATTAATTATTATTCTGTCTTTGCATGCTCCAATATTTGTTTTTTTGCATAAAATAAATAAATGTTTTGAAGAATGCTGCACCATAAGCCTGCCTCTTTAGCCACACCCCCTCAATCCATAAAAATACTTCCTTATCAATGTATGTACACAGCTCAGTCACTGCCAGTACTGAATGACCGAAACCAGTGTTCCCCCAACCCAGTCCTCATGGACCACCAACAGTCCAGGTTGTGCAGGGCCGTTTGAAGGAATTTGGGGGCCCCAAGCAAAATAGACATGGAGGCCCCCCTCCACGCCCTCCCCACCTTACGCACGCAAAGCCTACAGGAACCACAATTTATACAAGACAAGTAGAGCTATTTTATCTAGTGTATGTAATTTATCACTTACCACTATCTTGTTTTTTCTTATCCTCCTCTTCCTTTCTCTTCTTTCTTTTCTGGCTTCCTGAAGCGTAATTCCGCTTCATGATGACTGCCGACTCCGAGGAGGTTTTCTTTTTTGCCGGCAGCCGAGATCACGTGGTTGGCTGGCTGCTGAGAGAGGGGACCCCTTGAGGAGGGATAAAAGTGTCACTTTACTGATGCATTATGTGTGTGTGCGCGGCGGTGTAGTGTGAAAGAGCTCCCTGTCCTGCCCCCTTTCCTATAGAGCTCTCTCTTTAGTCCCATAGAGCTCTGCACCTGCCCCCTCTCTGTGTTCTCCTCACCCCCCTTCCCTGTGTTCTCCTCATCTCCTCCCCCTCCCTTTGTCCTTCTTACTCCCCCTCCTCCTCCCTGTGTCCTTCTTATTCCCCCCTTCCCCTGTCCTTCTTACAACTCCCCCTCCCCGTGTCCTTCTTATTCCCCTCCCCGTGTGCTTCTTACTCCCCCCTCCCTTCTTATCCACTGTCTACCCCATGTCCTTCTTAGTCCCCCCTCCCCGTGTCCTTCTTACTCCCCCTTCCCCTGTCCTTCTTACTCCCCCCTTCCCCTGTCCTTCTTACTCCCCCTCCCCGTGTCCTTCTTATTTCCCTCCCCGTGTGCTTCTTACTCCCCCCTCCCTTCTTATCCACTGTCTACCCCATGTCCTTCTTAGTCCCCCCTCCCCGTGTCCTTCTTATTCCCTCACCCCATGTCCTTCTTACTCCCCCTTCCCCTGTCCTTCTTACTCCCCCCTTCCCCTGTCCTTCTTACTTCCCCTCCCCTCCCTGTGTCCTTCTTATTCCCCTCCCTGTGTGCTTCTTACTCCCCCTCCTCCTTCCCCTTATTCCACTACCCCATGTCCTTCTTAGTCCCCCCTCCCTGTGTCCTTCTTATTCCCCCACCCCATGTCCTTCTTACTCCCCCCTCCCTTCTTATGTTATTCCACTACCCCATGTCCTTCTTAGTCCACCCCTCCCCCTGTCCTTCTTACTCCCCCCTCCCTGTGTCCTTCTTATTCCCCCACCCCATGTCCTTCTTACTCCCCCCTCCCTTCTTATTCCACTACACCATGTCCTTCTTAGTCCCCCCTCCCTTCTTATGTTATTCCACTACCCCATGTCCTTCTTAGTCCACCCCTCCCCCTGTCCTTCTTACTCCCCCCTCCCTGTGTCCTTCTTATTCCCCCACCCCATGTCCTTCTTACTTCCCCCCCCCCCCTTCTTATTCCACTACCCCATGTCCTTCTTAGACTTAGTCCCCCCTCACCGTGTCCTTCTTACTTCCCCCTCCCCCTCCCTGTGTCCTACTTGCTCTCCCCCTCCCTGTTTTTCTGTTTTCTTTTACTCCGACCCTACCCTAGTAATTCAGTCCTCTTCCCTTCCCTGGACCATGTAGCGTGGCCGAGCTCCTCGCTCTCTACCTCAAGACTCCAGTTCTGGGCTTCTGGCTGTCACTCACTCCGGCCGGGTACCGCGTGGTACAGGTCAGGAGATTCAGCAGACAGTTTCCTGTTCCCGGCCGCGGACGGACTAAAAGGAAGTGAGCACAGTGTACACTTCATGTCAGTCCGGCCGGGAACAGGAAACTGAATCCCCTGTTCCTGTACCACGCCGCGCGGTACCCGGCCGGACTGAGTGACAGGCAGCCTGGCAGGAGGTAGAGGGGAGAGGTAACCAGGAGTGCTGCAGCCGCCTGAGGCTCTCTATAGAGCGCTCAGGCGGCTGCAGCCTTAAAGAAAGCAAAACAAGCATGGGCTCTGCTTGGGGCCCCGGGCCAGCTCGGGGCCCCAAGCAATTGCTTGTTTTGCCTGTGTGCTAGCGACGGGCCTGAGGTTGTGTAAGTATCTTCATTGGAATAAAACAGGGGGACACACATAAATCCTGGACTGTTGGTGGTCCATGGGGACTGGGTTGGGGAACACTGACCTTTACAACAAAACAACCTGTATTAGCAGTACAGGACACCCAGGGAGACATATAGTAAGGATATCACTACCGGTTATACGTCTGCAGGCAGATTGTGAATTAAAAGCAGCTCACTCAGTGCTGTTGGGGCTAAGACTGTGTACATAGCTTTCATAAGGAGGTCTTTCTGGAGTGAGGGAGTGTGGCTAAGGAGGCAGGCTTATGGTGCAGAATTCTGTAAACCATTTATTTATTATATGCAAAAACTATAAAGATTTGAGCATGCGAAACAACACAGCATATTAATGAGGCCAAAATCTAGCAAATGCATTAAAGTTGTTTTGGTGCCCGGAATGTCGCTGTAACAGTATTGGAAAATAGTATTCAGTGGGTTTTTTTGCAGCCTCCATTGATCCGGTGTTAACAGACAGCACTTGTGGTCATTACATTCTATAGTCTGGAACAGGTTGGACCAGTTTCTAGCAGTTTACAGAGTGACACACCCTTTACGTATTTTTACTTTTGGGTTCACAAGTTTACCCAGCTGTGGGTGGGTAATGGCGATCTGTGCTCTGAATTTGCCCCGAGCTCTCTCCTGTTCGCCGCAAGTTTAGGAATGTACTAAATGAGATGCTTCAAGGAAATTCACTAGTGAAACTACACCCTTAACAACTTCTGAAAACTGTCACTGGGTTTTTATGGCTGGAATCTATGTCAACCAGGAAAATGAAAGGTTTAAAAGATTAAAGGTTCTTTCCTTCAAATGAGCTTATTAAACTGATTTTATCGGTTTGAAAAATACCTTGAGGGACTGCTAGCGGGGAACAAAACGTTGCTTCATGTATTAGGTTCTTTACATGGTTTGGAGTGTATTCCTATCTCTCCAGGGTGCCCCCTATGGGCTGCTATAAGAATTACACTAGTGTTGGGGTGGCTGACATGGAAAGGAATGAGTGGATACTGTATGGGTAACACAGGTATTGGGGAAGGAATGAGCGGATACTGTATGGGTAGCACAGGTATTGGGGAAGGAATGAGCGGATACTGTATGGGTAACACAGGAATTGGGGAAGGAATGAGCGGATACTGTATGGGTAACAGGTATTGGGGAAGGAATGAGTGGATACTGTATGGGTAACAGGTATTGGGGAAGGAATGAGCGGATACTGTATGGGTAACACAGGTATTGGGGAAGGAACGAGTGGATACTGTATGGGTAACAGGTATTGGGGAAGGAATGAGCGGATACTGTATGGGTAGCACAGGTATTGGGGAAGGAATGAGCAGATACTGTATGGGTAACAGGTATTGGGGAAGGAATGAGCGGATACTGTATGGGTAGCACAGGTATTGGGGAAGGAAGGAGTGGATACTGTGTGGGTAACAGGTATTGGGGAAGGAATGAGCGGATACTGTATGGGTAGCACAGGTATTGGGGAAGGAATGAGCGGATACTGTATGGGTAACACAGGTATTGGGGAAGGAATGAGCGGATACTGTATGGGTAGCACAGGTATTGGGGAAGGAATGAGCAGATACTGTATGGGTAGCACAGGTATTGAGGGAAGGAAGGAGCGGATACTGTATGGGTAACAGGTATTGGGGAAGGAATGAGCAGATACTGTATGGGTAACAGGTATTGGGGAAGGAAAGAGTGGATACTGTATGGGTAGCACAGGTATTGGGGAAGGAATGAGTGGATACTGCATGGGTAACACAGGTATTGGGGAAGGAATGAGCGGATACTGTATGGGTAGCACAGGTATTGGGGAAGGAATGAGCAGATACTGTATGGGTAACAGGTATTGGGGAAGGAATGAGCGGATACTCTATGGGTAACACAGGTATTGAGGGAAGGAAGGAGCGGATACTGTATGGGTAACAGGTATTGGGGAAGGAATGAGCAGATACTGTATGGGTAACAGGTATTGGGGAAGGAACGAGTGGATACTGTATGGGTAACAGGTATTGGGGAAGGAATGAGCAGATACTGTATGGGTAACACAGGTATTGGGGAAGGAACGAGTGGATACTGTATGGGTAACACAGGTATTGGGGAAGGAAGGAAGGAGCGGATACTGTATGGGTAACATGTATTGGGGAAGGAAGGAGCGGATACTCTATGGGTAACAGGTATTGGGGAAGGAATGAGCGGATACTGTATGGGTAACAGGTATTGGGGAAGGAATGAGCGGATACTCTATGGGTAACAGGTATTGAGGGAAGGAAGGAGCGGATACTGTATGGGTAACAGGTATTGGGGAAGGAATGAGCAGATACTGTATGGGTAACAGGTATTGGGGAAGGAATGAGCGGATACTCTATGGGTAACAGGTATTGAGGGAAGGAAGGAGCGGATACTGTATGGGTAACAGGTATTGGGGAAGGAAGGAGTGGATACTGTATGGGTAACAGGTATTGGGGAAGGAAGGAGTGGATACTGTATGGGTAACAGGTATTGGGGAAGGAATGAGCAGATACTGTATGGGTAACAGGTATTGGAGAAGGAATGAGTGGATACTGTATGGGTAACAGGTATTGGGGAAGGAATGAGCGCATACTGTATGGGTAACAGGTATTGGGGAAGGAATGAGTGTATACTGTATGGGTAACACAGGTATTGGGGAAGGAAGGAGTGGATACTGTATGGGTAACACAGGTATTGAGGAAGGAATGAGCGGATACTGTATGGGTAACACAGGTATTGGGGAAGGAAGGAGTGGATACTGTATGGGTAACACAGGTATTGGGGAAGGAATGAGCGGATACTCTATGGGTAACAGGTATTGGGGAAGGAAGGAGTGGATACTGTATGGGTAACACAGGTATTGAGGGAAGGAAGGAGCAGATACTGTATGGGTAACAGGTATTGGGGAAGGAATGAGTGGATACTGTATGGGTAATAGGTATTGGGGAAGGAATGAGCGCATACTGTATGGGTAACGGGTATTGGGGAAGGAATGAGTGTATACTGTATGGGTAACAGGTATTGGGGAAGGAAGGAGTGGATACTGTATGGGTAGCACAGGTATTGGGGAAGGAAGGAATGAGTGGATACTGTATGGGTAACAGGTATTGGGGAAGGAATGAGCGGATACTGTATGGGTAACAGGTATTGGGGAAGGAATGAGCAGATACGGTATGGGTAACACAGGTATTGGGGAAGGAACGAGTGGATACTGTATGGGTAACACAGGTATTGGGGAAGGAATGAGTGGATACTGTATGGGTAACACAGGTATTGGGGAAGGAATGAGTGGATACTGTATGGGTAACACAGGTATTGGGGAAGGAATGAGTGGATACTGTATGGGTAACAGGTATTGGGGAAGGAAGGAGCGGATACTGTATGGGTAACAGGTATTGGGGAAGGAAGGAGCGGATACTCTATGGGTAACACAGGTATTGGGGAAGGAATGAGTGGATACTGTATGGGTAACATAGGTATTGGGGAAGGAAGGAATGAGTGGATACTGTATGGGTAACATAGGTATTGGGGAAGGAAGGAAGGAGCGGATACTGTATGGGTAACACAGGTATTGGGGAAGGAATGAGCGGATACTGTATGGGTAACAGGTATTGGGGAAGGAATGAGCGGATACTCTATGGGTAACAGGTATTGGGGAAGGAAGGAGTGGATACTGTATGGGTAACAGGTATTGGGGAAGGAATGAGCAGATACTGTATGGGTAACAGGTATTGGGGAAGGAATGAGTGGATACTGTATGGGTAACAGGTATTGGGGAAGGAATGAGTGTATACTGTATGGGTAACAGGTATTGGGGAAGGAATGAGCGGATACTGTATGGGTAACAGGTATTGGGGAAGGAAGGAGTGGATACTGTATGGGTAACACAGGTATTGGGGAAGGAATGAGTGGATACTGCATGGGTAACACAGGTATTGGGGAAGGAATGAGCGGATACTGTATGGGTAGCACAGGTATTGGGGAAGGAATGAGCAGATACTGTATGGGTAACAGGTATTGGGGAAGGAATGAGCGGATACTCTATGGGTAACACAGGTATTGAGGGAAGGAAGGAGCGGATACTGTATGGGTAACAGGTATTGGGGAAGGAATGAGCAGATACTGTATGGGTAACAGGTATTGGGGAAGGAACGAGTGGATACTGTATGGGTAACAGGTATTGGGGAAGGAATGAGCAGATACTGTATGGGTAACACAGGTATTGGGGAAGGAACGAGTGGATACTGTATGGGTAACACAGGTATTGGGGAAGGAAGGAAGGAGCGGATACTGTATGGGTAACATGTATTGGGGAAGGAAGGAGCGGATACTCTATGGGTAACAGGTATTGGGGAAGGAATGAGCGGATACTGTATGGGTAACAGGTATTGGGGAAGGAATGAGCGGATACTCTATGGGTAACAGGTATTGAGGGAAGGAAGGAGCGGATACTGTATGGGTAACAGGTATTGGGGAAGGAATGAGCAGATACTGTATGGGTAACAGGTATTGGGGAAGGAATGAGCGGATACTCTATGGGTAACAGGTATTGAGGGAAGGAAGGAGCGGATACTGTATGGGTAACAGGTATTGGGGAAGGAAGGAGTGGATACTGTATGGGTAACAGGTATTGGGGAAGGAAGGAGTGGATACTGTATGGGTAACAGGTATTGGGGAAGGAATGAGCAGATACTGTATGGGTAACAGGTATTGGAGAAGGAATGAGTGGATACTGTATGGGTAACAGGTATTGGGGAAGGAATGAGCGCATACTGTATGGGTAACAGGTATTGGGGAAGGAATGAGTGTATACTGTATGGGTAACACAGGTATTGGGGAAGGAAGGAGTGGATACTGTATGGGTAACACAGGTATTGAGGAAGGAATGAGCGGATACTGTATGGGTAACACAGGTATTGGGGAAGGAAGGAGTGGATACTGTATGGGTAACACAGGTATTGAGGGAAGGAAGGAGCAGATACTGTATGGGTAACAGGTATTGGGGAAGGAATGAGTGGATACTGTATGGGTAATAGGTATTGGGGAAGGAATGAGCGCATACTGTATGGGTAACGGGTATTGGGGAAGGAATGAGTGTATACTGTATGGGTAACAGGTATTGGGGAAGGAAGGAGTGGATACTGTATGGGTAGCACAGGTATTGGGGAAGGAAGGAATGAGTGGATACTGTATGGGTAACAGGTATTGGGGAAGGAATGAGCGGATACTGTATGGGTAACAGGTATTGGGGAAGGAATGAGCAGATACGGTATGGGTAACACAGGTATTGGGGAAGGAACGAGTGGATACTGTATGGGTAACACAGGTATTGGGGAAGGAATGAGTGGATACTGTATGGGTAACACAGGTATTGGGGAAGGAATGAGTGGATACTGTATGGGTAACACAGGTATTGGGGAAGGAATGAGTGGATACTGTATGGGTAACAGGTATTGGGGAAGGAAGGAGCGGATACTGTATGGGTAACAGGTATTGGGGAAGGAAGGAGCGGATACTCTATGGGTAACACAGGTATTGGGGAAGGAATGAGTGGATACTGTATGGGTAACATAGGTATTGGGGAAGGAAGGAATGAGTGGATACTGTATGGGTAACATAGGTATTGGGGAAGGAAGGAAGGAGCGGATACTGTATGGGTAACACAGGTATTGGGGAAGGAATGAGCGGATACTGTATGGGTAACAGGTATTGGGGAAGGAATGAGCGGATACTCTATGGGTAACAGGTATTGGGGAAGGAAGGAGTGGATACTGTATGGGTAACAGGTATTGGGGAAGGAATGAGCAGATACTGTATGGGTAACAGGTATTGGGGAAGGAATGAGTGGATACTGTATGGGTAACAGGTATTGGGGAAGGAATGAGTGTATACTGTATGGGTAACAGGTATTGGGGAAGGAATGAGCGGATACTGTATGGGTAACAGGTATTGGGGAAGGAAGGAGTGGATACTGTATGGGTAACACAGGTATTGGGGAAGGAACGAGTGGATACTGTATGGGTAACAGGTATTGGGGAAGGAATGAGCGGATACTGTATGGGTAATAGTTATTGGAGAAGGAAGGAGTATATACTGTGTGGGTAACAGGTATTGGGGAAGGAATGAGTTGAAACTGTATGGGTAACACATGGATTGGGGAGGGAAGGAATGAGCGGATACTGTATGGGTAACAGGTATTGGGGAGGGAAGGAATGAGCGGATACTGTATGGGAAACAGGTATTGAGGGAAGGAATGAGTGGATACTGTATGGGTAACAGGTATTGGGGAAGGAATGAGTGGATACTGTATGGGTAACAGGTATTGGGGAAGGAAGGAGTGGATACTGTATGGGTAACACAGGTATTGAGGAAGGAATGAGCGGATACTGTATGGGTAACAGGTATTGGGGAAGGAAGGAGTGGATACTGTATGGGTAGCACAGGTATTGGGGAAGGAAGGAATGAGCAGATACTGTATGGGTAACACAGGTATTGGGGAAGGAAGGAATGAGCGGATACTGTATGGGTAACACAGGTATTGGGGAAGGAATGAGCGGATACTGTATGGGTAGCACAGGTATTGGGGAAGGAATGAGGTATTTAATAAGCCTACTTTTAATAAGAAATGCCCCCGGGATCTCGACACAATAAGTTCTTTGTTTCTCACAGGCTGTGGGAATGTGCTGGATGAATTACCGGCAGCTGGATTTATACACTTTATACAATGAATGTTTTATTGAGAATAACAAAAGTATCCACACAGAGCCACTGAATGAATGTCCTGTAAAACACAATATAAGAAAAACAACCAGAATAAAGTGACAAAAAGCAAGAATGTGGTCAAATCAGAGGGAAGCAACCGTTACAGACCGATAAGGAATCGGCTTTGGTCAATTATCGAAATATGAAAAATCTGAAATCCACGTTTGTATTCATAAATCCACGTTTGTATGTGCATGTTTAACCCTTTACATAATCAACAGACAGAGGTGTATCCCCCCACCCCCTGGTTTTCCCCATTGATACTTGGACTGACTCCCCAGCTAGGCTGGCTCTTGGAGCTTATTAAAAGACATCCCCCATTATATAACGTTTTGTCCCGTTATTATATAACGTTTTGTCCCGTTATTATAGAACATTTTGTCCCGTTATTATATAACGTTTTGTCCCGTTATTATATAACATTTTGTCCCGTTATTATAGAACGTTTTGTCCCGTTATTATATAACGTTTTGTCCCGTTATTATATAACATTTTGTCCCGTTATTATAGAACGTTTTGTCCCGTTATTATATAACGTTTTGTCCCGTTATTATATAACATTTTGTCCCGTTATTATAGAACGTTTTGTCCCGTTATTATATAACGTTTTGTCCCGTTATTATAGAACGTTTTGTCCCGTTATTATAGAACGTTTTGTCCCGTTATTATATAAAGTTTTGTCCCGTTATTATAGAACGTTTTGTCCCGTTATTATATAAAGTTTTGTCCCGTTATTATAGAACGTTTTGTCCCGTTATTATAGAACGTTTTGTCCCGTTATTATATAACGTTTTGTCCCGTTATTATAGAACGTTTTGTCCCGTTATTATAGAACGTTTTGTCCCGTTATTATATAAAGTTTTGTCCCGTTATTATAGAACGTTTTGTCCCGTTATTATAGAACGTTTTGTCCCGTTATTATATAAAGTTTTGTCCCGTTATTATAGAACGTTTTGTCCCGTTATTATATAAAGTTTTGTCCCGTTATTATATAACGTTTTGTCCCGTTATTATAGAACGTTTTGTCCCGTTATTATAGAACGTTTTGTCCCGTTATTATATAAAGTTTTGTCCCGTTATTATAGAACGTTTTGTCCCGTTATTATATAAAGTTTTGTCCCGTTATTATAGAACGTTTTGTCCCGTTATTATAGAACGTTTTGTCCCGTTATTATATAACGTTATGTAAAGAGGTTTAAGGTTACACCATGAATTATTGTGTCAGACACTTTCATTAAAGGCAGATTTTATTTTCTGTTATGAGTTTTCTAAAGTTGTTTATACATTTTCTGTTTCATATTTTATTCCATAAAATAAACCAACAGTAAGACCAAGGTGTTTCTTATCTATTTATTAGTAAAAGGCATCGCACACAAGCAAAAGGTACAGGATATATCACTAACGACAGACACACGTTCCCTTCCACAGACACAGTGTGTAACTTTTGTGTCAGCATTCCCCACATCAAAACCCCTAAAATTATAACGGTAAATAATTCATGTTGCAGCAAATTGTTGAGTATTACAATAAAGCACTAAATCGGACTGTTTACTCTATAAAAACCACACGTTTGTGGTGATATAACAGTTAGTGAAATCTTAATCCACCTCAAATGTGAGACATCACGGCTCTCGTTTCACTCCTGGCAGCCCAGCCCATCACTGAATTGGTACAAAAATCGAATGAATTTAACATTTCGGTATAAAGTAATCAGTAATTACTGAGTCAGATGAATGATCCCAGATGGAAGCTAAGTATGGATTATTAGGGGATGCAAACACATTCTTTCATTCAATATAAACCGGTTAATAATTAAAAAATGTATTAAAACGTTCATATTGTATTTATTATCGGACTGTTCTGTAGTTTATAACAAATGTTACTTTTATCTTTTATATAAAATTTAACTGGAAAAAATCTCACATACATCCTGTTACAGCAAGTCTCACTAAGCTTTACGTGACAATAAACTATAAAAATATTACCGTATCAAAAAAGATAAATCTAAAACTAAGAAACTAAAACCATAGGCACACAAATACAAATTAAATGTTTGGAAGCTCAGCAACACCATATATTGAAAGCCCCACGTTCAGGGATACAACGTCCTTTATATAAAAAAAAACATATTTCTACATAAACTGTGTGCTGCTAGGTCTATCTCTTGGTTGGGCATTATCCCTGTGTATAATGCCAATTCCCAATTCGGCAACTTAGTGTATATATATTACTGATTATTGGTGCAAAGCTAACCGAATCAGGTCATTGAACGAGATCTGAACTGTCCCTTCATTTTTAACAAACTAATAGAAATGGAAGGGTGTCCTGAACGGGACTTAGACCACAAAACGGAGTCAAAACATTTGAGAAAAGAGCACAAGTGGAAATAAACCGATAAGGTAGGGAGTCACAAACTGGTAGAGGAGCAGTTTGAGAGTTAGAAACTGGGCAGGTCATGTATATTAGACCTGACAAAGGAAAGAGATAATCTATCATGTGCAAAGAATTCTCCAGTTCCTATCCTGATTTATAGACTCGGGAGAGAGTGCTCCCCCCCCCCCCACTTTTACTTCTACTTTTAAATTAGAAAATGGGACATTTTGTAGGAATATAAACCCTGTGAATGTTGTCACAGCACAACAGTGGTGATGGCATTTTTCAGCTGAATTAGGAGTCATTAAATGACCCACGGAAGTCAGTTAGATGACAGGGAAGGGTAAGTGTTGAGAGATAAAAAAACAAAAATATTCTCAGAATCGTTTTATCTGTGTGCAATAAGCATTCCATCATGTCTGGCTAACGAGTAGATAAATACCAGCAGGGGTGTGCTAAGGGGAGTGTATACGATGTAGTGCACCCAGGCTCCTTACCTCTGAAGGTGGATTTACTTTGAGTGCCACTCCTGTGGGTTCTCTTTACATTCACTGACCCAACTAGCTAGTTAACAGTGTGCATGGCTGTCACGCTGTCTCTCTCACCGTATTAATTACATATACATGTCATACATCTTCACACATACTTACATGTTACATAATGTCACTCAGTCACATTTACCCCCCAAAACAGTGTCACATACCCCATACAGTCACATACCTAGTCACATTCACCAAGAAACACACAGTGTCACATACCCCTTACAGTCACACACAGCCACCCACCTTGTCACATTCACCCAGAAACACACAGTGTCACATACCCCTTACAGCCACCCACCTTGTCACATTCACCCAGAAACACACAGTGTCACATACCCCTTACAGTCACACACCTTGTCACATTCACCCAGAAACACACAGTGTCACATACCCCTTACAGTCACACACCTTGTCACATTCACCCAGAAACACACAGTGTCACATACCCCTTACAGTCACACACCTTGTCACATTCACCCAGAAACACACAGTGTCACATACCCCTTACAGCCACCCACCTTGTCACATTCACCCAGAAACACACAGTGTCACATACCCCTTACAGTCACACACCTTGTCACATTCACCCAGAAACACACAGTGTCACATACCCCTTACAGCCACCCACCTTGTCACATTCACCCAGAAACACACAGTGTCACATACCCCTTACAGTCACACACCTTGTCACATTCACCCAGAAACACACAGTGTCACATACCCCATACAGTCACACACCTTGTCACATTCACCCAGAAACACACAGTGTCACATACCCCTTACAGTCACACACCTTGTCACATTCACCCAGAAACACACAGTGTCACATACCCCTTACAGCCACCCACCTTGTCACATTCACCCAGAAACACACAGTGTCACATACCCCTTACAGTCACACACCTTGTCACATTCACCCAGAAACACACAGTGTCACATACCCCTTACAGTCACACACCTTGTCACATTCACCCAGAAACACACAGTGTCACATACCCCTTACAGTCACACACAGCCACACACCTTGTCACATTCACCCAGAAACAGTGTCACATACCCCATACAGTCACACACAGCCACACACCTAGTAACATTCACACAGTGAATTAGATATTTACCCACCCAATCATGTTTTCTCTAGCCATGCTCACCTACCCTGTGAAATCCTACCAAAAACCCACTCTCCATTCATGTACCTCTACCGAGCTAGTCACCTTCACCTACCAACATATTCAGTCACATAGCTTCTGCATCCAACAACCTAGATTTATTCAGCAATGCAGGCAAATTCACCCAACAACCATTTCTTACATTATATACAGACCCTACATTGTGCACAAACTCACATACACACAGCTACACATACATAACCATACAAATCACATATTAATCACATACACACATATACACAGCTACACATACATAACCATACAAATGACATATCAATCACATACACACATACACACAGCTACACATACATAACCATACAAATGACATATCAATCACATACACACATGTACACAGCTACACATACACAACCATACAAATGACATATCAATCACATACAAACATATACACAGCTACACATACACAACCATACAAATGATATATCAATCACATACACACATATACACAGCTACACATACACAACCATACAAATGATATATCAATCACATACACACATATACACAGCTACACATACACAACCATACAAATGACATATCAATCACATACACACATATACACAGCTACACATACACAACCATACAAATTACATATCAATCACATACACACATATACACAGCTACACATACACAACCATACAAATTACATATCAATCACATACACACATATACACAGCTACACATACACAACCATACAAATTACATATCAATCACATACACACATATACACAGCTACACATACACAACCATACAAATTACATATCAATCACATACACACATATACACAGCTACACATACATAACCATACAAATTACATATCAATCACATACACACATATACACAGCTACACATACACAACCATACAAATTACATATCAATCACATACACACATATACACAGCTACACATACATAACCATACAAATTACATATCAATCACATACACACATATACACAGCTACACATACACAACCATACAAATGATATATCAATCACATACACACATATACACAGCTACACATACACAACCATACAAATTACATATCAATCACATACACACATATACACAGCTACACATACACAACCATACAAATTACATATCAATCACATACAAACATATACACAGCTACACATACACAACCATACAAATGATATATCAATCACATACAAACATATACACAGCTACACATACACAACCATACAAATGACATATCAATCACATACACACATGTACACAGCTACACATACACAACCATACAAATGATATATCAATCACATACACACATATACACAGCTACACATACACAACCATACAAATGACATATCAATCACATACACACATGTACACAGCTACACATACACAACCATACAAATGATATATCAATCACATACACACATATACACAGCTACACATACATAACCATACAAATTACATATCAATCACATACACACATATACACAGCTACACATACACAACCATACAAATGACATATCAATCACATACACACATATACACAGCTACACATACACAACCATACAAATGACATATCAATCACATACACACATATACACAGCTACACATACACAACCATACAAATGACATATCAATCACATACAAACATATACACAGCTACACATACACAACCATACAAATGACATATCAATCACATACAAACATATACACAGCTACACATACACAACCATACAAATGACATATCAATCACATACACACATATACACAGCTACACATACACAACCATACAAATTACATATCAATCACATACACACATATACACAGCTACACATACACAACCATACAAATGACATATCAATCACATACACATATACACAGCTACACATACACAACCATACAAATGACATATCAATCACATACACACATATACACAGCTACACATACACAACCATACAAATTACATATCAATCACATACAAACATATACACAGCTACACATACACAACCATACAAATGACATATCAATCACATACACACATATACACAGCTACACATACACAACCATACAAATGACATATCAATCACATACACACATTTGTAAGAAATCTGCTCCTATAGGCTGGTTTACGATGTTGAGAATGGGAAACGCAGTTTTTATGATTAATCACCATAATTAGCAACCACATTTCCCTAGATTTTTGAAGACTATGTTTCCAATGAAGCCGTTTATGGTGAAAGGGGTGAGGTGTATAAAGAGAGAGGAACAAGATGTGGAAAGTGAAGAGCAATTTAGCGCTATCCATACATGGCACCGAAACATCCCCAGGGCTCGGAGCCGACACAGCATTCATTATAAACACATACAAAATCTGTGGATACTGGATAAGGTTTTACGTTAGTGGTCAGACCAGAAACTAGTCGTCTGAGGACCAATGGTCGCTCTGTCGCCACACTCTCCATTGTAAGTGGCTGACGGACAGTGGGCGAGGGGGTGCCGGAGTTTGGCTGTCCCTGGGCTCCAAGGTGAGAATTTAGCGTCCGCCGATGTGTTTATTTACAGAGTACCAACGCAAGATCAGAGCGAATGGTAAGCCTTAGATGTGCGACTGTTGACAAAATCTGTCTTCTTATACAGAGCCTGCAGGAAAAAGCAAAATGATATAATAAGGGGAGGGTTTGAGTAAAAGCTATTTATTTTTTTAACAAAAATGAAGGAAGTGACTGATATGCAGTAAACAATCATATTATGGCTGTAGTGGTTATAGTGTGCATTATGGCTGTAGTGGGTATAGTGGGCATTATGGCTGTAGTGGTTATAGTGTGCATTATGGCTGTAGTGGGTATAGTGGGCATTATGGCTGTAGTGGTTATAGTGGGCATTATGGCTGTAGTAGGCATTATGGCTGTAGTGGGTATAGTGGGCATTATTGCTGTAGTGGTTATAGTGGGCATTATGGCTGTAGTAGGCATTATGGCTGTAGTGGTTATAGTGGGCATTATGGCTGTAGTATGGCTGTAGTAGGCATTATGGCTGTAGTGGTTATAGTGGGCATTATGGCTGTAGTGGTTATAGTGGGCATTATGGCTGTAGTGGTTATAGTGGGCATTATGGCTGTAGTGGTTAAAGTGGGCATTATGGCTGTAGTGAGCATTATGACTGTAGTGGGCATTATGGCTGTAGTGGTTATAGTGGGCATTATGGCTGTAGTAGGCATTATGGCTGTAGTGGTTATAGTGGGCATTATGGCTGTAGTGGTTATAGTGGGCATTATGGCTGTAGTAGGCATTATGGCTGTAGTGGTTATAGTGGGCATTATGGCTGTAGTGGGAATAGTGGGTGTAGTGGGAATAGTGGGTATTGTGGGCCGGTAGAAAATGCATTATTTGAGGGCACACCCAGAACATTCCTTATTTATAGTGGAGCTGCTAGAGAATGAAATGATATACAATACGTTAAATGATAGTTTAATCATTTTAAAACAATATTGGGATAATCTGTGGACACAGAATAAGTGCTCCCTTGCTGGTCATAACGGGTACTGCTGCTAAATCCTGTATGGCGTCCACTGGCACATTCTTACCTTCTTGTACGCGCTGTGCAGATCTTGATGTTGCCACAAGGTAAACAGCACGACCGATGCCACCCTGCCAGCCTTCGTTGTCATAGCACTGGAGAAAGACACCCACAGACAGGGAATGAGCAATTCAGCAATAACACCATGGTATAGCTAGATTTCACACTTTTATATAGGGGTGTGTGTCTGGAGGTGTGGCCATGGGCGGGGCTATTCCAGGACATTTACAGGGTGTGACATGTTCGGTGACACACACACACACACACAGACACACACACACACACACACATATATATTGCTGAGAAATTGGGAAATGTTTCCAATCCTGCTCTGTTTTAGATTTTTTTTTTTTTTACATTTTACAATTTCATAGTAAAAAAATTAATAAAATAAATAATACTCCAAACCAATCCAAAGGTGGCAAATAAAAGGCGAACGCAGACCCAGTGCAAGGATTTCTGTTGCCCTAGGCAAAGATCCATTTTTGCCGCCCACTCATGTCACTCTCTCACTGACAGACACACACACACAGAAACTCACTCACTGACAGACACGCACAGACACTCAGTGACAGACACAAACACACACACACAGAGACCCTGACAGACACACATACACTCACTGATAGACACACACACACACACACACAGGCAGACACTCACTGTTAGACACAAACAGACACTTACTGACATACACTCACTCACTGACAGACACACACACACAGGCAGAAACTCACTGACATACATACACTCACTCACTGACAGTCAAACACTCACACACTCACTGACATACATACACACACACACACAGGCAGACACTCACTGACAGACACACTCACTCACTCACAGACAGACACACACACAGGCAGACACACACACAATCAATCAAACACTCACAGACAGACACACAAACAGGCATACCAGTGGCGTACACGTAACCCATGGGGCCCACTCCCTCCCTCTCCACCCCCTCCGACATAGACACACACACACATACATAAAGAGACACACACAGACACACAAATACATACAGACACATACATACATACAAAGACACATACATACAAATAGACAGACAGGCACAAATACAAACAAACAAAAACAGACAAACAGGCACACATACAAACAGACAGACACACACACATACATACAAATACACATACATACATAAAAACAGACAGGCACACACACATACATATAGACAGACACACACACGGCAAACATACAAACAAAAACACATACAAACAGACAGGCACACATACATACAGACAAGACACACATACTGTAGCGGAGAGCTGATTTCTCACAGCTTAACTCCACTAATGTATCCAGGGGATGCAGGAACAAGTAATAAATCCAACAGGGTAACCAGCACAATCAGCAATATAATCCAAGGATATCCCATCACCTTTCCCAATAACTGGACAACACACAGTATCAGGAGTAGAACTGAGGTTTATTTACACCATGCCTGCTTTTATGAGATTCTCCCATGCAAGGGAGGGACTCACCATAATTAGTACAGTAGCCAATCCCATAGACGTAACCTCCCACACATCTCCTCCCCTTAGATTAACACTTAAGCTAATTATACAGTGTACACTTTTCTCCAATTCCTGGAGGTACCCAAAATATGTGGGGTACCCCTTTAAATATGGTACCCCCTGGTAGCCCTGATCTGGGTGAGGAACATATCCAAAAATCACCCAGATCAGACCAGGGGTTCGGGAGTTATGGGGAGGTAAAGATTTGACCGACTGCATGGCAAAAGTATCCGAAAATAGTTCCATGTATTTTGGCCCTGCAGTCGGTCACAGAAAAGGGAATGAAAACACACGAATTGCCTGGGTTATAGAGCCTGGGGAGAGTTTGAATGAATTCCCTTGTTCGTGGGGTTGTTTGTACCGAACGGCGGGCCATTCGGTAGTTTCTACACAAATTCATGGAAGTCTGGAGGTCTCAGCGGTGTTTGCCTAGTCGAGTGTCCGATTTTAGTTCCAGACACTCGACAGCAAAACACTGCTTAAGACGGCCGCCGCCACGTGTTCGTTTCCTGAATGGCGGCCACCCAGAGGACAAAATCCACATTACATGAATTGCCAATTACCAGTTTGCAACATTGTTGCAAACGGTAATTGGAGGCACACTTATTCCTGGGTGGTCTGGTTGTTCGATAGTTTCACGCAATATAATGAATGGAGTGATTCTACCGAACAATCAGACGAATGCTGCATATACAGAAACATGCATACTATAAAAGACATCCTTACTGTAATCTGCTGCAAAGTCTTAAAGGGGTATTGTTCTCAAAAAGTCATAGAAGGTCCCTGGCTGGTTCTTAAAGGGCCAGTAAGGTAATACACAATCCATTATGTCCAGTCAATGGGTTTAAAGGGTCCCATCTACCCGGGACCATAATCACTGGGCAGGAGGCGAGTAAGCAGTCTCTCCAGGAAACTGGAGCAGACTCTGGTACAGGGTCCAGTCCGCTACACATACATACAGAAACACAGGCACACATACAGACAGACACACACACACACAAGACACACATACATACATAAAAACAGACAGCCACACATACATACAGATAGACACAGACACACACACATACAAACACACACACAAGACACACATACATACAAATACACATATATACATACAGGCACACATACATACAGACAGACAGACACCTACAGACAGACACACAACATACATACAAAGACACATACATACAGACAAATAGACAGTCACATACAGAGACACACACACACACACAAAACATACATACAAAGACACATAAATACAAACAGACAAGCACACATATATACAGACAGATAGACACAGACACATACATACAAACACACACACACACGCACGCACATAATATTTAAGTCACTCTCCTGTTTCCTACCTTTTAGGTGCAGGAGGGTGACTTTCCCTGGGGTCCAGTGTTCCCTGACTCCCTGTTCTTCCTCGCGCAGGCTCTCACATGGGGCCCGGTTGCGCTGTCCATCGGGTGGCCCTGACAGCATGGGCCACCCGATTGGCACCTTAACATGCCGCCCCGGCGGTTTGCTGCGCGGGCCAGGGCCGCAAATGATGATGGCAGGCACCGGGTCGCAGGGGTCTGCAGGGCTGCCGGGCCCCCTGGAGTGACGGGCCCAGTCACAGCTGCGACCCCTGTGACCCCGGTATGTATGCCAATGAGGCAGACACTCACTGACATACATACACAATTCCGGGCGCCTGGAGGATCGGCCCGGCCCGGCGCTGAGGGGGGGCTGCTCTAGAGCTGCTCGCCCAGCGCTGCGGCTCAGGACAGGGGGAGCCTACCCGGAAATATCCCTGCTTTACTGGATAGAGCTGTGGCTGTGTGCTTTGTGTTCCCAATCTTTTCAGTGTTTCTTTCTGTGTGTATTTAGTGTTTGTCTGTTCTATTTATCTGATACAATTGTGAGCGCAGGGAATGCAGCCTTCAACCTGCGTCTCATAGTAACTGCGTGGGTTCCAGAGGCCGTGTTTGCTAATCAGGTGTGCCTGTTCCTTATAAAGGATTCGTTTAAATACAATCAGCGCTAGGAATGCCATATCTGCCAGAGTTACCTGGATAAATACCAATTTTACACACTGAATTCATGTGCTCTAGGAAATTAACCAAGGAGGAATCGAGGCAATTACTTAATTAACGGATTGCCCTCTTGCAGCATATGAAGGCTGCATACCACACAGCAGCCTTTTCACGCACTGTACATCAGCGGGAAGAATTCGCATGTCTGGCAGAATATAAAGGATTCGTTTGGCCCTAATCCTCAGCCTTGTGTTTCCATATCTCTGTGTAGCAGGTTCTACCCTGTATGCTGTTTTCTTTTCTTACCTGTCATTCGCGCTGAGGTTGATGAGTTTCTGGACCCCTCCATTGCTGAGAAGAATCTTTGCGTTCTGGGAGGAGTTAGAGACCAGGTTATTCAGCACGTAGCAGATGGATGCTGCTGTCTCGTTGGCGATGTTGGTGTCAGGCGTGGAGTTTGGCAGCAGTGTAACCAGGTCAGGCAATAAGCATTTTGCTGGAAGATGGCAAGGGAATCATTTGAGACAATTTTCTATTTTTAAAGGGGCATTATCAGAATAAATAACCTTTTGATATGTGGCAGCATATATTAATAAATGCCACTGAATACAATTGCATTGACCATTAGTATAAAATATATTGAGGGTGGGCTTAGTTAACTACATCCCTTGAGTAGACAGCAGTTACATTGTAATGTCCGTATCCCTTTAGTGTAAAAGATACTGGGGGGGTTTGGTTAATTGCCCCCTCCAGTGTGAGCTGCTGGGTTCCCTGAGTATTCTACAGACAGCAGTTACATTGCAATATCCGTATCCCTTTAGTGTAAAAGATATTGGGGGGTTTGGTTAATTGCCCCCTCCAGTGTGAGCTGCTGGGTTCCCTGAGTATTCTACAGACAGCAGTTACATTGTAATGTCCGTATCCCTTTAGTGTAAAAGATATTGGGTTTTTTTGGTTAATTGCCCCCTCCAGTGTGAGCTGCTGTATTCCCTGAGTATTCTACAGACAGCAGTTACATTGTAATGTCCATATCCCTTTAGTGTAAAAGATATTGGGGGGGTTTGGTTAATTGCCCCCTCCAGTGTGAGCTGCTGTGCTCCCTGAGTATTCTACAGACAGCAGTTACATTGTAATGTCCGTATCCCTTTAGTGTAAAAGATATTGCGGGGTTTTGGTTAATTGCCCCTCTCCAGTGTGAGCTGCTTTGTTCCCTGAGTATTTTACAGACAGCAGTTACATTGTAATGTCCGTATCCCTTTAGTGTAAAAGATATTGGGGGGGTTGGTTAATTGCCCCCTCCAGTGTGAGCTGCTTTGTTCCCTGAGTATTTTACAGACAGCAGTTACATTGTAATGTCTGTATCCCTTTAGTGTAAAAGATATTGGGTTTTTTTTGGGTTAATTGCCCCCTCCAGTGTGAGCTGCTGAGGTCCCTGAGTATTCCACAGACAGCAGTTACATTGTAATGTCTGTATCCCTTTAGTGTAAAAGATATTGGGGGGTTTGGTTAATTGCCCCCTCCAGTGTGAGCTGCTGTGTTCCCTGAGTATTCTACAGACAGCAGTTACATTGTAATGTCCGTATCCCTTTAGTGTAAAAGATATTGGGGGGTTTGGTTAATTGCCCCCTTCAGTGTGAGCTGCTGTGTTCCCTGAGTATTCTACAGACAGCAGTTACATTGTAATGTCCGTATCTCTTTAGTGTAAAATATATTGGGGGGGTTTGGTTAATTGCCCCCTCCAGTGTGAGCTGCTGTGTTCCCTGAGTATTCTATAGACAGCAGTTACATTGTAATGTCCGTATCTCTTTAGTGTAAAAGATATTGGGGGGTTTTGGTTAATTGCCCCCTCCAGTGTGAGCTGCTGTGTTCCCTGAGTATTCTATAGACAGCAGTTACATTGTAATGTCTGTATCCCTTTAGTGTAAAAGATATTGGGGGGTTTGGTTAATTGCCCCCTCCAGTGTGAGCTGCTGTGTTCCCTGAGTATTCTACAGACAGCAGTTACATTGTAATGTCCGTATCCCTTTAGTGTAAAAGATATTGGGGGGTTTGGTTAATTGCCCCCTTCAGTGTGAGCTGCTGTGTTCCCTGAGTATTCTACAGACAGCAGTTACATTGTAATGTCCGCATCTCTTTAGTGTAAAATATATTGGGGGGGTTTGGTTAATTGCTCCCTCCAGTGTGAGCTGCTGTGTTCCCTGAGTATTCTATAGACAGCAGTTACATTGTAATGTCCGTATCTCTTTAGTGTAAAAGATATTGGGGGGTTTTGGTTAATTGCCCCCTCCAGTGTGAGCTGCTGTGTTCCCTGAGTATTCTATAGACAGCAGTTACATTGTAACGTCCTTATCTCTTTAGTGTAAAAGATATTGGGGGGGGGGGGGAGGGGGAGGCTTTGGTTAATTGCCCCTTTCTAGAAAAGATATTGAAGGGTTTTGGTTTCGTTCTGCACAGGAGGTTTATTAAGGTAACCGGTACTGACTCACCTCGTTCTGCACAGGAGGTTTATTAAGGTAACTGGTACTGACCCATCTCGTTCTGCACAGGAGGTTTATTAAGGTAACTGGTACTGACCCATCTCGTTCTGCACAGGAGGTTTATTAATGTAACCGGTACTGACCCATCTCGTTATGTATAGGAGGTTTATTAAGGTAACCAGTACTGACCCATCTCGTTCTGCACAGGAGGTTTATTAAGGTAACCAGTACTGACCCATCTCGTTCTGCACAGGAGGTTTATTAAGGTAACCAGTACTGACCCATCTCGTTCTGCATAGGAGGTTTATTAAGGTAATCAGTACTGACCCATCTCGTTCTGTACAGGAGGTTTATTAAGGTAACTGGTACTGACCCATCTCGTTCTGCACAGGAGGTTTATTAAGGTAACCGGTACTGACCCATCTCGTTATGTACTGGAGGTTTATTAAGGTAACCAGTACTGACCCATCTCGTTCTGTACAGGAGGTTTATTAAGGTAACTGGTACTGACCCATCTCGTTCTGCACAGGATGTTTATTAAGGTAACCAGTACTGACCCATCTCGTTCTGTACAGGAGGTTTATTAAGGTAACCGGTACTGACCCATCTCGTTCTGCACAGGAGGTTTATTAAGGTAACCTCTACTGACCCATCTCGTTCTGCATAGGAGGTTTATTAAGGTAACCAGTACTGACCCATCTCGTTCTGTACAGGATGTTTATTAAGGTAACCGGTACTGACCCATCTCGTTCTGTACAGGAGGTTTATTAAGGTAACTGGTACTGACCCATCTCGTTATGTACTGGAGGTTTATTAAGGTAACCGGTACTGACCCATTTCGTTATGTACAGGAGGTTTATTAAGGTAACCAGTACTGACTCACCTCGTTCTGCACAGGAGGTTTATTAAGGTAACTGGTACTGACCCATCTCGTTCTGCACAGGAGGTTTATTAAGGTAACTGGTACTGACCCATCTCGTTCTGCACAGGAGGTTTATTAATGTAACCGGTACTGACCCATCTCGTTATGTACTGGAGGTTTATTAAGGTAACTGGTACTGACCCATCTCGTTCTGCACAGGAGGTTTATTAAGGTAACCAGTACTGACCCATCTCGTTCTGTACAGGAGGTTTATTAAGGTAACCGGTACTGACCCATCTCGTTCTGCACAGGAGGTTTATTAAGGTAACCGGTACTGACCCATCTCGTTCTGCACAGGATGTTTATTAAGGTAACCAGTACTGACCCATCTCGTTCTGTACAGGAGGTTTATTAAGGTAACCGGTACTGACCCATCTCGTTCTGTACAGGAGGTTTATTAAGGTAACTGGTACTGACCCATCTCGTTATGTACTGGAGGTTTATTAAGGTAACCGGTACTGACCCATCTCGTTATGTACAGGAGGTTTATTAAGGTAACCGGTACTGACCCATCTCGTTCTGCACAGGATGTTTATTAAGGTAACCGGTACTGACCCATCTCGTTCTGCACAGGATGTTTATTAAGGTAACTGGTACTGACCCATCTCGTTCTGTACAGGAGGTTTATTAAGGTAACTGGTACTGACCCATCTCGTTATGTACTGGAGGTTTATTAAGGTAACCGGTACTGACCCATCTCGTTCTGTAGAGGCTGATTCCGGGACAGGTTCCTCAGAAGAGACACAGCCGTCCTCTTCACGCCAGGATCACTGGTATGCAGTATATTTCCTATATGCTGGAGACCATTTTCTTTCTTCACCACAGTTTGCGCCACCGCTACTGGCAACTGAATGAAATCATACAAAATGGCTGTCATTACAAGGGCACGCTCTGGGCAGCTCCGTAGCCATCAGGTTTCCTGCAATCTATACTTTAATGTGAACGGACCTTCCTGAAGGAAGTGGGACTCAAATGTGCAAAATAAAAAAGTCAAATTAGAGGACTGAAAATGGGATTTGGCACTAATCTGCTAAATATAAGGGACGTCTACTTTACTAGTGTGTACCACTCTGTACGCGTCTGTGTACCACCTGTACTGACCTGTGCCCTGTCTGTGTACCTCTGTATTAGAGTGTTACCCTCTGTATTTAACGGAGTAACCCTGTACTAGATTGTGATCTCTTTGTCTGTGTACCCCTTTACTAGCCTGTAATACTCTGTACCTTTCTGTGTACCCCTATCTGTACCTATCTGTGTACCCCTAAACTAGCATGTAACACTCTGTACCTATCTGTGTACCCCTTTGCTAGCCTGTGACTCTTTGTATCTGTCCGTGTACCCCTTTGCTAGCCTGTGACTCTTTGTATCTGTCCGTGTACCCCTTTGCTAGCCTGTGACTCTTTGTATCTGTCCGTGTATCTCTATACTAGCCTGTGACTCTTTGTATCTGTCCGTGTATCTCTATACTAGCCTGTGACTCTTTGTATCTGTCTGTGTATCTCTATACTAGCCTGTGACTCTTTGTATCTGTCCGTGTATCTCTATACTAGCCTGTGACTCTTTGTATCTGTCCGTGTATCTCTATACTAGCCTGTGACTCTTTGTATCTGTCCGTGTATCTCTATACTAGCCTGTGACTCTTTGTATCTGTCCGTGTATCTCTATACTAGCCTGTGATTATTTGTATCTGTCTGTGTACCCCTATACTAGCCTGTGACTCTTTGTATCTGTCTGTGTACCCCTATACTAGCCTGTGATTATTTGTATCTGTCTGTGTACCCCTATACTAGCCTGTGATTATTTGTATCTGTCTGTGTACCCCTATACTAGCCTGTGACTCTTTGTATCTGTCTGTGTACCCCTATACTAGCCTGTGACTCTTTGTATCTGTCCGTGTATCTCTATACTAGCCTGTGACTCTTTGTATCTGTCTGTGTACCCCTATACTAGCCTGTGACTCTTTGTATCTGTCTGTGTACCCCTATACTAGCCTGTGACTCTTTGTATCTGTCTGTGTACCCCTATACTAGCCTGTGACTCTTTGTATCTGTCTGTGTACCCCTATACTAGCCTGTGACTCTTTGTATCTGTCTGTGTACCCCTATACTAGCCTGTGACTCTTTGTATCTGTCCGTGTACCCCTATACTAGCCTGTGACTCTTTGTATCTGTCTGTGTACCCCTATACTAGCCTGTGACTCTTTGTATCTGTCTGTGTACCCCTATACTAGCCTGTGATTATTTGTATCTGTCTGTGTACCCCTATACTAGCCTGTGATTATTTGTATCTGTCTGTGTACCCCTATACTAGCCTGTGACTCATTGTATCTGTCCGTGTATCTCTATACTAGCCTGTGACTCTTTGTATCTGTCTGTGTACCCCTATACTAGCCTGTGATTATTTGTATCTGTCTGTGTACCCCTATACTAGCCTGTGATTATTTGTATCTGTCTGTGTACCCCTATACTAGCCTGTGATTATTTGTATCTCTCTGTGTACCCCTATACTAGCCTGTGATTATTTGTATCTGTCTGTGTACCCCTATACTAGCCTGTGATTATTTGTATCTGTCTGTGTACCCCTATACTAGCCTGTGATTATTTGTATCTGTCTGTGTACCCCTATACTAGCCTGTGACTCTTTGTATCTGTCTGTGTACCCCTATACTAGCCTGTGATTATTTGTATCTGTCCGTGTATCTCTATACTAGCCTGTGACCATGCATACCAGTCTGTGCCATCACTCCGCACCCTCCCCAGAGATGCGGAAAGCAGTGTAACAGTGTGAGCAGCAGAGGTGAGAAAGGTCAGCCCTGAATGACAGGCAATTAACACTAAGATACTATTTCAGTTTAAAGAGGGGTAGGGCAGCCATCAATCAGAGACTCTGTCTGAACAACCACAGGCAGAGTGCTCGGGAGTTACAGCTTCCTAAATAAACAGCCGTGTTTGGTTTGGGTTCTAGACAAAGGAATGTTTTTACAAAGACCTTTTTGGCACTAACTGACCAGATTAATCTTTGTTAAAATTTACCCATTGTTTAAAATAAAAATGACTATTAAGAGTGAACTGGACTGTAACCTTTCTCGAGCAAAATATAATTCTAACTGGAATTTGCAAATTGCAGATAATAAATAATATTAAAATATATTTTCTGTTTTTGTATTATTTAAGTATCACAAGACAAATTCTGTTGACTTAGAGATTAAGGGAATTTGGTAAAAAGTATGTCAGGAAAGTCCCTCCATTAAAGAACATACAGGAGGTTTATCTGCGTCTCTGCTGCACAATGATTCTGTCACTGAACTGGAATATCTGTAAATATGTTGTTTAATCCACCCATTAATCCCCCGTGAGTCATATCCCGCGCTCAGTAAGCAGCAATCCTGAGAACTGCTCATATCACAGTGCTCTAAGAGCTCCTTCTACGTGGAGCTCTGTTTATGGATGAAAGGAGCTCTGTGAATGTCCTGGAGCAGGGAGCATTACTAATTCGTGACTCTCACCCCCAGAACAAAGAATCCTTGTCCTGCGTAACTGTCACAATGTATCTCACATAAAATGTATTTCTGAGATGTGATAAACGCCACTTTACGCCATGCATGCGTGGATCTGCGCCTCTCTCTGCGCTTTCATTTCTAGCAATAAACGTCGCTATGTTCGCCCTTTCTCTCTGGGTTCTCATGCCCTCTGTGCCGCTTTGCCAACAAGGTTAATCGATGGGCACATATTTCTTTCTGTGAGACAATAACTGTATACACGACAGGGATTCCTAACTCGTTACATACAACAAAAGGCGAGAATTTCCCTTCCAGATGGCAAACACGGATTTTATGGTCATTTAGGGAACCTCATCCAACTTTTTAATCAGGAGTGTCATATATCATTCAGGAACGTAGACTGACTCCTATAAACTACTGCCTTTACTTCGCATGGTACAGAAACATGACATTAGCTGGGTAGCTGTTGGAATGATTATATCTGGAAGTTTAATATGCACATTGCTAGTGTATTTGCTGTGTAGCAGTTTATACTGGTGTTAAGCGTGTTTTTTTTAATTTACATTTCTTCTAAACACGGAATTTAAATGAATTAAAACTAAAATGCAAAAATAGCTGATTTGAAAGAATTCCCCATCTTGCCCATAGTCAGAGTGTGGCTTAGTTTAGCCTGGTTTTTGCAGTTCTGTTTTCAATTCCTTACAATTTGTAATAAAAGGCTGCAGAGAGCAGTCACGTTGCTTTTTAAGCAGATCTTGTAGCACGAGTTACAGTTTATATGTGAAATGTGTTTGCACCAAGGAGAAGTGGAGGTCAGATTTTACACTAGAAAATTATAACATTTGTAAACATGTAAACTCAAATAACACTTTATCAAAACCCAGTTTATAGATAAAAAGGTTTATCACTGTTCTGGTTACGTTTTCCATTTTTATAATTTCCTTTTGAGTAAATATAAAGACTATTTAAAATCAGGACCCGTACTTCCTAAGTGTAATATCAGAATTGTAAGCTGGCCGTCCCAGTTGTATAACCTGATTGATGGCTAAAGGTAATGACAAAAAGCAGAGGGGTTCAAAAGTACTGTTAGGTAATCATATGTCCAGTCTATGCGCCCTAACAACTGCAGCGTACCCCTAGCCCCTTTCTGTCTACATTACTAATGGGAATTTCTACTGTCTACTAACAATGTACATTTTGTCCAAGTTTAATTTACATTCTTTGGCTAAGATCGTCAGATGAAGGGGACTATGATACCATAACAACTACAGCAGACTGTAACAAGCATGTATATCGGAGCACTTTTCACCTATACATGACCGACAAAGTCATAGAATTTAATTTTAAATATGTTAACGGTAGGGCACCCGATATATAAATTTATCCCTCTCTACTGACGTACACAGGAGAGCGATACTCACCATTCCATTGCCTGCTGTGAGGTTCTGGAGTGCACCAAGCGAAGCTTCCTGCGTGTAATTCCGGCTGCTCTTGGCAATTAGAGAAAGGTACATGCGCAGCACAATAGAGTGCCACAGCCACTCCACACCCCGGGGATTACTCTTCTCTTCCACTATGGGTGCGTCCCGCCATATCTACAGGGTAACAACAGGGTAACAGACTTTAGTTTGGGGGGAAAAAAAGTCTCATCTTCACTTATTGTTATTGAAATGATCAGTTGATAAAGATTGCCTACTTTACCTCTTTAATCTTCCTGCTTCGTGACCCAAAGCATCCAATAGTTTTATTATCATGTGCTGCATTGTCCTGACTCTGTGCGTAGATATTCTGCATGTTAGTGCCCGATAGCTCAGCCTCCAGCTGGTAGGAGAGATTGTGCAGGATACACACACAGTTCTCCGTGGCCTGCAAAACACAATTAATTAGATGTCCGCCCAGTTGGACAGCCTGTTTCATTTAATGACGAATAAAGTATTGCAGGATACAATATGACTAGAGTGACCACAGCATGACCAGGTAGAACGCTACATTTTAAAAGGATAAAAGTGATTGCCAAATATTTTCATACAAATAAGCATATAGCATCCCACAACGCTTGTGCATGCATCATTTGGCAGTACGTGGCTTCGTGTGCCACAGCTCACTATTATTTCTGGAAATCAGGCACTTCTAGGTAAAAAAAAAACAAAACAAAAAACAACAATTCTGATCTACAGACCTAAACTCCAACACGACAGCGTCCCGTTAATGAAACGTTAGTTTGTGCAAGTGCGTGTTAACATGGCACCTGTATCACTTTGCACCAGCATTTCTCACAATCAGCATGTGCAAGACTGTGTTCCAATTTTAACGGGCAAATATATAATAAAATAACGTTGTGTCCGAGTCAGGTCTTAAAGAGAAACCCCTAAATTCAAATCTGGTGCAAACAGACCCAATATCTGTGCTCCATCTCCCGCCACATGCGTAAAAAGACGAATGGATGATAACATAAAAATGCAATCCATCTAGAATTCTTGCTTAATAAATTAATTTATTTCACTGCCCTACCTTGTCATCTGGCTTGTAATCTGCAACGCTCCCCCTGACATAATAAACCAGAGAATCGATCAGCCCGTCACACTCCCTCATGGCTTTCCTGGCCTCGGGGCCTGCAGAACTCATATTCCTGTGAAACGGAGGAAGAAAACAGGAGGTTATTGGGACGGTCTTTGCAGTAGTGTTAACCCTTAATAATAAATAAATAAATTCAGAACTTTTATAGGCAGGAATTAATCCAGAGCACAATGTCTGCAAAAGGGAAAAATGTTTTAAATAAAATCTGTCTGATCTATTTTATCAATATGTTGCCTTAATCCGTAAATACAATACTTACATTAGACATTTCTCTCTTTTATTTATTTACTTATTTTTATGAAGAATTTACAGAAATGTACCTAGTGTGTGCGTCCATGGCTTGGAGAGAGCAGTGCATCATGGGATAGCGTGGCCATGACTATGACTGTGAATATGGGGTAAAGGGGTTGATAGGAATTAACTGTATGGGACTCGGATTTTAAAGAGGAACAACTTTGCTGTATAATTGCCCCATTTTACGGGGGGCGGGGCCGGGCCGCCGAGCTGAGCGGTCGCAGGACAGCTCAGCTCCTGCATGTAGGGCCGCAAATAGCCCACAAATAGCCGACAAATCGCAATTCTGAGGGGAAACCCCGGCAATTATCTGCGACCCTCGATGTAACCGGGCTGCCGAGCCGAGGAGAGGCTTGCTCCTGCAGTTTTAGTCCCTCGGAGGATGGGGCCCGCTGAACCAGGCGAGACCTATACTGGCGGTGAGTGAGGCGGACGGCCGCCGCATCACTATCCTGCTATACACAGACACATTACTGGGAGTATTATTGCTGTGGAGCTCTGTTATACACTCAGACACATTACTGGGACTATTATTGCTGTGGGGCTCTGTTATACACTCAGACACATTACTGGGAGTATTATTGCTGTGGAGCTCTGTTATACACTCAGACACATTACTGGGAGTATTATTGCTGTGGAGCTCTGTTATACACTCAGACACATTACTGGGAGTATTATTGCTGGGGAGCTCTGTTATACACTCAGACACATTACTGGGAGTATTATTGCTGTGGAGTTCTGTTATACACTCAGACACATTACTGGGAGTATTGTTGCTGTGGAGCTCTGTTATACACTCAGACACATTACTGGGAGTATTATTGCTGTGGAGCTCTGTTATACACTCAGACACATTACTGGGAGTATTATTGCTGTGGAGCTGTTATACACTCAGACACATTACTGGGAGTATTATTGCTGTGGGGCTCTGTTATACACTCAGACACATTACTGGGAGTATTATTGCTGTGGGGCTCTGTTATACACGCAGACACATTACTGGGAGTATTATTGCTGTGGGGCTCTGTTATACACTCAGACACATTACTGGGAGTATTATTGCTGTGGGGCTCTGTTATACACTCAGACACATTACTGGGAGTATTATTGCTGTGGGGCTCTGTTATACACGCAGACACATTACTGGGAGTATTATTGCTGTGGGGCTCTGTTATACACTCAGACACATTACTGGGAGTATTATTGATGTGGAGCTCTGTTATACACTCAGACACATTACTGGGAGTATTATTGCTGTGGAGCTCTGTTATACACTCAGACACATTACTGGGAGTATTATTGCTGTGGAGCTCTGTTATACACTCAGACACATTACTGGGAGTATTATTACTGTGGAGCTATGTTATACACTCACACACATTACTGGGGGTATTATTACTGTGGAGCTCTGTTATACACTCAGACACATTACTGGGAGTATTATTGCTGTGGAGCTCTGTTATACACTCAGACACATTACTGGGAGTATTGTTGCTGTGAAGCTCTGTTATACACTCAGACAGTCCAACAATATGGAGCGCCTAGAAAAAAGGGACATTAGGAGATAAAAAAGGGACAGAGGGATTTGTGTTTAAAATAGGGACTGTCCTTCCCTCCCCCCCCCCCCCCCCTTCTGGACCCTCTTTTCTGTACCCTCCTCTATCCCCGCTTTCCTCTATCTGTACTGTTTATTCTCTTACTTTCCTTTCTTTCTTAATCATATGAATGGCTTCGAATTCGCATTTATCTCTACCTTGGCCTGGGCCTTGTCCTGTCTGGTGGGGGTCGCTATTATCTAGAGATACTCTTAGATATACGCAATTATATCGACAAGCGTCCCCCCCGGCGGGGCTGTAAGGGGTCCTCATGTACTCTGAAAGATATGTGATTGTGTATGTATGCTTATCAACAAGATATGCCTCCTATGCTACAGCCATTCAAGTTCTTTTTGAATTTTATGTAAATGGAAAATTGGAGAGATACCGTGCACACATATTGACATTTCGTGGCTAGTGTGCCGAAGACATCGACAAAGCTACGAATAACATATGTTTTACTTTGTATAAAGTGTTTTCTACGCATACTAGATCATGCCAATGTCTCAACAATGTGATGTGTATCAATGTATATTGTGCAAACGGTGTTTCACCTGGTTATAAATAAAGAATAAAAAAAAAAAATAGGGACTGTCCTTCTTAAACAGGGAAACTTGGGTGTTATGTGAAAGTTTTTTAACATGCAATAATATGATGCATTGATGATTTTTGATGACTAAGACACTTAGTTGTGTTTCACAGGCTCAATGAACTCCAAAACCATTAATTAGCAGTAACACACCTTAACAAACAGCAGGTATATAAACGCTATATTATGCCGGGTGCATTTAATTATACAACGTAACGAGCTGTGTTAGGTTTTAGAAGGCAGGAATCCCATAGACATGATGATAATTATGTGAACAAACAGAACCACGCCCAGTTAGTCAGTGCCCCGGGATGTACATATCATGGGAAGCGAAATGCGGAGAGTAACAGTTTAAATGATGTGCAATATTATGTGATTACCTAATGGCGGTAAACCCATGTTTTACAATTCAGGGTTTCACAATGTGTGATTTGTGAATGTATACAACGTGCCTGTTACACAATACGGAATGTTGTCGTTTTAGAGAAAGGAGGGCTGCGTCTGATTGGCCGTTATTGTTATCAGCCTATAAGAATACCAATAATGTTTAAATCACTGACCAGAAAATAACTGGGTGAGAATAAACTAATGGCAGCTTCAGGTCTGCCAGGGAATTCAGACTTCACAGAGCAATACAGTTAGAAACAGATAACCTGCAGAACGTACACGCACTTATTTATTTTTTGTAAAAGTATACATTTTTTTTAATGGTTGAATCCCTGATGACACCTTTTTTCCTTTATGTTTTAACCTGGGTTACTTGCAGGTTTGGTCTGTCCAGGATCCAGAGCTCTGTGATATAACACTGATCAGCCACAACATTAAAACCACCTGCCTAATATCGTGGTAGCCCCTCGTGCTGCCAAATACATGGAAGCATGAATTCCAGGAATCCTCTGAACGTGATCTGTGGTATCTGATACCAAGACATCAGCAGCAGATCCAATAAGTCCTGCAAGTTGCGAGGTGGGGCCTCCATGGATCTGATTTGTTGTTCAAGCAGATCTCACAGATGCTCTTTGTCATTCTTCTCAAACCATTCCTGAACAATGTGTGCAGCATGGCAGGGTGCATTATCATAGTGAAAGAGGCCAGTGCCATCAGGGAACAACATTGCCATGAAGGATGTACGTGGTCTCTATGTAGGTGGTAACATCCACATGAATGCCAGGACCCAAGGTTTCCCGGCAGTACATTGCCCAGAGCAGAACACTGCCTCCGCCGGCCTGCCTTCTTCCCATAATGCATCCTGCGGCCATCTCTTTTCCAGGTAAACGACACACGCACCCAGCCATCCACTTTATCTAAAATAAAACCTTCTTCCATTGCTCCACGGTCCAGTTTTGATGCTCTTGTACTCTTTAAAGGTGCTTTAGGTGGACAGGTGTCCTAATGGGCACTTTGACAGCGTTCTATCATGGCCAGCATTTTTCAGCTATTTGAGTTACAGTAGCTCTTCTGTGTGATCAGACCAGACAGGTAGCCTTCGCTCCCCTCGTGTTTCAGTAAGCCATGGACACCTATGACCTTGACAACAGTTCACCAGCTGTCCTTCTTTGAATCACTTTTGGAAGGTACTAACCACTGCACACTGTAAACACCCCACAAGACTTGCCGTTTTGTCTAGCCATCACCATTTGGCCCTTTTCAAAGTCACTCAGGTCCTTTCACTTGCCCATTTTTCCTGCTTCCAACACGTGAAATTCAAGAACTGACTGTTCACTTGCTGCCGAATATATCCAGCCCTTGACAGGAGCCATTGTAACAATATAATCAATGTTATTAACTCCACATGTCAGTGGTTTAATGTTGTGGTTGACCAGTGCATGAATATACTCGGAATTGTTGTGTTGTCATTACTAAATTACAGAGGCGTCCAGTTACCTACACTATCATTTGGGCACCAGGCTGGGTCAGGAGACAAAGATAAAAAAATTGAAAATAAAAATGGTGGAGAGTGGTTCTCACATGCCCAATTCTTTATATATATATATATATACATAGTTTGAGAACCCTGGGGAAAGAATATTACAAGAATGGCTCAATTGTAAAAGTCCATTATAGCCCTTCAAAGATTTACTTGATGAAGATCTCGCTCTGGAAGGAGATATTAAATGTCTCTATGCTGATATAATTAAATAAAATTTCAGAAAATTTGGAATCCTTGGAAGAACAAGATTTGCAGGGACTCTGATGCGAATATTTCAGAAGATGGTTTTCTATGCCCTGTGGCCGTGATGTTCAGGGAGGTGTAGGATGTAAATCCAGGGTACAGATTGTGTCCCTCAATAATTATAAGTCATTATTAAACGATTGTACGATAGGTTACCGACATTTCAGCTCAGTATAAGGGCGTTAACGAAGACATGTGCTTACACGACAGGAATGGTGATCAAAGGATTATCGACTTAATTCTTTGAGTTTCGCGAAAAAAAGCAGCTTAACAACAGAGACTCAAACCAACGAAAATAAGTAAAAAAAAAAACACACCAAACAATAAAATGTCAGTTTTAAAGGAATTTACATTTTATAGAGTTTGAGTCAATGCTCAGACTACATAGTGGTTGTTTTGTCATCCATTTAAATGGGGGAGCTCAATCCTACTTTTACATTTATTATGTCTGTGAACACGACCTTTATTTCCATTATTTCGGCATCGTAGCGTATATGAAGCTGCAGGTTAGCAGTAAAGGCGATGGTGATTCATAAACCTAAACAAACCACATAAAAATCATGTATTTGTACCCAAAACCGAGCTACCAGCGCAAGATTTCTGCATGGATTCAGTCTTACAGACTCATTTATTACTAACCAGCAACAGAAAGCAATCACTGACTGCGGATAACAATCTGTTTTTATAATTATTTCACACAGAATAATAGCATAATAATAATGTTGCCCTGGGGATGGGCGTTGGGCGTTGAAGCCCAGGATGTGGGTCTCTGTAACCTTTAGATCTCTGCAGTTTGGGGAAGAAGACTATTGCTTTCATTTATTTATTTCCAATTCAACATCGAGCAGTTGCTTCTCCAAGTAGCATCAGCATCCGTCTGGCTACTGGTGTCCCCCAGGTGAAGGGGTGCTGGAACTTTGCACAGCAGGATCGCACTGAATGCCTGACTGCACTGCATATGCTTGTATCTGGCTACGCTTCCATTGAGATCCCGCAGGGTATCACCGGTGGCCGTGGTTAGAGAGGAGGGGACATAACAGAAATCCAAATAGTTTATTGTCACAACATATCTCTACCTCTTAGTCATCCGGTTTTGCTTTGGGCTCACACCTCAGGGGTTTCAGAAGCCTAGCAACGCCCTGTTAATAATACATAGATTTCCAAAGAAAGGTGTGTAATAGTTTTTATAATTTCTATATATAAAAGGTTCCATAACTTTCTGGTTTCTGGCATTGCATTACCTTGCCCAGCTTCCTAAAAAAAGCAAAGTCCTGTTTAATTGGCTAAAAATGCCTTGTGTCAAAAAGGAATCCCCTGCAACAGGAAATGCACTGCGGATTTTACAGAACGCATTTCCCATCAATCTCAGCCAGCCTTCAGGATATTCAATAAACAGTAAAAACCAGCCCCTTCTAGCAAAGTGCTGATGCCACAGGTGCACATTCTGACACGCCTGTCATAGAATGGAACCGCTTACATCAACTGGTGAACACAATGTTCTCCTGTATGCAAAGCAGTCTTTGTACACGCTCCATCTAAGGGTGGAAGTAAGGGAAGGTTTGCAATACTGGTCCAAGACTCACTGCCAGAGATGGCAGAACCCTCCTTTAGAAATGGGTGAATTTGTGAAAGGGTTTTTCAATTACTTAGGATCAGCAAAGTATATTGTTTCTGCAAGACTAAACAGGAATCTTCTTCACAAAACCTTTTGTTTGGATATAATTCCTGCCCAGAGACTGCTGGCAAACTTCTTAAAGCCTCGTCTCAATCGGCACCCCGGCACTAACTGTGAGAAGACCCGGCGGATTAAACCTGACGCCTACATTCTCTATAATTAGCGTTATATTTACCCTTGTCTTTACACAGTACAAGATAATCAGCAATAACTGCAACTAACTTTGTGCACAACTCTAGATTTCTAACCGAGCATGCGTTGTAAGAGTGCTCTAGATACAGAGAATCTACTGATCAGGATACAGAGATACAGAATTCTGGGGTCTGAAAAAGGACATACTGAGGGATGGATCTTGCATTGATTATTGGGGTTTTGTTCAGTAAACAGAGAGCTGCAGCAAGTTGCCGAAAGCAATAAGCCTTGCAATCAAAATGTTAAAAAACAAATAAAAAATCGAGTTTATTTTTGGAGGCAGTGTATTCGTATTCCCATTGTGAATTCCACAGCCAAGAGGCGCTCCCTATCCAGACACAATGGGCGACCTGCCAATTGGTGCAAAGTGAGGGCAATCACCATGGAAACCAGTAGAGCCAATAGAACATGCCATGTTGATTATTCTCTTTTTACATCTTTGTATCACGTTTTAGAACAGAACAATTTGATAATTCTCCCCCAATATTCCTGTACGGACACGCTGAGTTACACCTAAATCCGGCTCTCTCTTCTGTTTTCTTGGGGCTCCGTAATTTCAATGGAAAAGCCTTTGAAACACTCTTGATTCCATGTCATGACATGTCAGTTATTTGTGTTTATTCAGAAGATAAGAATAAAAAACTAACCTGGTTAAAGTGCTAAACGTGGAGCAGTTACTATGGAAACCAGTGTCCTGAGTTCCTATTTATTTTTAACCCTTGCTGTGCCTGGAAGAACGGCTATTCATTGCAACGTCACTTTTCCTTTCTATATTTGTCAGAGGCGTGGACTGTTACTCTAAGTGGTTCAAATTAATACGCTGGCGAATCTGTTCACCTACCTTCTCAGTGCGTCAGAGATGCCATGCAATTCCTTAGAACAGATTCTTTGAACTTTATATTCTAATAGGAGGGTTATTTTATGATTTCATGAAGAAATTACAGAGATAGCTGCTAGATTACACAGAAACCTTTATCAAATTCACACCATTAGATTAGGAAGAAATACAAATAATTTATTGGTATATGTCATCATAGTTACATAGTTACATAGCTGGAAAGAGACTTGCGTCCATCAAGTTCAGCCTTCCTCCCATATGTTTTTGCTGTTGATCCAAAAGAAGGCAAAAACCCCAGTTTGAAGCGCTTCCAATTTTGCAACAAACGAGGAAAAAAATCCTTCTTGACCCCAAAATAGCAGTCAGATGTCTCCTTGGATCAAGCAGCTATTACCCCACTAATTAGAAATTATATCCCTGTATGTTATGTTTTTGCAAGTATTTATCCAATTGTTGTTTAAACATCTGTATGGACTCTGATACAACCACCTCTTCAGGCAGAGAATTCCACATCCTTATTGCTCTTACTGTAAAAAACCCTTTTCTTTGCCTTAGACTAAATCTCCTTTATTCCAGCCTAAATGTGTGACCTTGTGTCCTATGTATAGCACTGTTTATGAATAGATTTCCAGATAATGGTTTGTATTACCCCAGAATATATTTGTATAATGTTATCATATCCCCTATGAGGTGCCGTTTTTCCAAACTAAAGAGATTTAAATTTTGTAACCTTTATTCGTAACTAAAATGCTCCATTCCTTTTATCAATTTTGTAGCTCGTCTCTGCACTTTTTCTAGTGCCATGATATCCTTCTTTAGAACAGGTGCCCAAAATTGCACAGCATATTCAAGGTGTGGTCTTACCAGCGATTTATAAAAATGATAGATCGAGTGTGAGTGTGTGCCTGGCAGAGTGTCCCAGCTGCTCACAATTACCTGAGTGAGTTGCTAGCTTGGAGGAAACATGATAAAAGTGCCTGCTCACCTGAGTGCCTGCTCACACAGTGAAGACCATGCAGGAGGGAAGATGAAGGCAGAGTAGCCAGGAGCCATCAATGTCAGGAAAGTAATGGATACCGCACTCTCCAAGCTTCCAGGGTGCTCCAGATCGGAGTACGGTCAGGTATCACTTCCAAATATAGAAAATAAACAATGGTCCAGGCACTCAAGGATAAAAGCCAAAATAGCTGCTTTATTTAGAGCAAAAACACAGCAATGTTTTGACCCAGCAGGGTCTTCATCAGGCTAGAGCTAGGAGCCATCAATGGGCACACATGAAAATGGGGGATGGGATGACCAACACGCAAACTGTTGTAGAATATAATTTTTGGAGCAGTGTTAGGGATGGAGGGGTTACGATATATAGCACTCACCCCAACCAGACAGAGCTGGAGATCCCAGGGCAAACCCAATTCAAGTCTATCAATATACATCCCCCTAACAAATGTATTACGTACAGATTGCATCGAGGATTTAAATATGTTGGTTCGGTTTCTTGTTAAAGACAAATTATTGTACCTTATCACGATGTAACAAATCGAGGGCAGAGAACCAGATTTAAAGCCTATATATTGTATTTAATGCTCGGCCTTCAATCTGTAACCATTTCACAGAGCACTTCAACCTAAAAAACAATCCAGACATGAAATGAGTAGGACATTTCATTTTATATGCACTCACGCTAAATGAGGAGGATTGCTCATTCTATAGAGCCCAGAAAATGCTAAATGAGTAGGACATCTGATTCTATAGAACACGGCTAACACTAAATTAGTATGACTTTCCACTCTATACAGCCCAGATAACCTTCTTTCTTTATTTTTGTCTTATATATGTATACCCAATTAGGGACTCAAAGTTGTAACATAAAATTTCTTTTCTTTGGGTTTTACAATTTCAGGCAATTCTTTGCTTTATATCAAAATAAGGGTTTTAGGACTGTTTTCGGGCTAACGCTAAATGAGTAATATATTCCTTTCTATACAGCCCAGATAACTCTAAATGAGTAATATATTCCTTTCTATACAGCCCAGATAACTCTAAATGAGTAATATATTCCTTTCTATACAGCCCAGATAACTCTAAATGAGTAATATATTCCTTTCTATACAGCCCAGATAACTCTAAATGAGTAATATATTCCTTTCTATACAGCCCAGATAACTCTAAATGAGTAATATATTCCTTTCTATACAGCCCAGATAACTCTAAATGAGTGATATATTCCTTTCTATACAGCCCAGATAACGCTAAATGAGTAATATATTCCTTTCTATACAGCCCAGATAACGCTAAATGAGTAATATATTCCTTTCTATACAGCCCAGATAACGCTAAATGAGTAATATATTCCATTCTATACAGCCCAGATAACGGTTAGCTAAAGAGCCCAGATAATGCTAATGAATAGGATAGATTGATATGACAATCTATTACCAAATATGTTTCGAATAGGAACTCCACACATCCTATGAGATAATTTATCTAAATAATATACTGGTGCTCCAGGCTGTCCTTATCATTGTTGTCATGCTCTGCTTACACTAATAAAAAGTCTGCAGTTTGATGGAATTTGGGTGCCTTTTTGTAATGACAATAGAGGCCACCAATCTTTTTAAAACTGTTTCATTCTGTGTACACTTTCACTGTGACACATGGACTCAGAATTGTCCAACCGGTTAGCTTTCGCAAACCATTCCCAGTTTACTGAAAGTGTTTAATGTGAAGGGGGGCGATACCATTAACTCAGCAAACTTTCTGGTATTTAAGAGACACTCCTCAATGACACAGATGCCATGAATTAATGCATCGGCTGTGAATCACTGGCGTTACCTGGAGGGCACAGACGAGGTCTGCTTGTTTCTGTGATTTAAGTTCAAATAAAAGTCTTCTTATGTGAAAGACTTCAGTTTGTGAATGTCTTCACAATAAAGAAATTCCTTTCATTATAGGGCGCTGTATGGGGCTTTCTATATTGGCGGGTGATATCTAGGCTCAATGAGAGTTTTATTGTGCACTACACAATGCCAAGCACCACAAAATGCCGGGCACTACATCACTGGACTCGACTTACCAGAACAACCAGAAGAGTTGGCACTGATTTTCCCAGACTCACAGTCAGCGGCATTTCTTATTAAATTCACACAGATTTTTGGGAGCGTCTGGGTCTCACACCCGGTTCTAACTGTTCAGTCCTGCTGTTTAGATTAGTAATCAGCTCAACACCCACCCTCTAGATATCATATCACTCACTCTGCACTATATTACTGGCTGGGGATTTCAAAATAGGGTTACATTAAAAAAAAAAAAACAGGATTATTGGGGGAGGGAGCAGGACGGAGCCTAACGCTTGAACTGAATGGACGCCAATCTCCCGAGCTCCGGCACATAGCAAACAAATCGAGCCAAGACACTCACATTCACGACCCGGAGTCCCAGGCGGTAACCAGATGCCCTTCTTGTTCCCACAAACGGGCAGGAAAGTCCGCCGCGGGGTTAAGGCCTACTGCCCGACACCAGCACAACACTGCTACCGGAGGACGACGGCATGTACTCTTACATTACCAGTGAGTACCCGCTCACCAACGAAACCATGGGCCGAAAATCCCGAAAATCGCAGGCAAGCACAGTGAAAGACTCCCAAGACATCGGAGTTCTGCTAAGTACGAAATATAGGTAGTGGACAGCGCAAACATTACATAATTTATATTAAAAAAAAAATCTATGTGTATAAAAGCACACTATGCGAGGTATATACAATTGTGTATCAGACACCACTTATATAAATGTGCTGAGTGGTAAAGAGATATAAAATAACTATACCATATACAGGTTATAACGTGCCACTGCAATTGGAAGAGAAACATACTCTCATTAGGGCAATCCAATAATGAACCATAATAAAATAGATCTAATAAGTATCACACTCACATTTCGTTGAGCCTGTTAATAGTAACTGGCTCAGGTAGTATAGCCTTGGTGTGACACAATCCTATCACTGGATAGGATGAGTATCTTGATCTCCAATAAAGCAGGAGAAAGGCAAGCCTAGTTAAAATAGTGCAGGTAAAATGTATTATAACACCCATAAAAACCTTACATCAAGGTAACTGGAATGCCACAATCCAACATTTATAGCACAACGCATTTCAACGCTCCTCTTGCGTCTTCCTCGGGTGCATAAACTCTCCTATGTCCCATCAATCTTTTAAATCCATTTTGGCACCGGAAATGGGGTTTCCCACCTGTATACAATGCTTTCCTTATGGGGGGACGTACTCCTTTGGTCCTCGCGGGCGTTATAATGACTATAATGACGGCCACATGGACGCGACAAATCACTTCTGGTTCCGCCAGATGCGTTCCAGCGGCCATCTTGAAAAAAATGCTTATGGGTTCCAGACGCATCCGAAATCTTCTTCAGGTTCCTATCTTTTACCTCTCCTTCCTCCTTCCTCGGATTCAGTTTAGAAGACACCATTTTTGTTGTGTGAAACAGGTCCACAGTAATATAAGAGCCCAATAGCCATATTATAAAATCATAAAATGGACTCATATCGAAAGGAAAAAAACAGATGCATATAAGACAAGAAAAACCGATAATATATTATGACCAGACATTAGTCTCATTATCCAAAAATACATACAATAAAAATATCTCTCTCTAAATTTATCAAATACAGTTATAAGACCCCTTGGGGAGAGGGTTTCCATATCGAAAATCCAATTCATTTCCGTTTTATTAATAATTTTTAAAAAGTCACCCCCTCTCCAAGCTTTCCACTGTTTCCTTATCACCACAACACTGCCTCCCTTACAGGCCAAAAAGCTAACTCTGGAGGGGTACTTCTGCATCAATAAACCCAGGCAAGCACCAACGGAAACTCCTAGAGAAGTGATAATCAGATGCCAATCCATGCCTGACAAAAACCGAATCATGGCAGCAGTTCAGGGAAAGTCCCCATTTGACTTCGAATCCACTCAGCTTACCTTTTATCAGGACTTAACTAAAAACACGCTCCTATGGAGGAAATCCCTTGGCACAGTAACGCAGGAGTAGAATACCGATGGACCCTACCAAGAGCCCTTACAGTGGAAAAGAATGGTAGCACCATCCGCTGTACAGCATCAGCAGATGCGAACCACTTCCTCCAAACACTGGGACTCCAACCGGGAAACCAGCCATACCTGGAAACCAGCACGCTCCACGCCTTTTATCCCCTGCACGAGAGGGAACTCGGGAGTTAACACCTAAACTGTTCCAGTCCAGTGGGGCCCAGATACGGTTACTCCGTAAAATCTTCACAGTTTAAATTTTTGTGTTAGTTCATGTTGTTATACAAGTATTCTTCTGGAGCATATGTTAACATGACATATAGCGGCACCCTAGTGCAATTGGCACTCTCACATCATCTCAGGCGGTAGGTAACTCCCCCGTGGTCCCCCTGGTTAGGGGTTGTCAGAGCAACGGAAACAACACACAGTCACAGCCACACTAACAAGCGCAGACCACCACAGCCTCTTCAGCTACACTAATTCAGAACTACCCAAGAGGCAAGGGAGGCACAGTGGCAACTGCGCTAACCCACGACTGTTCCCTTCAGCTACTAGACATACTCTTGAGATGGGGTTAAAAGTCGGCCGGCAGCTAAAACAGCCAGACTCTCCACTGCTCACCAACACCGACCGTGATAGCATAGCGTGGCATATAATGCCCACTTAGAACATAGAGGCGCCCTGCACTCTTCAGCCTAAGAATCTACTCATGCAGACATGACCTAACTAGTTAACTTCATTGTGCTTCACTCTTGCTTACTTAGCCTGTTTATTGTTTTTCTTATTTGAAAATGAGGCTACATTTCTCAGGAGTTAATTTTCATGTGTTTATTTCATGCATTTTACATATGCTAAACCTGGCTATATATGTACATTCATGCTCTACCTCCCTTCTACAAGTATTGTAAATCAAATATGCCTCAGTAAAAAAAGAGATTGACAAAAATAAAGTAGTAATACAATTATAGATGACTAAAGATATAAGATATGTTTTACCTGTGGAGACTTGTTTAGCAGTTTGTATTAACATCCCATGAAATCATTAAAGGAACACTATAGTCACCTAAATTACTTTAGCTAAATAAAGCAGTTTTAGTGTATAGATCATTCCCCTGCAATTTCACTGCTCAATTCACTGTCATTTAGGAGTTAAATCACTTTGTTTCTGTTTATGCAGCCATAGCCACACCTCCCCTGGCTATGATTGACAGAGCCTGCATGAAAAAATAAAAACTGGTTTCACTTTCAAACAGATGTAATTTACCTTAAATAATTGTATCTCAATCTCTAAATTGAACTTTAATCACATACAGGAGACTCTTGCAGGGTCTAGCAAGCTATTAACATAGCAGGGGATAAGAAAATCTTAATTAAACAGAACTTGCAATAAAGAAAGCCTAAATAGGGCTCTCTTTACAGGAAGTGTTTATGGAAGGCTGTGCAAGTCACATACAGGGAGGTGTGACTAGGGTTCATAAACAAAGGGATTTAACGCCTAAATGGCAGAGGATTGAGCATTGAGGCTGCAAGGGCATGTTCTATACACCAAAACTGCTTCATTAAGCTAAAGTTGTTCATATGACTATAGTGTCCCTTTAATAAAATATTATATAATATATATATTCCCTTAGCCGTTCATCATGCCTGAGACTTTAATAGATAGAGTGTGCAGAAAAGGAGGACCTGCCAAATAGGAGATAAAGGGTTGTATAGAATGACTGGGCTAAGATCCTGTGGGACTTTCAGATCCAGACAGACAAGAAAGTACTGACCAACCAACCTGACATTGTGATGGTAGACAAGAAACAGAAGACCACAGTAGTGGTGGATGTGGCGATATCCGGTGACCATAACATCAGCAAAAAGGGACATGAGAAGATGGACAAACACTAAGGACTGAAAGAAGAGCTAGAAAGGATGTGGAAAGTCAAGGCAGTAGTAGTCCCAGTTATGATAGGAACTCTCAGGGATGTGACTCCTAAGTTGGGGGAACGGCTTCAACAGATTCCAGGTGGGAGATCTGAGATCACGGTCAGAAGATGCCGCTCTAGGAACAGCTAAGATACTGAGCAGAATCCTCAGACTACCAGGCTTTGGTACAGGAGCAGGGAATGAGGAATACACACAAATAAATACACACACATGCGCACGCACCGTAAGTAACACTTCTGCATAGCTGAAAGATGAAAAAGTCAAAGACAAAAAAACTCTTCTGGTCGATGAGGAAGCTAAATTGTGAGATTATATCGCAGCATCCTCAGCTAAGCGTGCGCGCAGTGAAACAGAGGAATACATTTCTGTCATTTAAGATCAAGAGACGATTGGGCCATTGAGGACGTAGAGTGCTTGGGTCACATAAAATCCAAGTGTTCCTAATTATTGGTATACTTCAATTTATAAAGATAAGGTAACTGAATACAAAGTATCCCCCACATTTTATTCCAATACATTTAATGCGCTACACAAAGTATGACGTCAAAGACAGCCAGAGTGGTTACACAAAGTGTGCAAGGACAACAACACAAGGTCTAACACAAAGGTCCTAGGGAGGGCCACACATGGCTCCCAAACAGGACCACACAGGGACCTTGAGATCTCAGACTAAGCCAATTATACTTTCTACCCTGTGTAAGCTGCTCTATGGATAAAACATTGCACACGGCTGACCGGCATGGCCCCTGATAGTGTGATATATGAATTTGTACTTGGTTATAAATACGGCAGGCCGTACCCAGGCAGAGGGAGTGCTTACCTCAGGCATCCAGTGGCATTGTAGAATATGTCTGAATCTGTTAAAATTTCATTTTTTGGGTTCTCTCCTTCTTTCCACCCGGAGCTGGGGATAACAATGTTCTTGGTAAGTGGATTCAAGGCATCTCGGATCAGCACAGGCTTCAGCTGGTCATTGGATGACAAGTTCCAAAGTAAACCTACAGACACAAACGTATATTACATTTAATAGCACCAACATTCTCCACAGCGTGGCACAAAGGGAGAGGATTTCCATTGAGTAGAAGTAGACACAAAGTACAAATATCTCAGTGAGTTTACCTAGTTACCTTTACAAAGCTAATATTATAATAAGCAGCAGGGTTTCTTTTACTTGACTGCAGATGGAAAGTAAAAATATAAAAAAAGAAAAAGAAAGGAAATTTAAAAATAAAAGGAAAACATAGAGTACGTCATTAATGTGTGAACCCCATTTCCTGAAAAACACAATTAAGTGTCTCTAAGCTTCACTAAAAGAATATGAGATACCCAACAATAATACCAAAAGGTCTAATGTCATCAGTGGTACATTATTCACTTCATGAAAACAACATAAACACAAATATATCTCTACTCCTATATGAGGGGTTCATTGACAGTTCACATGTATAGGCACCACCAAAAGGTATGTCCTACTGGAGGCCATTCAAGTATAGTCTTGGTCCCACGTGCTGCTCTCCTCTCTCTCTGCTATTGAGTGGCTGTGGGTTTGGATGTGTGGTTGAGAACGCTGCCTTTGGCTCATGCCTATTGTAAGCCAGCAGTATACCTGCTCTGGCATCTAATAGATGGGTCCAGGTAGGTATGGACTGATGAGGTCAGGGTTCTGGTCAGGGTTCCTGGTTAGTCCAGGAGGACTGGAATAACACCCAACCATCAAAGGGAGGGGAGGAAGGTCAAGGCTGTAGAGTAAGCAAAGAGTTGGCGGTGGTTTTGTCAGCCTCAAATTACAAACCTCACTGTTTAGAGAAAGTTGAGCACTTACTAAAGGTGGTAACACAAAACATCTGGTGGTTCTGACACAAACGGTACAATATAACCAGCCTAAGAGTACTCCAAATAAAAATTTTGGGTATTAATGCTGGAATCTTTTGAACATCTAAGAGTCTTCCTCAAACCGTAAGTGGTCAACACATTGCCAATTTGATCAGCTCAGCTCGAATTTATTGGATATTAGAGCGTGGTGGGCCTGTTCTTGTCATGTTTAAATTACAAACTTGACTGATAGATAAAAAATAGCAGGCACTGTCAGGGAATGGTAAACCCAGGGGTATACTGAGAGAGTAGAAGATGCCACAAAGTTATAATTGCAATAAGTCTCAAGTCATCAATCAGAAAGTACTGCTCACAGATAGCTAGCAGTGTATTAAGCATGATTTATATGGTAGAGTTAAAAAACCCTCAAATATAACAGACATTCTTCAACTTTCTTAAATAAATGTATAGCACAATTATAGAGAACTCTCTTACTCCACTTGTTCACAAAAATCAAACAGTACTTATAGTGAAATGGTCCCACGACATCCAAACCTTCCAAAAACAACCATCCCACAGTTTGCAAACTAATTATTGTATGTCTTATCTTAGAATGAGAGATACTGTAAGCATGAAGCCGCCATCGTAGTATTAAGAAATACAGTGCTTTCTTCATGAACGCAGGAAAGCAAGATTTACAAAGTATGGGAGACTCTCAGAAACAGTCTGCATTAGGGACATGTTTATAGGGGAATCATTAGTAAACTATGTCTAGGCCAAGCAGATAACATTAGTGAATCAGCCTTGGAATGTTAAGATATGGGTAATCTAAAAAACATGCTGAAACAGCTGGTTCACAGGAGCATCTAATCAAGATAACAGGCAATCATTAAACAAACACACTAACATTCTCAATGAATCAAATAAGCCGGTTAGATATTTTTTTTATGTTGTTTCCTAAATATTTGTATTACACAGTTACTATGTTTTGAGAGAAGAGAAGAAAAGCTAATTCATCAAAATTGCACAATGACATTATCTGTTTAAAACACACAAAGGAGGGACAAAACCTAAACACAAAAAAAATCAAGCACCAAAACCACTGACACAAAGTTTTTTGTATGATAACCAGATAACGATATTTCTGTTGTCAATGAACTATTACGAAGTCATGTGATTTGTACTATAGCTCACTTTCACAATATATAACTAAGGCATTTATGCAAATGAAAAATCTGAAAAATTAAGGGTTTGTTCGCTAAACAGTGATGGCTAACCTGGCCGTGAATTAAGGAAAAGCAATTCACTGATATCTGTTGTGATATGATTAGCGGCACTGAATTTTCCAGTTTTTCAGTGTGATTAATGATTTCCATGCGCGGTGATTGCCTACCTGTGATTTGCCTCTTTGTCTCCAAGTCACGGGTTTCCTTGAGCAGTCTGAGGATCGCGGGCATGCCGTTTTGTTCACACACTTCCAGTTTGTTGTCATTGTCCTCAAACACAAGGTTTCTGAGAGCGGCACACGACGCCCGCTGCACCTCCTCATTGTCATTGTTCAGGAGTCGTAGGAGTCTAGGAATCCCACCTAGGGCGTAGACCTGACAGAGCGACAGGTACATTAATGGCATGGAATAACAATGCATGTGTACAGTTTGATTTTAGAAAGCATGGAGGGTTAATCTTGGAGTTTGTGAACTACATTTCCCATTATGCAGAAAATCTGTGAATCATGAGAAACATATTTTACGAACATCGATATGCCAAAGTTAATCATCGTGGAGTTAATATAAAGGTGTGCTTTGAAGTCCCCCGCCATCTTAGCACTCTTTGCAATTTATCACACTCCGCACTATATTACATTCAATTGCATATCAAATCGGAATACAGCAGGTTTTTCTTGTTCTGAGTGTTGCCCTTGGCCAAATAAATAACTAACGCCATTGTAAATCAGTTTATATATATTTACACACACACCTCCATCAAAGCTTATCCTCAGAAATCTCACAGGTGAGAGAAGACCTCAAGGGGTTCAATGGGCGCCTAAGCGCAATAGAACAGATCACTACAACACATGCAGCCCACATTCAGGAGCTGCAGAACCAGATAGGCACCCTCACTACAGCTCACACCACTCTGAGCCACCAGATTGCAGCAATGGAGGACAAAAGAAGGTGGAAACACCTGAAAATAAGAGGCCTCTCAGATACTATCACACAGGCAGAACTACCACACTGCCTGCGCAGGCTCTTCACAGCCCTGCTCTCTACCAAACAAGCGAAGGGCATTATACTGGAGGGGGTGATCGGCTCCCTAAGCCTCCTGCAGCAGCAGCCTCTAACACTAGCGACCTACTGGTCAAGTTCCAAAATGGCCAAGATAAAGCAGCCATCATGAATGCAGTGAGGGGGAAACCTCCACTCCGCTTCGAGGAAATGGACATTACATTCTACTCAGATCTCTCCCGCCCGACCCTACAGTGGCGGAAGACACTACGACCACTCACATCCATACTATCAGCAAAAGGAATCAAATATCGCTGGGGTCCACCACGAGCGCTGATTATACAGCACCAGAACATGGAGATCAAGGTGGCGGAGTCATCGGAGATAGCGGCAGCCCTGACCACCCTGGGCCTGGACCACACCGCAACGCCTGCACCAACAACTTGGGACCTGGCTAACACTGTCCCGTTTATTCCGGCAACCCGTTTATTCCGGTACCCAGCCGGGCAACTACCTGACTCTAGCAATTCACAAGTTTTCTTTTATGTATTTTTATTTAAAAACTTGCTTCTCCCTTTTTCAAGGCACAGGCACCACACAGGGCCAGCCTCACGCAAATATCCAGTTGACAAAGTATATGTTATATATATATCTACGTAATATTGTTCTAATGCAATACCGTTTATATTGTATACCCGTATGTTTATGTTTCACACACCACGAGGACAACATGCTGCAAACCACGGAGTACACCGACAATGGGGAAAAACCATACCCATCGCCACCACCTCCCAGGCCTAAATGGGCCAAGACCGGGAACACTAGCTCCTTAAGGACAACCTACCCCCCCCAGCTCCATGTTAGTAACCACTTACACCCACTCCACTACGGGGAGCTGTATCCTCACAGCATCCAGTCCGCTCTTGACATACAACACAATACGTCTCATTCTCTGCTAACACACAGCCATACCTGACCTTAACACTTACACCCACTACAACCACCGCCCGAGGCAGGATCATGGCGATATCAAGCCACATCACTTTAAATAATAAAAACTGCCGGCAACATCGATCACTTACCAAATGCAAGCGAATGGTTAAAAGTAATGATATGCCTTATCCAATGTACCACACGCAATGTCTATATCGTGTTAACTGCCAAAATAAAGAATAAAAAAAAAAAAATAGGGCCGGCACACCAAGGGACTTCAAGATTTCGTTTTGGCACAATACTACGAAAAGGCTTGCTTCCACTGCCCTGGAATGAGATTATATCACTGCCAGAGTGTATCTCATCTCAACTCACCTCACACAAATTTGTGAAAACATGGGATTTGAATACGGCTGCTGAGTGTTATTTGTTTCTATAAATATTCCCCATTTTTTTCTTTTTAAATAGTGCAGATATATTCTATTTATTAGAATTCACTTCAAACAAACAAGCTAACTAATATCCAAATCACAACAAACCAATATATATATATCTTTAATTACGGTTACCTATCTAGCTCGTACCGCTTGAGCTGAAAATCCTATATTTTATATGAAGCTGGGAATGTGGACATTTTATAAGGGATAAAACAAAACAATTCATAGCTCTGCTATTTTTTCCGCTCAGATAATCTATTTTTTTTAATCTTGGCTTTTACTAAAGAAGAAAGATTTTTAAAAAAAATATCTAGAATGTCTTTTTTAAACCTCCAGATATTTATTTCCCGATTACTCTCTGTACAATGAATTCAGAGCTTCAAGTCTAAATCTTATGAGTAGAATTTTATCAGGATTATTTCTTAAATAAAAGTAATTAATCTCTGCCTCGCCCAAGCCATTGTGTGAGTTAGAGTCAGACAAAGATTGTTGGATCTTGTGAAATTCTAGTCATATGAAACTAATCAGCACAGGCTTAGAACTGTACAAACCCAATGATAGCTTCGTTCTTTTAAAGGGACACTCCACACACCAAGACAAGACCAGGGCAATGAGCAGGTTAATGCTCAGTTTGGTTTTTAATAAATTATCTCCTGTCTGTTCTACTCTGTTTCCCCTTTTATGCTGCATTAGCACAGCTTGCACACAAAACATGCCTTGATATATAAGTATAATTGAAGGGTCCGTGGGGGGCGTATTGAGGAACCTGACTTTGGGGCAGCAAGGAGGGTAAATCGGCCATGCTCGCTATTAGTTACGTAGTGTGGCGGGATCACATTAAATACCTAGCGTTGCAGCATGTGCTTACTATAAGGCTCATCAAGGTTTCCTGAATCGCAGACCCAGCAATGTCCCAGCTATGAACCACTGTTTAGTAAATAACCCCCAAAGGCTCCACCAGTGAAATCCAAGTGATTCTTTTATTAATTCAGTCTAACATTAAGAAAAGGAATTTATAAAATAATGAGAGCATTGTACAGCGTGGCTTTCTGTTGATCCCAAGTAATGAAAGGACAGTGAGATGATGGGAGACTGAATACTAAACCCGATATGGAGACTGAATACTAAACTCGATATGGAGACTGCATACTAAACTCGATATGGAGACTGCATACTAAACTCGATATGGAGACTGCATACTAAACTCGATATGGAGACTGCATACTAAACTCGATATAGAGACTGAATACTAAACTCGATATGGAGACTGCCTACTAAACTCGATATGGAGACTGCATACTAATCTCGATATGGAGACTGCATACTAAACTCGATATAGAGACTGAATACTAAACTCGATATGGAGACTGCATACTAAACCCGATATGGAGACTGCATACTAAACTCGATATGGAGACTGCATACTAAACTCGATATGGAGACTGCATACTAAACTCGATATGGAGACTGCATACTAAACTCGATATAGAGACTGCATACTAAGCTCGATATTGAGACTGCATACTAAACTCGATATAGAGACTGAATACTAAACTCGATATGGAGACTGCATACTAAACTCGATATGGAGACTGCATACTAAACTCGATATAGAGACTGCATACTAAACTCGATATGGAGACTGCATACTAAACTCGATATAGAGACTGCATACTAAACTCGATATGGAGACTGCATACTAAACTCGATATAGAGACTGAATACTAAACTCGATATGGAGACTGCATACTAAACTCGATATGGAGACTGCATACTAAGCTCGATATAGAGACTGCATACTAAACTCGATATGGAGACTGCATACTAAACTCGATATGTAGACTGCATACTAAACTCGATATGGAGACTGCATACTAAACTCGATATGGAGACTGCATACTAAACTCTATATGGAGACTGCATACTAAACTCGATATGGAGACTGAATACTAAACCCGATATGGAGACTGAATACTAAACTCGATATGGAGACTGCATACTAAGCTCGATATGGAGACTGAATACTAAACTCGATATGGAGACTGCATACTAAGCTCGATATGGAGACTGCATACTAAACTCGATATGGAGACTGAATACTAAACTCGATATGGAGACTGCATACTAAACTCGATATGGAGACTGCATACTAAGCTCGATATGGAGACTGAGTACTAAACTCTATATGGAGACTGAATACTTATTCTACTTTTCCCTTTCTGTATATGATATAAAAAAAAATCCATCTTAATAAAAACATATTAAAAAATAAATAAATAAAAAAGAACTGACAGTGAGATGACCATTAGATGCAGGTTAAATAATCCTTTAACCCCTTAAGGACACATGACATGTGTGACATGTCATGATTCCCTTTTATTCCAGAAGTTTGGTCCTTAAGGGGTTAAGCACCCAACACGTCCGAAAATTACTCCGCACATTTGTAGAGTTTGTTCTGCATTTTGTTTACAAGGCATGGAATGAAAAATATAATATGGTAATTAATAAAAAAATACATTTCCTACCTCCTAATATGGTTCCAGCGTCATAAGTGGAAGGAAAAATAATATATCTAAATCTCTTCTTCCTTTCTGACCCCAAAGCCAAGTCCTGTCAGCAGCCCAATCCTCCCATTGTGATGTTGGGTGTCAGGCAGGGATGGCGGGCTGTGGGGAGGACAGAGGCGGTTCTGTACTGCTATTGGCGGTCTGTCGCCAGCATGCTGTGCGTGTTCACAATATATACCACAGATGCGCAGAATTGACATTAGTAAGCCAGGGCCTCTTGTTTTGGGCTGGCTAATGATGACTCAATGCAGGCACCATGACCATGTCAAATGTGTGGAAACGTTATAGTACTTGGCGTAACAATTCAGCTACGTGAAAGTACAACCTTTCACAGTTCTGTTTATAACGCCTCCGCCGTGTGACGCACAGTCTCGTGGACTATGTGGGAAGATTTAGTGTTTGACCAGCTATCGAGAATAATGCACCCCGCATCTCTAAAACTGCCTACATTTTGATGTGCGATTAGAGAACTTCAGAGCAGGATTGTGACAAAGTGAGGAGAATGACCATGTAACACTTTCACATTTTATATAAGGAACAATTCTTCATTGCTACTACTATCGCAGTGTGAGATTCCTTGTCTCGATAGCACAGAGAGAAATGTTCGTAATTTGTCTTGACGGTTAGCCCTTGGTAAAGAGATTATGTGGTGAAGTCAGCGTTCTGCTCAAGCAGTAAGAATGAAAGAGTGATTTTGGATTATAAAGCCATGTTTGAGTGATTTCATCTTAAAGGAAATTCCAAGCGCCGCAGCATCAACAGCGCTCTCCAATGTGAGCAGTCAAACTGTTTCTAATGGCCTAACGGTTTACCTGGGGACCTCCAGGCACTGTACCCTGCATCCTCACAGCTGGATGCGGGAGCTTTAGAGGTAGGAGCTTGCGTTACTGGACCCCAGGGAGAGCTTACGATAGCTCCCCTGAACGACATTCTATGATGCAAGTTATCAGCTTTAATTCAACAATGTAGCAGGGCCACCTGTTATGGCGACTTAGAGTCATATAATAACTCACCCGCCTCCTGGCTTCCATCTTCTGGAAGCATTCGTGTTGAATGAAACTCGCTGCAGTAATGATCCAATAGTCCTGGGAACTCTCATCCAGCAACAGATTTATCGCCCTGTCCAGTGTCATATCAATCTCGCCAGCTGTCGGCGCATTTCTGATGAAACACATAAAAAATATATATTTATTTAAATTAAATAATAAATTAAATAGAAAAAAAAGGCAAAACCGTCATTGCAACATGGCAAACAAGAATTATATAAAAATGAAAAAATGTATACTACAATAATTTAACTATTCACCACCCATAGCAGAAAGAAAGGGCACAGACACAAAAACACACACTTGGAAAATAATAATGGGAATTTAGTCACACCATGATGCCATGCCAAGCTCAAGCCCACCATTGCCTATGGGCGTAAGGGATCAACATTACTTGAGTATATTAAATGATTACATGATTGTTCACTCACCCTACTTGAGTTTCTGTCCCTTGTATCATTCCTCCAGCACTGGCAGCAGCAATTCCAGCTGTCATGGCAGTCCTGCGTCCTCCTAAATCCATTCCACCACTTCCCGCAGACTCCCTTCCACTGTACACAGTTCTCACTGTACTTTGCTGCCACTTGGACCTCATGGTTTGACCTTTGTTTGAGGGAGTCCTTGGTGGAGGCCTTGCCTGACCAACTGGGTTTGATTGCATATGGTACATCTCACTTTCATTGAGGTTGGTCATACTCCGGCTATTCCTTGACTGCTGGTAGATCGGTGAAGCTGGGCTCGTCAGAGCGTTGGTTAGAAATACTGAATCATAACGACCGTCTAACTGGGACAATCCCCTAGCGACACTCTGACGTGGCCTGCCATATTTACTGTCCCCTACAATTTCTGAGCGGGCAGTACGTACATTAGATGTGCCGTAATATTTGTTCTCCGTGTACCGTTGGCCTGTCCCCAAATTACTCTTGATGTCATATAAAGTCACATCTGCTCTTCTTTCAGGAGAAATCTCCCTCCGGAGTGTGGGGTGCCGAGAGCTTGTAATGTCAGACCCAGCCTTCCACTGGACATAGGTTCCGTGACTTCTATTCCACCCGTTCTCATTTCCAACAACCTTCTAGGAACAAATACATGGACATAGGGTAAACCTCTGGTTATTCAGTGCCCAGGGTAAAACAGAAAGTATAGCCAAATTACAAACATATATGTGCTGTGACATAAAATATACATTCAATGGTTAAACGTAATACAATTCTTCCAGATTGTTTGCTTTGTTATTTTACTTGTAGGCTGGGGAAGCAGTAAACTGAGTTTTACTGACAACATATTCAGGAAATGCTTAAATGACTTATGCACATCCAAAAATATCTCCCCACCGCCTTTATTGCGCTGAAACCAGGACCTACAGGTGCGTTATGCAAGTTGTGCAAGTCATTCATTCGCCAGCACTCAGAAGATTATACTACACAATAAATTAAATAAATTACTCGAGGAAACCAGCAAATATTTTGTTTCCCAAAGTGGAGGTCCTGACAAAGTCTTGCCTGGTTGTTATCGTTTACAATTTTTAACCTGTTGTGTAAACAATTTCATATTTAATGAACCCTCTACTACAAGACCAGCGTTCTCAAAGGGAACTAGTGACTCTTCCCTGATCACACAGTGTGAATAGAATTCCATTGCTGTGGAATGCACTCTTTTGTAGGAGGTCATGGGATTATCTTGAGGTCACACAGAGGGGCTGCTGGGGACTGGTATTAGGTTTCCCTTAATGCAGTGTTTATTAAATCCTGCTGGAATGCTGGCTGCTATTAGTTTCTGTTTTGTGTTCAGGAAGAAGGGAGACGCTCTCAGACAGTTTTTAGATAAGAAAAATAGAATTATGGTCACTAGTATAGCTATTTTTATTGTAGCCCTTAGAGCTGGCAGTGCCAGGGGTGCAAGGAATGATGTAAGTTTGGAACATTCTAAAATAGGTTAAAAAAAAAAAGCAAGTTCTGCTCAGTGCAATCACAATGTGTTTTAAAGTATAAAAATGCAATATTCAGACTCAAGCTACGAGGCCAGAGGACAGAACGAGAAGTGATTAACAGGACACATATTTCCTAAATTTACCTTAATGCTTTCATAATGTTTGGTAGGCGATGGCATAGAGGATGCAGAGAATTTTGGTGTGACCATCGTGTTGTAAAAAGATTGATTGTAAGAGCTTTCGGACTGATGAATGCTTCCTGGACAAAGAAAATAATTAAATGAAATAAGAATATTATGTAATTATTATAAATACAATAAATCACACACCAAGGATTCTAAGTCCGCTTCTTTCTGGAGAATAATTAATCGCTGACTCCAAAATCTCTGTTTTCTATGCTAATGTCCCTATTTACAAGAAGCTCAGAATGATTGTTTTTGTTGAGTGTATCACAGAGCTCCAAAGCAATAAAACTCCCAGTAACATGTCTTTAAACGCAATAAATGTATTTGGAAATCAGTCTGTGTAAACACAATACTTTGTATTTGATCTAAGGGATTTACATGGTACACAAATGATCTGTGGTTATTGTTTAAAAATAAATACTCCATAAGTGACAATAAACCCTGACCATGTCTCCAGCAGAGCCCTCACTATATCTTATATGTAAATTTATTCACTAAAGTGTTTATCGTGTGGAATAGCCAAAACGTCAGCTACATCTTCCATTCATCTATTGTGGCCTGCGATTCTCAATTCATTTTGTATTCTAGACAATTTACATTTATTTGTATAGAGCCAGCATATTCCGCAGTGCTGTACATAGAGACCATCTGATTGGCGCAGAGCAGTGTTTTGCCGCACATGTGCACTAGGCTCTTAATGCTTTCCAACGGTAAAGCATCGGTTTAGCTGAGATCATCAACATTAATGATCTCAGTCAATGACGTGGGGCTAGTTGTGGAGAGAAAAGTGAAGTAAACTTTTTTACACTGTTTGATAGCAATTTTACATTTTACTAGGGTGCTGCTTCCTGAGCCTTTCCCTCTGGCCTGAGACCCAGAGACCCTTTTATTAGCTCTCCTCGTTAAGCCCGTGTCTGAGTGTGTGTAGTAATGTGTGGCGTGTATAGGAGGTGGGCGCACACCCATGTGTGGCGTGTATAGTATTGTGTGGTGTGTATACTGTGTATAGTAGTGTGTCATTGTGTGTATATGCAGTGTAAGTGTGTGTATAGTGGTTTGGTGGTTTGGTTCTAATTTCTGGCATTCATTCCTGTAACACCACTCTTGAAATATTCTTCAATCTGCCTACAGACATAATAAGTATTAGAACTGACATTTCAAAAAAATTTACACATTTGAACTTGAATTTCTGGTGCTCAATCACAGAAAATATGATGCAATTTGTTCCCACCATGAAAGGTTAACTCCGAGAACTTAGCACCAGAGGGGTGAATGCAAACTTCTCTGATTGCACTCAAGCAAAAAAAAAATAATATTGTCTCCATGACAACAAACCTGTCCGACCGCTTCCTTAATCTGCAGTATCAACGCTTGTAGATTTTTTATATCACCGTTTAAAGAAACAGTATCACTCCTAATAAAAATCTGTTTATAAAAAGTGACTATTACAGGAGTTGGAATTTACATGTAATGTGTGTAACATGAAGAAAGCTTTTACTTTTGTTGCTTCAGGTAATCCATGTTTTACAGCTGGGGGAGGGGGGCTCCTGGCTATGAGTTAAATACTATCTGTATTCTGATTGGCTGAAAAGTGCAGTTAACTAATCATTATAGAGCGTTCGTTTTAATACAAGTATAGCTGATTGGCTATTTAGATTCATAGTTACTTTGTCTTTTGTTTTCATAGATATTAACACATTATTTACATTAGATTGCAAGCTCACGGGCAGGGCCCTCTACCTGTTGTATCGGTCTGTTATTTTTGGGTTGTCTGTTGTAAGTGTGTGAGTGTCGGTTAACCAGATGTAACCCAGCCAGCTATTCGCTGATAAATTCAATTCTATGAACTAAATGTAAGCTTCCATTTGTCTGCCAAAGAGGATTCTGGGAAATAAAACATTTGTATCAATAAGCTGTAGGTTACCAGTAAACGGGTGGATGGATTAAATAGATACCGGTAATTTAGCCGTGTGACACTGACACAACGTGCACATCCCAGAACAGTTTGATATCAGTTAACAGGACAATAGAAGTTATAAAACCAGCTGCATTCCAGGAAAATCCTTTCTTCAGTTACTCGTTGCCGCAACTCCAGTTCCGCAGGGGAATTAAAATAACACAGCGTGGAACTTACATGATTAAATGTATCCCAGATCCGAATATTGCTGGAATTATCCCACATGTAGAAATCACCAAAATCAGCCAAAAAGTCTGCACCGATCAGGATCTCAGGATAACCCACCAGGCACATCACGAAAAGTGCATTCTTTACTTAGTAAAAATGGTTAACAACATGTCATATAAATATGTGCAAACGTTGAAAGTGACAGACAATCCCAGATCTTCAAACACGTGTCAATTAATGACACAATTCTCCCTCTGGGGAGTCCAAGGTTAAAAAATACAAAAAATAAAAGTTTTTTGTTTTAACGTTGATAAATCATCAGGAAAGAAGCGAAATGCGTCCAGAGTTACTGTATGTCGTTTTCACATTTTTGTCCCTACCCTTCTGGCAGATGTAGGTATTTCCTTTTTGGTATTTTTCAAACCTTGGACTCCCCAGAGGGAGATAGACTCTGCATTAATTGACACGTGTTTGAAGATTTTGAATTGCCTGTCACTTAAGAGGCCTGCACATATTTTTAGGACGTGTTTTTTTACAATAAGGTATGCACTCTCCATGATATACCTGGTGGAATTTACTCAGATCCTTATAAAGGCGGACTGCTTAATTGGTCATTTACACCTGCACCTGGAGGCGGTGCTCTGTATTCACTACACTTTCTTAGAAATGTTAAATAATTAACTGTTGTTATTCTGCTGAGTGCTCAGTCCAGTGTGCTCATAACTACAGACTAAGACCCAAAACATAAATAAATAGAAGTCCTATAAGGAAGGTGTTAGCGTAATTTACGGGATTGACAGAAAGTGTCTTTGATGCTTGGAATTGGCTCCCAGAAGAGGTGGCAGAACATAGTACTTGGAAGAGTTCAGGATAGCTTGCTACAGACAGAGGAGATTTGGTCAATTGCCATTAATCTGCTTTTATCTGTCACAATGTATTTTTATGGTTTTATGAACACAACATGTTTACAGACATTGTGCAACAGGATTGGGCTGTGCCAAAATGTACTCTGAATTATTCTTTGTTTTAATGTGTTTTAATAAACGGGCACCCAGACCTGCCATAGGCCCCTAGAGGGATGAGAGTGTTGGTGATGAATAATGAATGATACATTGTACCAACAAGTCACAGCGATACCCAGAGGTGAAGGCAGGGAGAATGTGATCAGATAGTGCATTATTCCATAAGAAAGGAGCCTTTTTACTAGGGATATATCATAATAAATATTTCAGGATTTGCGGGAATCTCGGTATCTAAAACACTGCGCAGCATGTCATCGCATCATAAATAAAATAATACTGCATTGTAGCCAGACGTTACTATCGCAGTAACCATTACAGCTCTGAACAGCTGTGGGTGGTTATAGTTCTTGTACAGCGCTGCAGAATGCGTTGGCATTCTTTAAATGATAATTAAAGGAACACTTTAAAGTTCACTGTAGTGGTTATGGTGCCACAACTGTCCTGGCACCCCTCCATTGTAAGTAGCCAAACAATTTGCTAAAATTATAAATGTTCCCAGCGCGCGGCTAGAATGTCCTAAATAAATCATCTGTCGGCACAGCATTGCTCAGCACAGCTTGCTGCTTAGTAAATAGATGTCAGACATTGGCCAGTTCTGCTCCAGGCAGGTGAATACATGATTACGTGCTAGTTCTCTTATTTCCCTAAAGCGCTTCCCGTTTATAAGACAAACACTGCTGTTTAATCGACCTGCGTCTGATCCAATGCCAGCTATAAAATGGGACTGCATCACACGCAGTCTGATATTTGCTCACTATATGCAAACAGACAGGCTGAGTGTGAGTGTCTGTCTGCTACCTGCGTTTACTCATAATTCCAGGCACCCCCAGGCTAAAACAATGAGTAACAAAGTATTAAATACATAATGCACAGCGGTCACCCAGACATTGTCTGCTGCCCCATCACCCACAACTTTCACATGACACTTTCATTTTAGGGGTGTGGCCAGGGGCGGGGCTGTTCTGAAAAAAAATTAGTTCATAGTATTACTAATAACAATTTATAGAACTAAAATGTAATTTAGAACAATAATAATGTATCTTATTTACACAAAGTGATTTCTAAACACATTTATTGTAGTTTAAAGACACATTACTGGGAGTATTATTGCTGTGGAGCTCTGTTATACACTCAGACACATTGCTGGGAGTATTATTGCTGTGGAGCTATGTTATACACTCAGACACATTACTGAGAGTATTATTGCTGTGGAGCTCTGTTATACACTCAGATGCATTACTGGGAGTATTATTGCTGTGGAGTTCTGTTATACACTCAGACAGACACATTACTGGGAGTATTATTACTGTGGAGCTATGTTATACACTCAGACACATTACTGGGAGTATTATTGCTGTGGAGCTCTGTTATACACTCAGATGCATTACTGGGAGTATTATTGCTGTGGAGTTCTGTTATACACTCAGACAGACACATTACTGGGAGTATTATTGCTGTGGAGCTCTGTTATACACTAAGACTCATTACTGGGAGTATTATGCTGTGGAGCTCTGTTATACACTCAGACACATTACTGGGAGTATTATTGCTGTGGAGTTCTGTTATACACTCAGACAGACACATTACTGGGAGTATTGTTGCTGGGAGTATTATTGCTGTGGAGCTCTGTTATACGCTCAGACACATTACTGGGAGTATTATTGCTGTGGAGCTCTGTTATACGCTCAGACACATTACTGGAAGTATTATTGCTGTGGAGCTCTGTTATACACTCAGACACATTACTGGGAGTATTATTGCTGTGGGGCTCTGTTATACACTCAGACACATTACTGGGAGTATTATTGCTGTGGAGCTCTGTTATACACTCAGACACATTACTGGGAGTATTATTGCTGTGGGGCTCTGTTATACACTCAGACAGGGCTGGATTAAGAGCCTATTGGGCCTGGTACTGACAATTACAATGGTCCTAATTACAGAATCTTATTGACAGAGAGCAGTAAAACAGCCATACCTCCCGGGGGTCATTTATCTGGTGGAGGTGGAGCTGGAATTTGAAACTCAGAGCTAAAAGAAAGCACATCCTTGTGCTAATCGCTCGCGTTCATCCCTCAAGCTAATCCAAATCCGCTAACAGCAACGGGACGTCGGTGGGCAGGATATAAAGGTGGACCACTGACGCAAATCACTTACTGGCAAATTTTCAGATATGCCTAGAAAGTGAGCCTGGCATGAATGCATGTCAGGCTGGCCAACTAAGAGCGTACTATGCAGACAGCTGCCCGAGCTAGGCGCAAATGCATTTAATCATACTCTCGCCCTATGCTTTCTGGGGTCTGTCCCTTAGCAGTCACTTGTCCATCCCTCTCCTAACCTTCTTACTAGCAGGCAGAAGCTCCCGGGATGCAGTCTGTGACAGAGAAAAGGTGGAGGTAGTGGGTGCAGAATTATGGGGAAATGTCACAGTGTTAGAGAGACTGAGAACGAAAGAGCATTCACAGAGTGCAAAAAAAGTCAGCGTTACCATAACTAATTATAGTTTTTTTTGTTTGTTTTTTTTTAATCAATGTGCCTATTCCATGGGCCTGGAGCTTCAGCTCCATCAGCCCCTATGTTAATCCGGCCTTGCACTCAGTCACATCAATGATATGGAGCTCCTGGAAAACAGGGACAGAAGGATTTGGGCTCCAAAATTGGGACACTTGGGAGATATGGTTTGACCTCAAAGACCGGTCACTGTGACTGGGGAGCGAGCACAGTATTTTGTCAGCCCTCTGGCACGTTAAAAGTTGGAACAGTAGTTTATGAGTAAGTCCTTTGTTAGAGGGAACATCTGTGTCCATTACATGATGGATTTAAAGGTTATAAGGGTTAGGGCTGGAATCTGGTATTCAGCCCTTGGAATTACTAATGTTCTATTAACAACAGGTTTGGTTTTAGGAATGTGGGTCCATTAATGACTTGTGAATCCTGGGGCCTAATCTACTGCCAAAAGGTGAGACCAGGAGAGGAGGGGTAACACCTGTGTTTGGGACCATATCCCTCTAACAAAGGGTTAATAATTCCACCATGTTTTCACAGACAAAGAACACCAAGAGCGGTTTGTAACTAGGATACGAAGGAGTAGATTATTATTATCATTATTTTATCATTTAGAGCACCAGCAAATTCCGTAGCGCTCTACAATGGGATTGTCCTTACTCTGTTGTTGAGATTAATGTTTACGTTTGAGGTTAAGTTTAAAGGAACAAAAAAATCTAAAAAAAAGTAGAATGAAATCCATATCCCATTTTACAGCGCTACGGAATCTGATGGCGCTATATAAATAATAATAATATTTGTAGCAATTAAGCATTGTTTAAATCCCAGTTGTTACTGTCGCCCACAGAAGAAACAAACAGAAAAACAGTGAAATGTGAAATGAACTAATTTTCACTTTTTTTGTAAATATTTTACCCCGTGGGGCGTTTTGGCTGTTCAGCCAATAGAAAGTCACGAACCCGGAACAAAGCAAACATAGCATAATATGTTAATAAATAATAATAAAGAGTGAGGGTTTTATGAAGTGGCCTAGGCCCAGATTTTGTACTTTTTCTTTTATTAAGTGATAACCATGTCTGTACAATAGTCTTCCATCACTAGGTGTCAATAAACTAATAATGGCTGATGACATTACAGGAAAACAAGCTAATTCCCCAACATCTGGTCAGGAAAAGGTTCCTTGGTGTTCCCAGGCCAGGGGTAATAAAGTGATATAGTATACTGCATCTGTGTGTTGCTAGGTGATTGTGTAAACACAACGCTTTCAGCTGCCATACTGTATCTAGTGTTAATGTGAGAGTGTTGTATCTGTTTAAAGCGACAGCGTGCTGGGAATTGGATAGACTATCCAAACTGAAATAAACCTCCAATACTTACACTTTGCCTATTTTAGCACAAAAACATTAAAAATTCACTTTGAATTCTGGACAAGTCACCCTGTATCTATTCCAGGTGTGTATAGCTGTACGGACGCCGTGCCCCCTGTATCTATTCCAGGTGTGTATAGCTGTATGGACGCCGTACCCCCTGTATATATTCCAGGTGTGTATAGCTGTACGGACGCCGTGCCCCCTGTATCTATTCCAGGTGTGTATAACTGTATGGACGCCGTGCCCCCTGTATCTATTCCAGGTGTGTATAGCTGTACGGACGCCGTGCCCCCTGTATCTATTCCAGGTGTGTATAGCTGTATGGACGCCGTGCCCCCTGTATCTATTCCAGGTGTGTATAGGTGTACGGACGTCGTGCCCCCCTGTATCTATTCCGGGTGTGTATAGGTGTACGGACGTCGTGCCCCCCTGTATCTATTCCGGGTGTGTATAACTGTACGGACGCTGTGGCCCCCTGTATCTATTCCAGGTGTGTATAGCTGTACGGACGCCGTGCCCCCCTGTATCTATTCCAGGTGTGTATAACTGTACGGACGCCGTGCCCCCCTGTATCTATTCCAGGTGAGTATAACTGTACGGACGCCGTGCCCCCCTGTATCTATTCCAGGTGTGTATAACTGTAGGGACGCCGTGCCCCCTTGTATCTATTCCAGGTGTGTATAACTGTATGGACGCTGTGTCCCCTGTATCTATTCCAGGTGTGTATAGCTGCATGGACGCTGTGCCCCCTGTATCTATTCCAGGTGTGTATAACTGTACGGACGCCGCGCCCCCGTATCTATTCCAGGTGTGTATAACTGTACGGACGCCGTGCCCCCTGTATCTATTCCCAGTGTATATAACTGTACGGACGCTGTGTCCCCTGTATCTATTCCAGGTGTGTATAGCTGCATGGACGCTGTGCCCCCTGTATCTATTCCAGGTGTGTATAACTGTACGGACGCCGCGCCGCCTGTATCTATTCCAGGTGTGTATAACTGTACGGACGCCGTGCCCCCTGTATCTATTCCCAGTGTATATAACTGTACGGACGCCGTGTCCCCTGTATCTATTCCAGGTGTGTATAACTGTACGGACGCCGTGCCCCCTGTATCTATTCCAGGTGTGTATAACTGTATGGACGCCGTGCCCCCTGTATCTATTCCAGGTGTATAAAGCTGTACGGATGCTGTGCCCCCTGTATCTATTCCAGGTGTATATAACTGTACGGACGCTGTGTCCCCTGTATCTATTCCAGGTGTATATAACAGTACGGACGCTGTGTCCCCTGTATCTATTCCAGGTGTGTATAGCTGTACGGACGCCGTGTCCCCTGTATCTATTCCAGGTGTGTATAGCTGTACGGACGCCGTGCCCCCTGTATCTATTCCAGGTGTGAATAACTGTATGGACGCCGTGCCCCCTGTATCTATTCCAGGTGTATAAAGCTGTACGGATGCTGTGCCCCCTGTATCTATTCCAGGTGTATATAACTGTACGGACGCTGTGTCCCCTGTATCTATTCCAGGTGTGTATAGCTGTACGGACGCTGTGTCCCCTGTATCTATTCCAGGTGTATATAACTGTACGGACGCTGTGTCCCCTGTATCTATTCCAGGTGTGTATAGCTGTACGGACGCCGTGCCCCCTGTATCTATTCCAGGTGTGAATAACTGTATGGACGCCGTGCCCCCTGTATCTATTCCAGGTGTATAAAGCTGTACGGATGCTGTGCCCCCTGTATCTATTCCAGGTGTATATAACTGTACGGACGCTGTGTCCCCTGTATCTATTCCAGGTGTGTATAGCTGTACGGACGCTGTGTCCCCTGTATCTATTCCAGGTGTATATAACTGTACGGACGCTGTGTCCCCTGTATCTATTCCAGGTGTATATAACTGTACGGACGCTGTGTCCCCTGTATCTATTCCAGGTGTATATAACTGTACGGACGCTGTGTCCCCTGTATCTATTCCAGGTGTGTATAGCTGTACGGACGCTGTGTCCCCTGTATCTATTCCAGGTGTATATAACTGTACGGACGCTGTGTCCCCTGTATCTATTCCAGGTGTATATAACTGTACGGACGCTGTGTCCCCTGTATCTATTCCAGGTGTGTATAGCTGTACGGACGCTGTGTCCCCTGTATCTATTCCAGGTGTATATAACTGTACGGACGCTGTGTCCCCTGTATCTATTCCAGGTGTATATAACTGTACGGACGCTGTGTCCCCTGTATCTATTCCAGGTGTATATAACTGTACGGACGCTGTGTCCCCTGTATCTATTCCAGGTGTATATAACTGTACGGACGCTGTGTCCCCTGTATCTATTCCAGGTGTATATAACTGTACGGACGCTGTGTCCCCTGTATCTATTCCAGGTGTGTATAGCTGTACGGATGCTGTGCCCCCTGTATCTATTCCAGGTGTGTATAGCTGTACGGACGCTGTGTCCCCTGTATCTATTCCAGGTGTGTATAACTGTACGGACGCCGTGCCCCCTGTATCTATTCCAGGTGTGTATAACTGTACGGACGCCGTGCCCCCTGTATCTATTCCCAGTGTATATAACTGTACGGACGCTGTGTCCCCTGTATCTATTCCAGGTGTGTATAGCTGCATGGACGCTGTGCCCCCTGTATCTATTCCAGGTGTGTATAACTGTACGGACGCCGCGCCGCCTGTATCTATTCCAGGTGTGTATAACTGTACGGACGCCGTGCCCCCTGTATCTATTCCCAGTGTATATAACTGTACGGACGCCGTGTCCCCTGTATCTATTCCAGGTGTGTATAACTGTACGGACGCCGTGCCCCCTGTATCTATTCCAGGTGTGTATAACTGTATGGACGCCGTGCCCCCTGTATCTATTCCAGGTGTATAAAGCTGTACGGATGCTGTGCCCCCTGTATCTATTCCAGGTGTATATAACTGTACGGACGCTGTGTCCCCTGTATCTATTCCAGGTGTATATAACAGTACGGACGCTGTGTCCCCTGTATCTATTCCAGGTGTGTATAGCTGTACGGACGCCGTGTCCCCTGTATCTATTCCAGGTGTGTATAGCTGTACGGACGCCGTGCCCCCTGTATCTATTCCAGGTGTGAATAACTGTATGGACGCCGTGCCCCCTGTATCTATTCCAGGTGTATAAAGCTGTACGGATGCTGTGCCCCCTGTATCTATTCCAGGTGTATATAACTGTACGGACGCTGTGTCCCCTGTATCTATTCCAGGTGTGTATAGCTGTACGGACGCTGTGTCCCCTGTATCTATTCCAGGTGTATATAACTGTACGGACGCTGTGTCCCCTGTATCTATTCCAGGTGTGTATAGCTGTACGGACGCCATGCCCCCTGTATCTATTCCAGGTGTGAATAACTGTATGGACGCCGTGCCCCCTGTATCTATTCCAGGTGTATAAAGCTGTACGGATGCTGTGCCCCCTGTATCTATTCCAGGTGTATATAACTGTACGGACGCTGTGTCCCCTGTATCTATTCCAGGTGTGTATAGCTGTACGGACGCTGTGTCCCCTGTATCTATTCCAGGTGTATATAACTGTACGGACGCTGTGTCCCCTGTATCTATTCCAGGTGTATATAACTGTACGGACGCTGTGTCCCCTGTATCTATTCCAGGTGTATATAACTGTACGGACGCTGTGTCCCCTGTATCTATTCCAGGTGTGTATAGCTGTACGGACGCTGTGTCCCCTGTATCTATTCCAGGTGTATATAACTGTACGGACGCTGTGTCCCCTGTATCTATTCCAGGTGTATATAACTGTACGGACGCTGTGTCCCCTGTATCTATTCCAGGTGTGTATAGCTGTACGGACGCTGTGTCCCCTGTATCTATTCCAGGTGTATATAACTGTACGGACGCTGTGTCCCCTGTATCTATTCCAGGTGTATATAACTGTACGGACGCCGTGTCCCCTGTATCTATTCCAGGTGTGTATAGCTGTACGGACGCCGTGCCCCCTGTATCTATTCCAGGTGTGAATAACTGTATGGACGCCGTGCCCCCTGTATCTATTCCAGGTGTATAAAGCTGTACGGATGCTGTGCCCCCTGTATCTATTCCAGGTGTATATAACTGTACGGACGCTGTGTCCCCTGTATCTATTCCAGGTGTGTATAGCTGTACGGACGCTGTGTCCCCTGTATCTATTCCAGGTGTATATAACTGTACGGACGCTGTGTCCCCTGTATCTATTCCAGGTGTGTATAGCTGTACGGACGCCGTGCCCCCTGTATCTATTCCAGGTGTGAATAACTGTATGGACGCCGTGCCCCCTGTATCTATTCCAGGTGTATAAAGCTGTACGGATGCTGTGCCCCCTGTATCTATTCCAGGTGTATATAACTGTACGGACGCTGTGTCCCCTGTATCTATTCCAGGTGTGTATAGCTGTACGGACGCTGTGTCCCCTGTATCTATTCCAGGTGTGTATAGCTGTACGGACGCCGTGCCCCCTGTATCTATTCCAGGTGTATATAACTGTACGGACGCTGTGTCCCCTGTATCTATTCCAGGTGTATATAACTGTACGGACGCTGTGTCCCCTGTATCTATTCCAGGTGTATATAACTGTACGGACGCTGTGTCCCCTGTATCTATTCCAGGTGTGTATAGCTGTACGGACGCTGTGTCCCCTGTATCTATTCCAGGTGTATATAACTGTACGGACGCTGTGTCCCCTGTATCTATTCCAGGTGTATATAACTGTACGGACGCTGTGTCCCCTGTATCTATTCCAGGTGTGAATAACTGTATGGACGCCGTGCCCCCTGTATCTATTCCAGGTGTGAATAACTGTATGGACGCCGTGCCCCCTGTATCTATTCCAGGTGTATAAAGCTGTACGGATGCTGTGCCCCCTGTATCTATTCCAGGTGTATATAACTGTACGGACGCTGTGTCCCCTGTATCTATTCCAGGTGTGTATAGCTGTACGGACGCTGTGTCCCCTGTATCTATTCCAGGTGTGTATAGCTGTACGGACGCCGTGCCCCCTGTATCTATTCCAGGTGTATATAACTGTACGGACGCTGTGTCCCCTGTATCTATTCCAGGTGTATATAACTGTACGGACGCTGTGTCCCCTGTATCTATTCCAGGTGTATATAACTGTACGGACGCTGTGTCCCCTGTATCTATTCCAGGTGTGTATAGCTGTACGGACGCTGTGTCCCCTGTATCTATTCCAGGTGTATATAACTGTACGGACGCTGTGTCCCCTGTATCTATTCCAGGTGTATATAACTGTACGGACGCTGTGTCCCCTGTATCTATTCCAGGTGTATATAACTGTACGGACGCTGTGTCCCCTGTATCTATTCCAGGTGTGTATAGCTGTACGGACGCTGTGTCCCCTGTATCTATTCCAGGTGTATATAACTGTACGGACGCTGTGTCCCCTGTATCTATTCCAGGTGTATATAACTGTACGGACGCTGTGTCCCCTGTATCTATTCCAGGTGTGTATAGCTGTACGGACGCTGTGTCCCCTGTATCTATTCCAGGTGTATATAACTGTACGGACGCTGTGTCCCCTGTATCTATTCCAGGTGTATATAACTGTACGGACGCTGTGTCCCCTGTATCTATTCCAGGTGTATATAACTGTACGGACGCTGTGTCCCCTGTATCTATTCCAGGTGTATATAACTGTACGGACGCTGTGTCCCCTGTATCTATTCCAGGTGTATATAACTGTACGGATGCTGTGTCCCCTGTATCTATTCCAGGTGTATATAACTGTACGGACGCTGTGTCCCCTGTATCTATTCCGGGTGTGTATAACTGTACGGACGCTGTGTCCCCTGTATCTATTCCAGGTGTATATAACTGTACGGACGCTGTGTCCCCTGTATCTATTCCAGGTGTGTATAGCTGTACGGATGCTGTGCCCCCTGTATCTATTCCAGGTGTGTATAACTGTACGGACGCTGTGTCCCCTGTATCTATTCCAGGTGTGTATAGCTGTACGGACGCTGTGCCCCCTGTCTCAATAATACCACAGCTCTCTGTGCTGAGTTCCCAGTAACAGTTCATGAATGAATAAATTAAATAATGTTGTAACGGACCGTTTCACTTACAAGAGGATAAAACCCAGTTTAGGCGATAATCCCCTTTTCCATAGACAGGCACAGCTACTGCAGAACATCAGAACTCACGAGCTGGATACGAAATAACACTCCGAACTGGAACCGCTGAACAAGAAAAGCATACAATCGGCTTACACTCTTGGCAGTCAGCTTACAATCCAATCCCCCCCAAGAACGAGACGACACTTCATTTTGAGGGTTAAGCAGGAACTCTAGACTGGGACACCCAGTCTGGCTTTTATTACCAACAAGTACATACAGGACACTCCCAGGGGGAGGATGAAATTAACCAATCACATGGATGTACCTCCCACACATTTCCTCCCCTTAGATTAACACTTAACACAATTATACTGTACACCTTTTTCCCCAATTCCTGGATGTACCCCAAATACATATGCTACACCTCCAAAACAGGTATCCCCTGATAGCCCTTATTCAGGGGGACAACATATGCAAGAATCAGCCCATTCGGATAAATGGTTCGGGAGTTATGGGACTTTAAAGATTTGACCGACCGCATGGGTAAAGTATCCGAAATCAGTTCCATGCATTTTGGCCCTGCGGTCGGTCACAAACAAGGGAATGAAAACAGACGAATTGCCTGTGTTATAGAGCCTGGAGAGGGTTTGAATGAATTCCCTTGTTTGTGGGGTTCTTTCTACCGAACGGGGGGTCATTCGGTAGTTTCCATACGAATTTCTGGAAGTATGGAGGTCTCAGCGGTGTTTGCCTAGTCAAGTGTCCGATTTCAGTTCCAGACACTCGACGGCAAAACACCGCTGTTCGGTAGTTAAAGATGGCCGCCGCCACGTGTTGGTTTCCTGAATGGCGGCCACCCAGAGGACACAGAACACATTACATGATTGCCAATTACCCGTTTGCAACATTGTTGCAAACGGTAATTGGAGGCACACTTAATCCTGGGTGGTCTGGTTGTTCGGTAGTTTCCTCAATACAATGAATGGAGTGATTCTACCGAACAATCAGATGAAGGCTGCATATATATATATAACCCAGGTTAACTGCATACAACAATACATACATGACATTTAAAGTATTAAAGGCAGGATTACTGTACTACGTTCCACAGTCTTAAAGGTATAGTAGTCCCAAAAGTTCCAATATGTCCATCGCTGCTTTTAAAGGGCCAGCAGCAGCAATACAAATTATTACCTGCCCAAATATAGTCTTTAAAGTGCAATATGTCCAGGGGCCATAGTCAGCGGGCAGGAGGCTAGCAGCCAGGCCTCTCCAGTTCACAGTGGCGAAGCTGGTTTCGCCACATTTCTCCCCTTGGCCAATTAGACTAACAGGGTACCTGACTTTCTGCCGGTCAGTGCCCTGGTTAGTCCAGCAACCCACCCACGAAACAGAAATAACAGAGCAGCCCACCCACACTAACCGGTTACTACATCTGGGTGAGGAAGGATTTTGTCCAAGTTCTGGTGTTTCACCACTGCTGGGTGGGAGACGGGTAGGCTGCCTTGGTGGGTTGCTGAGGGGGCAGAGACCAGCGGTACTCTGTCCTGTTGCCAGCACTACCACGGGAGTAGTCTGGTGGGCGCCTGGTTGCTGGAGACTGGCTGTCTCCCCTTTAGGTGCACAGCTCGACTGCCGGAGGGGGAGACCGACTGTCTCCCCTTTGGATCCATCACACTGAGGCTGGGGAACAGGACCGACCGTCCCTATCCCTTGTGCTGTAAGTGCAGAGACTACGGTCCCATCTGCACAGTCGTGGGGCTTAACATCTCCCCTTGGTGGGTTAGGTTGCCGTGGGAGAGAGGGTGTAACAAGTTCCTCTCTCTGGATGGCAAACTGCCGCTGGGGAGAAAGGATGGCACCTTCTGCTCCCTGGGGTACACACTGCCGCTGGGGAGGAAGGATTGCACCTTCTGCTCCCTGAGGTACACACTGCTGCTGGGGAGGGAGGACGCTGCTCTCCTCTCCCTTCACCTCACACTGCCTTCCTGGCACATCACTTTGTTGCTGGGGGGCAGGAACAACAACCTCTGCCCCCTGTAACTCAGCCTGCCGCTGGGGAGGGAGGACACTGCTCTCCTCTCCCTTCCCTTCACACTGCCTTCTTGGCATATCACTTTTCTGCTGGGGGGCAGGAACAACAACCTCTGCCCCCTGTAACTCAGCCTGCCGCTGGGGAGGAAGGACGACACCTTCATCTCCCTGGGACACACACTGCCGCTGGGGAGGAAGGACGGCACCTTCAGCTCCCTGAGATACAATCTGCCGCTGGGGAGGAAGGACGACACCTTTAGCTCCCTGGGACTTACTCTGCCGCTGGGGAGGATGGACGACACCATCAGCTCCCTGGGTTACACACTGCCGCTGGGGATCTGGGCCGACTGCCCAGCATCCCTGTAGGGCCGGTAGAGAGACCTCGGTCCCATCTCCACCTGCCTGTTGTGGTTCCTCACAGGACCAATCTATGAGGACCCCTACTTCGGGTTCTTCCTGCCGCCTCGGGGGGGGGCGGCTAACCTCCTCGGATGCGGCCTCTACTCTGCTGCTGTACCACTCTTCCTGCTCATCATACTCTTCGTCCATCTTTGAGTTTTGCTCAGCCATGACCTGGTTCCAGATCCCCTGGAATGTGTCCATGGATATATAACCCCCATATTGGGCCACTTGCTGCCTCACCTTGGCCATAAAATCATCTTCAGCGTCAGAGCCTTCCATACTTGTCTGCTCCAAGTCGCTGGATACCTCTGCTGCCAGGGGCGCTGCACGAGTGCTAACGTTGCCCTCAATTTGTAACTCCAAGGAATTGGTGTTCTGTAGCTGTCCTTCTGGCTGTGGGAACAATCCCGCAGCTTGTTGGTTCCTCTGCGTCGTTCGCAGCATGAGGTACGCCTGTACATCGTTGTAGACCCGGTCTGCCATCTGCTCCGCTCGGGCTGGTGAGAATAGAGCCATCCTGGTCCTATATTCCCTGGCAAACTCGGATTCCTCCTCCTCCCTCGGAGGTGCTGCAGCAGCTGCGACTCTGTCTCTTTCCATTTTCCTGATTTCCTTTGTAGATAGGGTCGCTGTACGGATACTAGCGTTGCCCTCAATTTGTAATCCAGAAATGGTGTTGTCTGTAGCTGTCCCTCTGGTTGTAGGAACGATCCCGCCGCTTGCCACCAATTGTAACGGACCGTTTCACTTACAAGAGGATAAAACCCAGTTTAGGCGATAATCCCCTTTTCCATAGACAGGCACAGCTACTGCAGAACATCAGAACTCACGAGCTGGATACGAAATAACACTCCGAACTGGAACCGCTGAACAAGAAAAGCATACAATCGGCTTACACTCTTGGCAGTCAGCTTACAATCCAATCCCCCCCAAGAACGAGACGACACTTCATTTTGAGGGTTAAGCAGGAACTCTAGACTGGGACACCCAGTCTGGCTTTTATTACCAACAAGTACATACAGGACACTCCCAGGGGGAGGATGAAATTAACCAATCACATGGATGTACCTCCCACACATTTCCTCCCCTTAGATTAACACTTAACACAATTATACTGTACACCTTTTTCCCCAATTCCTGGATGTACCCCAAATACATATGCTACACCTCCAAAACAGGTATCCCCTGATAGCCCTTATTCAGGGGGACAACATATGCAAGAATCAGCCCATTCGGATAAATGGTTCGGGAGTTATGGGACTTTAAAGATTTGACCGACCGCATGGGTAAAGTATCCGAAATCAGTTCCATGCATTTTGGCCCTGCGGTCGGTCACAAACAAGGGAATGAAAACAGACGAATTGCCTGTGTTATAGAGCCTGGAGAGGGTTTGAATGAATTCCCTTGTTTGTGGGGTTCTTTCTACCGAACGGGGGGTCATTCGGTAGTTTCCATACGAATTTCTGGAAGTATGGAGGTCTCAGCGGTGTTTGCCTAGTCAAGTGTCCGATTTCAGTTCCAGACACTCGACGGCAAAACACCGCTGTTCGGTAGTTAAAGATGGCCGCCGCCACGTGTTGGTTTCCTGAATGGCGGCCACCCAGAGGACACAGAACACATTACATGATTGCCAATTACCCGTTTGCAACATTGTTGCAAACGGTAATTGGAGGCACACTTAATCCTGGGTGGTCTGGTTGTTCGGTAGTTTCCTCAATACAATGAATGGAGTGATTCTACCGAACAATCAGATGAAGGCTGCATATATATATATAACCCAGGTTAACTGCATACAACAATACATACATGACATTTAAAGTATTAAAGGCAGGATTACTGTACTACGTTCCACAGTCTTAAAGGTACAGTAGTCCCAAAAGTTCCAATATGTCCATCGCTGCTTTTAAAGGGCCAGCAGCAGCAATACAAATTATTACCTGCCCAAATATAGTCTTTAAAGTGCAATATGTCCAGGGGCCATAGTCAGCGGGCAGGAGGCTAGCAGCCAGGCCTCTCCAGTTCACAGTGGCGAAGCTGGTTTCGCCACAAATGTTAAGGCAGGAAAAGTCACAGGTTGTCTCTGGGGAGGGGAAGCATGCGGCTGCCTAGCGGCTAATGAAAACATTTAGATCCTGTCAGTTGCTAGGGGGAGGGGGGGAATCCCAATTTGCCTCGGGCCATGTTTTGGCCACTCAAGCTGTGTGGGACCTCCCTTTGCACCCAGACATACATAGATGCCCTAACAGTCTAACAGACCCACAATGTTTCCCTGAACTCATATAATGAACGCTGCCGCTACTCAGTATGTAGCATTCAAATGCTACAGGAGAGAAATATCCAACTAATCAAAGCAGTGTTTTGGGGATTCCACCATAATTATTAGATACATTTAGTGTAGATATGAATGACACAAGGCAGCACTTATCACATGGATGATCTGCACTGACACAGCTATACACACTGCACTGACACATCTAAACACACAGCACTGACACACAGCTATATATACACTGCACTGACACACAGCTATATATACACTGCACTGACACATCTAAACACACAGCACTGACACACAGCTATATATACACTGCACTGACACACAGCTATATATACACTGCACTGACACATCTAAACACACAGCACTGACACACAGCTATACACACTGCACTGACACAGCTATACACACTGCACTGACACACAGCTATACACACTGCACTGACACAGCTATACACACTGCACTGACACACAGCTATACACACTGCACTGACACAGCTAAACACACTGCACTGACACAGCTAAACACACTGCACTGACACAGCTATACACACTGCACTGACACACAGCTATACACACTGCACTGACACACAGCTATACACACTGCACTGACACACAGCTATACACACTGCACTGACACACAGCTATACACACTGCACTGACACAGCTATACACACTGCACTGACACATCTAAACACACAGCACTGACACACAGCTAAACACACTGCACTGACACACAGCTATACACAGTGCACTGACACACAGCTATACACAGTGCACTGACACACACAGCTATACACAGTGCACTGACACACACAGCTATACACAGTGCACTGACACACACAGCTATACACAGTGCACTGACACACAGCTATACACAGTGCACTGACACACACAGCTATACACAGTGCACTGACACACAGCTATACACAGTGCACTGACACACAGCTATACACAGTGCACTGACACACAGCTATACACACTGCACTGACACAGCTATACACACTGCACTGACACACAGCTATACACACTGCACTGACACACAGCTATACACACTGCACTGACACACAGCTATACACACTGCACTGACACACAGCTATACACACTGCACTGACACACAGCTATACACACTGCACTGACACACAGCTATACACACTGCACTGACACACAGCTATACACACTGCACTGACACACAGCTATACACAGTGCACTGACACACAGCTATACACAGTGCACTGACACACACAGCTATACACAGTGCACTGACACACACAGCTATACACAGTGCACTGACACACAGCTATACACAGTGCACTGACACACACAGCTATACACAGTGCACTGACACACAGCTATACACAGTGCACTGACACACAGCTATACACAGTGCACTGACACACACAGCTATACACAGTGCACTGACACACACAGCTATACACAGTGCACTGACACACAGCTATACACAGTGCACTGACACACAGCTATACACAGTGCACTGACACACAGCTATACACAGTGCACTGACACACACAGCTATACACAGTGCACTGACACACACAGCTATACACAGTGCACTGACACACAGCTATACACAGTGCACTGACACACAGCTATACACAGTGCACTGACACACAGCTATACACAGTGCACTGACACACAGCTATACACAGTGCACTGACACACAGCTATACACAGTGAACCCTACACTGACACACAGCTATACACAGTGCACTGACACACAGCTATACACAGTGCACTGACACACAGCTATACACAGTGCACTGACACACAGCTATACACAGTGAACCCTACACTGACACACATGTATGCACATTACAATGGCCTACATGTATGCACTATGCACTGTCTCACATGTATACACACCGTAACACAGGTATATAGGTTGCGCACAGTGTACCCGGCACACGTCAGATTGCTCACCGTTTGCAGTGCTGGATTTCTTTCTGGCCATTGTGAGCTGGAGTTGTTGCTGTAACCGCGTGGCTTTGTCCATTCCTCCCGCAGTGCCTACCATGTTGGTTTTCAGCTTCTCCTCTGACGGCAGAGCCAGACTGGAACTATCTAAGTCCATGAAGTGCTTGTGGCCCAGGACTGTCTTGATGTACCCATTGTCAACCGAGGAGTTATAGACGGTGGCCATACTGGAACTGGGATGGGTAACAGACACAGGCATTGCATGTAACATCTACTCACAGCCTCCAGTACCTTACTGCTCCCCGTACACAGCCTCCGGTATCTCACTGCTCCTAGTACGCAGCCTCCAGTATCTCACTGCTCCTGGTACGCAGCCTCCAGTACCTTACTGCTCCCCGTACGCAGCCTCCGGTATCTCACTGCTCCTAGTACGCAGCCTCAAGTGCTGCTTCCCGGTACGCAGCCTCCAGTATTTTACTGCTCCCGGTACGCAGCCTCCAGTACCTTACTGCTTCCCATACACAGTCTCCTACTCCCCGTACGCAGCCTCCAGTATCTTACTGCTCCCGGTACGCAGCCTCCAGTACCTTACTGCTCCCGGTACGCAGCCTCCAGTACCTTACTGCTCCCGGTACGCAGCCTCCAGTACCTTACTGCTCCCCGTACACAGCCTCCAGTACCTTACTGCTCCCCGTACACAGCCTCCAGTATCTTACTGCTCCCGTTACACAGCCTCCAATATCATAATGATCCCAGTATGCAGCCTCCAGTATTCTACTCCCAGTTTGCAGCCTCCAAATTTCGACTCCTGGTACACAGCCTCCAGTATTCTACTCCCAGTACGCAGCCTCCAGTATTCTACTCCCAAAACGCAGCCTCCAGTGTCCTACTGATCCTAGTACACAGCCTCTAGGGACAGCTGATCTCAGTATTCATCCTCCAGTCTCTGCTGCTGACAGTATGCAGCCTCCAGTCTCCTGTTCAGTAACTCTCACAGTCTCCTTAGCAATATCCAAGGTGTTCCGTCCTGCACAGCTCCCAGTCTGAGAGGGAAGTTCTGTGCAGCTGGAGGAGGTGAGACTGAGTGACAAATCCTTGAGGAGAGGTATATAGAGGGAGGGAGGAGGTTTCACCCAGACTCTCACAGTGAAAGGAACTGCTATTTGTCTTCTGTCAGCCCAGCCCAGCCCAGCCCAGACAAAAGACCGGAGGCAGGAGCTGGGAGCAGTCTGTGTCAAAAACTGCAACAACTTACCTGTGCCCTTAACCCTGAGCTACACACCTAAATCCTGAGCACCCCCCCCCCCCCTCCGAACCTTCAGCACTCCCGTGCACCCTGAGCACCCCCCCCACAGCCTGAGCACGCTCTACACCCTGAGCACGTTCTACACCCTGAGCACGTTCTACACCCTGAGCACCCCCCTGCACCCCCTGCACCCTGAGCACCCACCCTGCACCCTGAGCACCCACCCTGCACCCTGAGCACCCCCCCTAAACCCTGAGCACCCCCGTGGACCCTGAGCGCCCACCATGCACCCTGAGCACCCCCTGCACCCTGAGCGCACACCCTGCAGCCTGAGCACCCCCCGCACCCTGAGCACCCCCCTTCAGCCTGAGCACCCCCCTTCAGCCTGAGCACCCCCCTTCAGCCTGAGCACCCACCCTGCACCCTGAGCACCCCCCCTGCACCCTGAGCACCCCCCCTGCACCCTGAGCACCCCCCCTAAACCCTGAGCACCCCCCCTAAACCCTGAGCACCCCCCCTGCACCCAGAGCACCCCGCTGCAGCACTCTCTACACCCTGAGCACCCACCCTACACCCTGAGCACCCCCTGCACCCTGAGCACCCCCCTTCAGCCTGAGCACCCCCCTTCAGCCTGAGCACCCACCCTAAACCCTGAGCACCCACCCTACACCCTGAGCACCCACCCTACACCCTGAGCAGCCCCCTGCAGCCTGAGCACCCCCCTGCAGCCTGAGCACCCCCCTGCAGCCTGAGCACCCCCCTGCAGCCTGTGCACCCCCCTGCACCCTGAGCACCCCCCTGCACCCTGAGCACCCACCCTGCACCCTGAGCACCCACCCTGCACCCTGAGCACCGACCCTGCACCCTGAGCACCCACCCTGCAGCCTGAGCACCACCCCTGCAGCCTGAGCACCACCCCTGCAGCCTGAGCACCACCCCTGCAGCCTGAGCACCACCCCTGCAGCCTGAGCACCCGCCCTACACCCTGAGCACCCACCCTGCACCCTGAGCACCCACCCTGCAGCCTGAGCACCCCCTCCTGCAGCCTGAGCACCCCCTCCTGCAGCCTGAGCACCCCCCCTGCAGCCTGAGCACCCCCTCCTGCAGCCTGAGCACCCCCCCTGCAGCCTGAGCACGCTCTACACCCTGAGCACCCACCCTACACCCTGAGCACAACCCTGAGCACCCCCTCCTGCACCCTGAGCATGCTCTACACCCTGAGAACCCCCCTGCAGCCTGAGCACCCCCCCACACCCATGAATACCCCTGTCCCCCCTTGCAACCCTCCCCTGCCCACTCACCCTGCCAGCTACCCCATCTCCCAATTACCCCTGCATCGTGCCCTCAGAGAGCAGTTGTTGACTCCTGAATGATTGGTTTTATTATGTAAATGTTATTAAAGGCAAAACTGTGAACATTGTGTTTTTTCCATCTGTTTTGGGATTTTTTTTATACCAGAAGTTATGTTGATATTTAGTACATCACATGAAAAGCCAGTCTATCCTTCAAAAAGCGATATAAAGGATGTGTGGAGACACTACACGAGAAACAAGCAAATTACGCTTCAATATACATAGAAACATTGTCTTTCTAATCCTTACAGGGGAACCGTCAAAACTCTGTAATTCACACTGTTTGCCTTTTGTGTGATGCTCTATTCCAGGGGTGAACAAAAGGTAGATCCCCATGATGTTGTAGAACTATAACTCCCATGATGCTTTGCATGCCTTTAGAGTGCTGTATAATGACAAAGCCTTGTGGTAGCTGTAGTTTTAAAACAGCTGGGGATCCACCTTTTGGGCAGCCCTGTTCTATTCTAGTTTAAATTTGTATTAAAGATTTAGCAAATTTACCTGCACCCTGAGCACCCCTCTGCACCCTGAACACCCACCCTGCACCCTGAACACTCTCTACACCCCGAGCACCCACCCTGCAGCCTGAGCACCCACCCTGCACCCTGAACACCCACCCTGCACCCTGAGCACCCCCGTGGACCCTGAGCGCCCACCATGCACCCTGAGCACACCCTGAGCACCCACCATGCACCCTGAGCACACCCTGCAGCCTGAGCACCCCCCTGCACCCTGAGCACCCCCCTGCACCCTGAACACCCACCCTGCACCCTGAACACCCACCCTGCACCCTGAACACCCACCCTGCACCCTGAACACCCACCCTGCACCCTGAACACCCACCCTGCACCCTGAACACTCTCTACACCCCGAGCACCCACCCTGCAGCCTGAGCACCCACCCTGCACCCTGAACACCCACCCTGCACCCCGAGCACCCACTCTGCACCCTGAGCACCCACTGAGCACCCACCCTGCACCCTGAGCACCCCCGTGGACCCTGAGCGCCCACCATGCACCCTGAGCACACCCTGAGCACCCACCATGCACCCTGAGCACACCCTGCAGCCTGAGCACCCCCCTGCACCCTGAGCACCCCCCTGCACCCTGAGCACCCACCCTGCACCCTGAGCACCCACCCTGCACCCTGAACACTCTCTACACCCCGAGCACCCCCCTGCAGCCTGAGCACCCACCCTGCACCCTGAACACTCTCTACACCCCGAGCTCCCCCCTGCACCCTGAGCACCCACCCTGCACCCTGAGCACCCACCCTGCACCCCGAGCAGCCCCCTGCAGCCTGAGCACCCACCCTGCACCCTGAACACTCTCTACACCCCGAGCTCCCCCCTGCAGCCTGAGCACCCACCCTGCACCCTGAGCACCCATCCTGCACCCTGAGCACCCATCCTGCACCCTGAGCACCCATCCTGCACCCTGAGCACCCACCCTGCACCCTGAGCACCCACCCTGCACCCTGAACACTCTCTACACCCCGAGCTCCCCCCTGCACCCTGAGCACCCACCCTGCACCCTGAGCACCCACCCTGCACCCCGAGCAGCCCCCTGCAGCCTGAGCACCCACCCTGCACCCTGAACACTCTCTACACCCCGAGCTCCCCCCTGCAGCCTGAGCACCCACCCTGCACCCTGAGCACCCCCCTGCAGCCTGAGCACCCACCCTGCAGCCTGAGCACCCCCCTGCAGCCTGAGCACCCACCCTGCAGCCTGAGCACTCTCTAGACCCCGAGCACCCCCCTGCAGCCTGAGCACCCACCCTGCACCCTGAGCACCCCCTGCAGCCTGAGCACCCACCCTGCAGCCTGAGCACCCACCCTGCACCCTGAGCACCCCCTGCAGCCTGAGCACCCACCCTGCACCCTGAGCACCCCCCTGCATCCTGAGCACTCTCTACAACCTGAGCACCCCCCTGCAGCCTGAGCACCCACCCTGCAGCCTGAACACTCTCTACACCCCGACACCCCCCTGCAGCCTGAGCACCCCCCTGCAGCCTGAGCACCCCCCTGCAGCCTGAACACTCTCTACACCCCGAGCACCCCCCTGCAGCCTGAACACCCCCTGCACCCTGAACACTCTCTACACCCCAAGCACCCCCCGCACCCTGAACACTCTCTACACCCCAAGCACCCCCCTGCAGCCTGAGCACCCACCATGCACCCTGAACACTCTCTACACCCCGAGCACCCCCTGCACCCTGAACACCCCCCTGCACCCTGAACACCCCCCTGCACCCTGAACACCCCCCTGCACCCTGAACACCCCCCTGCACCCTGAACATTCTCTACACCCCAAGCACCCCCTGCAGCCTGAGCACCGACCCTGCACCCTGAACACTCTCTACACCCTGATCCAGTTCAGTCCAGGCAGAGCCAGGGCACACAATGCAAATTAAGAAACAGTTTCATTTCTCCTCTTATCTGTGTGACTGAGCTTGTGCACTGCATGGCACTGCAACAACACAAACACATTATACAAAACCTGCACTGCATGACACTGCAACAACACAAACACATTATACAAAACCTGCACTGCAACAACACAAACACATTATACAAAACTGCACTGCATGACACTGCAACAACACAAACACATTATACAATACCTGCACTTCGTGACACTGCAACAATACAAACACATTATACAAAACCTGCACTTCATGACAACACAAACACATTATACAAAACCCGCACTGCAACAACACAAACACATTATACAAAGCCTGCATTGCATGACAACACAAACACATTATACAAAGCCTGCATTGCATGACACTGCAACAACACAAACACATTATACAAAGCCTGCATTGCATGACACTGCAACAACACAAACACATTATACAAAACCTGCACGACAACACAAACACATTATGCACCACCTGCACTGCAACAATACAAACACATTATACAAAGCCTGCATTAAATGACCCTGCAACAACACAAACACATTATACAAAACCTGCACTGCAACAACACAAACACATTATACAAAACCTGCACTGCAACAATACAAAACACATTATACAAAACCTGCACTTCATGACACTGCAACAACACAAACACATTATACAAAACCTGCACTGCATGACAACACAAACACATTATGCAATACCTGCACTGCAACAATACGAACACATTATACAAAACCTGCACTTCATGACAACACAAACATTATACAAAGCCCGCACTGCAACAACACAAACACATTATACAAAGCCTGCATTGCATGACCCTGCAACAACACAAACACATTATACAAAACCTGCACTGCAACAACACAAACACATTATACAAAACCTGCACTGCAACAACACAAACACATTATACAAAACCTGCATTGCATGTCACTACAACAACACAAACACATTGTACAAAACCTTTGGTCCGTTATCGGACGCTGGACATCCTCACACTCTGCATGAGGACTTCCAGCGTCAGATTTTTCCCTATAGGAAAACACTGAATAATGCTTTCCTATGGGGAAATCCTAATGTAATTGCCGCGCATGCGCATTTGGTCTCCCCTTCTGGCTGATGTCGGTGGGGTAGAAGGGTGGGCGAAGCCTGACCCAGCACCGAGGGACATCGGCGCTGGATTCAGGTAAGTGACTGAAGGGGTTTTAACCCCTTCAGCGCCGCAGGGGGGAGTGGGCCACGAGGGAGGGGGGCACTGTAGGATTCTATAGTGCCAGGACAACGGCTTTGTATTATTATGTGTGTGCTGTTCCTTAATCTGTATATTGTATACATTTTGGTCTCTGTGGCAGCACTATAGCAGTGTGCCCCCAATTTCCCTTTTCTCTTTGTTAAATAGTTTGAGTCAGGAGTGAATCATGGCTATGACCCGATCAGTGGTCCTTTAAAGTCAATTTCTATTTGCGATTTTGGGGTGTTGCAATGTTTTATGCAGAGTAAATTCAGTTTGCGAGTTATATAACCAAAAACATTTCTGAGATTTTCTGTCAGAGAAAAAAAAAATAGAAATAAAACCAGATTGACAACCCTGGTGGGCTGGACTTGTAACAGCGACTGATGCAAATCATCACCATCACAGCCAACTCTCAGTAATGCAAAGTGCTTATGGTGCTTAGACTGACCGTTTAATGGCATAATAAAAGTCTGGTTAGTTCAAGTAGAAAATCCACAGGTATGTTCCTTTGTCTTCACGCTGCGCCATTTTTAGCCGGTGGCCTGTGGCTCTTTGCATATACCGTCCCAAGGGGTTCCATGATCTCTTCTGGAGATGTGAATGAATGTTAACGAAGCAGAGTAAGGTTGCCACCTGCTGGTCAGAATTCAGTAAGACACTTATTCAGTTCTGTAAAAATCATGTTTGTTATATTGATATATATATATACATATTACGGTATTTATAAAATATTTTACCAGGAAAGATACATTGAGATTTCTCTCGTCCTGGGTCCACAAAACATTGCATTGATACAATAGGGTACAATAAAATACAAAAACAATATTAATACACAATATATACAAAATGTAACATAGAACAGGTAGGAAATATATAATCAATCATGACTCGTGCATTCTGTTTTGAGGTATGTAGAGAGAGATCTCTTAAAGGACTTTAAGCTTAGGGAAGATTTTAAAGTGTGCGGGAGGTCGTTCCACAATTGCGGCGCTAAACATTTATAAATGATTTATAAACAGCCATACAAATATGAATATCACATCATAATAATATCTAACTGTACAGCCTATATTAATATATTATTACCACTGTATTCACATGATTATGTTTGCTGTGTACTCGGTACAATTTGACAGTAATAGGAGGGACAGGAGTCTACGTACAAACACTGGATACATTTTAAATATCCGTGAAATACATATTAAAGATGAACAATAGACACAGATAGATGTTTTGGCAGTGGATAGTCAACAGTTGTATTTTATTTTATAATAGTCCTTGATATGTGTATCTGACATCTAGCATAACAGGTACGGATGCCGTATAAATGGAAAGGGGTGAATGCAGTATAAATATATATATATATACACCCCACCCACTTTTAAAACCGTGAATGAAAGCCGTCAATAGATAGAGCTCGGGGGGGGGGGGGGGGGGTTCATGATCGTGAATGAGAGGGGGGCATTTATCACAGAGCAGAGGGGTTAGAACCACAAATAGGGGGTAAGTAAATGTAAAGCCAGGTAATACTTTATTACAGATTATTATTTAATATTGATATAGCGCCAACCTATTCTGCAGCTAGTTACAACATTATTAAAGGGACTTTAACAACAAATAAGCCGGCAGGCAACAGCGACAAGTTGTTTGAGAAATGCTTTCTTATGGACTGTTTGAATCACACAGCTATGTTACAATGCTGCCGCCCATCCCATGTGTTCCCTAATAAGGGTTAATAAGTTTATAGGGGTGTATATAAAAAATACCCCTCTCTGTCTCATTAGAGATATCTTTGCCAGAAGCTCAAGGAGGGACTGTGCTGCCATCCCTGGTGATGCTAGTGAACTCTAGCCTGCGAGGTTAGAGTATACTCTTGCAAGATCTGAGCGTTGCCGTGGTAACCGCGGCAACTCTCAGATATCGCGAGAGCAATACGGCAGACCTGCAGATTAGAGCTCCACCGGGTTCTCTCTCCCTCCCCAGTCTGCAGCCGCTTGTTAGTGCTAGTGGGCACAGCAGAGCCAGCGCTCAGATAGTGCAGGCCCTGCATAGACCGGCAGGGGAGATCCTGTAACCTCCCCTGCCAGCTTCGGCTTATGGCCACCGCGGCCCACCGGGCATTTGCCCTATATGCCCGATGGCCAGTCCGGGCCTATTATTGCTGCGGAGCTCTTTTATACACTCAGACACATTACTGGGAGTATTATTGCTGTGGAGCTCTGTTATACACTCAGACACATTACTGGGAGTATTATTGCTGCGGAGCTCTGTGATATACTCAGACACATTACTGGGAGTATTATTGCTGTGGGGATCTGTTATACACAGACACATTACTGGGAGTATTATTGCTGTGGGGCTCTGTTATACACTCAGACACATTACTGGGAGTATTATTGCTGTGGAGCTCTGTTATACACCGAGACACAATCTAGGAGTATTATTGCTGTGGAGCTCTGTTATACACTCAGGGACATTACTGGGAGTATTATTACTGTGGAGCTCTGTTATACACTCAGGCACATTACTGGGAGTATTATTGCTGCGGAGCTCTGTTATACACTCAGACATTACTGGGAGTATTATTGCTGTGGAGCTCTGTTATACACTCACACATTACTGGGAGTATTATTGCTGTAGAGCTCTGTTATACACCCAGACACATTACTGGAAGTATTAGTGCTGGGGGGGCTCTGTCTGTTATACACTCAGACACATTCCTGGGAGTATTATTGCTGTTATACACTCACACATTACTGGGAGTATTATTGCTGTGGAGCTCTGTTATACACTCAGACACATTACTGGGAGTATTATTGCTGTGGAGCTCTGTTATACACTCAGACACATTACTGGGAGTATTATTGCTGTGGAGCTCTGTTATACACCCAGACACATTACTGGGAGTATTAGTGCTGGGGGGCTCTGTCTGTTATACACTCAGACACATTACTAGTAGTATTAGTGCTGTGGAGCTCTGTTATACACTCAGGGACATTACTGGGAGTATTATTACTGTGGAGCTCTGTTATACACTCAGGCACATTACTGGGAGTATTATTGCTGCGGAGCTCTGTTATACACTCAGACACATTACTGGGAGTATTATTGCTGCGGAGCTCTGTTATACACTCAGACATTACTGGGAGTATTATTGCTGTGGAGCTCTGTTATACACTCACACATTACTGGGAGTATTATTGCTGTAGAGCTCTGTTATACACCCAGACACATTACTGGGAGTATTAGTGCTGGGTGGCTCTGTCTGTTATACACTCAGACACATTACTGGGAGTAATATTGCTGTGGAGCTCTGTTATACACCCAGACACATTACTGGGAGTATTATTACTGTGGAGCTCTGTTATACACTCAGGCACATTACTGGGAGTATTATTGCTGTGGAGCTCTGTTATACACTCAGGCACATTACTGGGAGTATTATTGCTGTGGAGCTCTGTTATACACTCAGACACATTACAGGGAGTATTATTGCTGTGGAGCTCTGTTATACACTCAGACACGTTACTGGGAGTATTATTGCTGTGGAGCTCTGTTATACACCCAGACACATTACTGGGAGTATTATTGCTATGGAGCTCTGTTATACACGCAGACACATTACTGGGAGTATTATTACTGTGGAGCTCTGTTATACACTCAGACACATTACTGGGAGTATTATTGCTATGGAGCTCTGTTATACACTCAGACACATTACAGGGAGTATTATTGCTGTGGAGCTCTGTTATACACTCAGACACATTACTGGGAGTATTATTGCTGTGGAGCTCTGTTATACACTCAGACACATTACTGGGAGTACTATTGCTGTGGAGCTCTGTTATACACCCAGACACATTACTGGGAGTATTATTGCTATGGAGCTCTGTTATACACTCAGACACATTACTGGTAGTATTATTGTTGTGGAGCTCTGTTATACACTCAGACACATCACTGGGTGTATTATTGTTGTGGAGCTCTGTTATACACTCAGACACATCCACAATATGGAGCTTCTAGAAAAGAGAAACTAGGGACAGAGGGATTTGGTCTGAAAATAAGGACTGTCGTCCTAAATAGGGACACTTGGGAGGTATGCGATTGGATTTATCAGCCGTTTCAATCTGTTGCAGATATGCCTTTTGAGCCATCCCATCACAGGGCCATTTGCCAAGCTTTTCTCAGCTTGACATGTTTGTCACATGTATCTATTTTACAAATCTTAGATAAATAGATTAAATAAACACCTAAAAAAAAAAAGATCAGCTCTTACTTAACATCACCAAGGTTTTCTGTTTGGTTCAGGTTACACAATGTGATAGAATAGATTAGATTACAACATTAAATGTTACAAGTAACATTAACATAGAATAGCCTTGAGACAGTTGTGTTTGGACGTGTCCGGAAAGGGTTAAACTGTAACGAGGGATGGTTTGTGCTGCTGGGAAAGGGATTAGAAAACACAGCACAACTAATTAGAGTTTACCTGGGAAATAAACAGTTACAAAAATCAATACAGAACAACGGAACTAGATTTAAAGGGCAACATTAAAAATTAAACAAATTTCCCCTAAATAAACAGAAAAAATACCCCAATATCTGGACTTACAGCAGGGTCAGAGTCTTCCTTTCTCATTTATATTTTGTTAGTCATGAAATGTAAAATGTCATTATTTTCCCAGTTACTGCCTGTAACAATTTTCATCCCATTAATATATCCAATTACAAATACATTGGCCACTTTATTAAAATATTTTACCAGGAAGGATACATTAAGATTTCTCTCGTTTTCAAGTTTGTACTGGGTTCACAAAACATTGCATTTAGGGGTTTTATTACAAAACAGTGATACCAAAAAAACTGAGAATTGAATTTGCAGAATCTAGGTAAAACGAGACAATGCGGATTTCCTTACAGCCCACCCATCTTTCTAACGGCTCCCTAGACCCTAGACCTTTACAAATCATACGGTTTCAATTCACTGCTTAGCTAATATACCCCTAATGAATGCAACTAACACTCCTGACATTGAAATTGTGCATTGTGAGAACTCCGCACCCTGTTATATGGTCCTAAAACTCCTGACCTCCACCCACAGCGAATTCTCTGTAACAAACTATAGGACAATAGAATGGAACATTGCTGGAAAAATAAAAACTGCTGAGCAGCCAAGAAAGGAATGAACACCCAACAAATGGCAAATATCACAGAGCGAAACAAAATAAACAAACATCTGATGGGCCCTTAAAATGCCTTTGATCTTGAATTCAAGACGTGCAGCTGAAGATTAAGAGATTTTGTTGGTTTTTGGATTGCTGCCAAGGAGAGCAGTACGGATGGGACCGGCCACCACACACAGAGCTGGGGAAGCTGACACATTCTATTGGTTTCCATGGTAACTGCTCCACTTTTAGAATTTTCCACCACATTTTACTTTACAAAGCTATTTACTAAATCTCTCCCAGATTCCTCATTCACTCACGTCGCTATTAGTAGTCGCATTTACAGTCATTAAAATGGTGCGACAGCAATTACTCTGAGAAGATTTAAATCCCAGAATGGTCGCCTCCGCCATTGGCGTTTCCAAGGTCAACAAAATGATTTCTATTAAACTGGGTAATTATACCATGATGATCCAGGGATGCACTCAGAAACTAGTAGCAAGTGAAATATACCCTGGTTACAATATAACATAACGTAGAATGCTCTTTATCAATATATATTCTAATCTGGAGATTTCACACGGCAAGGAGGAATCCGTGTGTCTCTGTGAAGATATCCACATACATACACTCACACTTTACACCGGTTTCTTTATAGCAAGATTTCATAGATGGAATGATTCACGAGTTAAGAACCCTTGGAGTCATTGCGTGTGTTTTCCTATGTCTGTCTGTCCGTTTGTCTATGAATTTCTTTTGTATATAAACACAACAAGCTCAGCTTCTATTTTCACATTCACCTACTGCTAAATCCCCCGGAGTTGCGTCTATTATTTAAAAGTAAAATGTCTTAATGTCAAAGTGAGAGGATTACTATAAACATGAAAATCAGTTTGTTATTCTGCCAAGCAGGTCAGAGACTGTCGTTGAGCCCTGTGTGGTTACGCAAGCTGTCTGCGGAACAGATTGGCTATAAAACACACCCTTATCCTCTGACGGGCACAGGCGGCAACAGTGACAGAGACAATTTAAAGCTGGAAGCAAAAGTCAAAGAAATATAACACGACGGGTATGGCGATAACAAGGCATGTATATTAAGGACACATGATATGCCACCCCGTGTCAGCGAATATTAAACCTACTGCCGACTGGCTAAACATTATTATTCTCCAACAGTGTGGTGACAGCAGGGGTGGACAGACCACTTACAGGGCCCTCAGGAAATAGGAGATCAGCCCCCCCCCCACCCCCCTCAGGGGGAGAGAGGGTCTGAGGTTGGTACTGGGGGGGATGGGGTGCAGGGGGAGAGAGAGGCTGAGGTGGGTACTGGGGGGATGGGGTGCAGGGGAGAGAGAGGCTGAGGTGGGTACTGGGGGGATGGGGTGCAGGGGGAGAGAGGCTGAGGTGGGTATTGGGGGGATGGGGTGCAGGGGGAGAGAAAGGCTGAGGTGGGTATTGGCGGGATGGGGTGCAGGGGGAGAGAGAGGCTGAGGTGGGTACTGGGGGGGTGGGACTGCACCCTGCGGAGAGAGAGGCTGAGGTGGGTATTGGAGGGATGGGGTGCAGGGGGAGAGAGAGGCTGAGGTGGGTACTGTGGGGATGAGGTGCAGGGGGAGAGAGAGGCTGAGTTGGGTACTGGGGGGATGGGATGCAGGGGGAGAGAGGGGCTGAGGTGGGTACTGGGGGGATGGGGTGCAGGGGGAGAGAGAGGCTGAGGTGGGTTCTGGGAGGGATGGGGTGCAGGGGGAAGAGAGGCTGAGGTGGGTACTGGGGGAGATGGGGTACTGGGGCGATGGGGTGCAGGAGGAGAGAGAGGCTGAGGTGGGTTCTGGGGGGGATGGGGTGCAGGGGGAAGAGAGGCTGAGGTGGGTACTGGGGGGATGGGGTGCAGGGGGGAGAGAGGCTGAGGTGGGTACTGGGTGGGATGGGGTGCAGGGGGAGAGAGGGGTGAGGTGGGTACTGGGGGGATGGGGTGCAGGGGGAGAGAGGGGAGAGAGGAGTAAGGTGGGTACTGGGGGGATGGGGTACAGGGGGAGAGAGGGGTGAGGTGGGTACTGGGGGGATGGGGTGCAGGGGGAGAGAGAGAGGCTGAGGTGGGTACTGGGGGGGTGGGGTGCAGGGGGAGAGAGAGGCTGAGGTGGGTACTGGGGGGGATGGGGTGCAGGGGAGAGAGAAGCTGGGGTGGGTACTGGGGGGATGGGGTGCAGGGGGAGAGAGAGGCTGATGTGGGTACTGGGGGGATGGGGTGAGGGGGAGAGAGAGGCTGAGGTGGGTACTGGGGGGATGGGGTGCAGGGGGAGAGAGAGGCTGAGGTGGGTACTGGGGGGATGGGGTGCAGGGGGAGAGAGAGGCTGAGGTGGGTACTGGGGGGGATGGGGTGCAGGGGAGAGAGAGGCTGAGGTGGGTACTGGGGGGGATGGGGTGCAGGGGAGAGAGAGGCTGAGGTGGGTACTGGGGGGATGGGGTGCAGGGGGAGAGAGAGGCTGAGGTGGGTACTGGGGGGGATGGGGTGCAGGGGAGAGAGAGGCTGAGGTGGATACTGGGGGATCAGATGGGGTGCAGGGGGAGAGAGGGGCTGAGGTGGGTACTGGGGGGATGGGGTGCAGAGGGAGAGAGGGGCTGAGGTGGGTACTGGGGGGATGGGGTGCAGAGGGAGAGAGGGGCTGAGGTGGGTACTGGGGGGATGGGGTGCAGGGGGAGAGAGAGGCTGAGGTAGGTACTGGGGGGGATGGGGTGCAGGGGGAGAGAGGGGCTGAGGTAGGTACTGGGGGGGATGGGGTGCAGGGGGAGAGAGGGCTGAGGTGGGTACTGGGGGGGATGGGGTGCAGGGGGAGAGAGGGGCTGAGGTAGGTACTGGGGGGGATGGGGTGCAGGGGGAGAGAGGGCTGAGGTGGGTACTGGGGGGGATGGGGTGCAGGGGGAGAGAGGGCTGAGGTGGGTACTGGGGGGGATGGGGTGCAGAGGGGCTGTAGAAAACCTCTGCAAGAAACTCACCTGGTGTTTCTACCAAGCTGCTCCTTATCTTTAAAATACTCACAAAGCTCTAAAGGAGAAAGCAGGAAGTGATGTCACTTCCCATCCTCAGACTCTGCCTCTTCCCCTCACACAGAGCACCGCACAGGGAGAGCATGGAGGAAACCTGGCCCAGAGAGAGCAGGAAGTGATGTCACTTCCCAGACTCCGCCTCTTCCCCTCACACAGAGCACCGCACAGGGAGAGCATGGAGGAAACCTGGCCCAGAGAGAGCAGGAAGTGATGTCACTTCCCATCCCCAGACTCCGCCTCTTCCCCTCACACAGAGCACCGCACAGGGAGAGCATGGAGGAAACCTGGCCCAGAGAGAGCAGGAAGTGATGTCACTTCCCATCCCCAGACTCCGCCTCTTCCCCTCACACAGAGCACCGCACAGGGAGAGCATGGAGGAAACCTGGCCCAGAGAGAGCAGGAAGTGATGTCACTTCCCATCCCCAGACTCTGCCTCTTCCCCTCACACAGAGCACCGCACAGGGAGAGCATGGAGGAAACCTGGCCCAGAGAGAGCAGGAAGTGATGTCACTTCCCATCCTCAGACTCCGCCTCTTCCCCTCACACAGAGCACCGCACAGGGAGAGCATGGAGGAAACCTGGCCCAGAGAGAGCAGGAAGTGATGTCACTTCCCAGACTCCGCCTCTTCCCCTCACACAGAGCACCGCACAGGGAGAGCATGGAGGAAACCTGGCCCAGAGAGAGCAGGAAGTGATGTCACTTCCCATCCCCAGACTCCGCCTCTTCCCCTCACACAGAGCACCGCACAGGGAGAGCATGGAGGAAACCTGGCCCAGAGAGAGCAGGAAGTGATGTCACTTCCCATCCCCAGACTCCGCCTCTTCCCCTCACACAGAGCACCGCACAGGGAGAGCATGGAGGAAACCTGGCCCAGAGAGAGCAGGAAGTGATGTCACTTCCCATCCCCAGACTCCGCCTCTTCCCCTCACACAGAGCACCGCACAGGGAGAGCATGGAGGAAACCTGGCCCAGAGAGAGCAGGAAGTGATGTCACTTCCCATCCCCAGACTCTGCCTCTTCCCCTCACACAGAGCACCGCACAGGGAGAGCATGGAGGAAACCTGGCACAGAGAAAGCAGGAAGTGATGTCACTTCCCATCCTCAGACTCCGCCTCTTCCCCTCACACAGAGCACCGCACAGTGAGAGCATTTAGTAGACCTGGCCCTGAGAAAGCAGGAAGTGATGTCACATCCCATCCTCAGACTCCGCCTCTTCCCCTCACACAGAGCACCGCACAGGGAGAGCATGGAGGAAACCTGGCCCAGAGAGAGCAGGAAGTGATGTCACTTCCCATCCTCAGACTCCGCCTCTTCCCCTCACACAGAGCACCGCACAGGGAGAGCATGGAGGAAACCTGGCCCAGAGAGAGCAGGAAGTGATGTCACTTCCCATCCTCAGACTCCGCCTCTTCCCCTCACACAGAGCACCGCACAGGGAGAGCATGGAGGAAACCTGGCCCAGAGAGCGCAGGAAGTGATGTCACTTCCCATCCCCAGACTCTGCCTCTTCCCCTCACACAGAGCACCGCACAGGGAGAGCATGGAGGAAACCTGGCCCAGAGAGAGCAGGAAGTGATGTCACTTCCCAGACTCCGCCTCTTCCCCTCACACAGAGCACCGCACAGGGAGAGCATGGAGGAAACCTGGCCCAGAGAGAGCAGGAAGTGATGTCACTTCCCATCCCCAGTGCCTCTTCCCCTCACACAGAGCACCGCATAGGGAGAGCATGGAGGAAACCTGGCCCAGAGAGAGCAGGAAGTGATGTCACTTCCCAGACTCCGCCTCTTCCCCTCACACAGAGCACCGCACAGGGAGAGCATGGAGGAAACCTGGCCCAGAGAGAGCAGGAAGTGATGTCACTTCCCATCCCCAGACTCCGCCTCTTCCCCTCACACAGAGCACCGCACAGGGAGAGCATGGAGGAAACCTGGCCCAGAGAGAGCAGGAAGTGATGTCACTTCCCATCCCGAGACTCTGCCTCTTCCCCTCACACAGAGCACCGCACAGGGAGAGCATGGAGGAAACCTGGCCCAGAGAGAGCAGGAAATGATGTCACTTCCCATCCCCAGACTCTGCCTCTTCCCCTCACACAGAGCACCGCACAGGGAGAGCATGGAGGAAACCTGGCACAGAGAGAGCAGGAAGTGATATCACTTCCCATTCTCAGACTCCGCCTCTTCGCCTCACACAGAGCACCGCACAGGGAGAGCATGGAGGAAACCTGGCCCAGAGAGAGCAGGAAGTGATGTCACTTCCCATCCTCAGACTCCGCCTCTTCGCCTCACACAGAGCACCGCACAGGGAGAGCATGGAGGAAACCTGGCACAGAGAAAGCAGGAAGTGATGTCACTTCCCATCCTCAGACTTCGCCTCACACAGAGCACCGCACAGGGAGAGCATGGAGGAAACCTGGCACAGAGAAAGCAGGAAGTGATGTCACTTCCCATCCTCAGACTCCGCCTCTTCGCCTCACACAGAGCATTGCACAGGGAGAGTATGGAGGAAACCTGGCTATAACTGTGGGATCGCTGCCAGGTCTCACTGAGAAGGGGGATTCTCCTACAGTGTTGCAGGGGCCATTTAACCTTTCGTTGTTCTATGTACAGATTTATGTATTTCTGGCCTCGCCAGAGCATGGTTCGGGCCCTTGATCCATGGCCAATCTGCCCAAGTGGTCAGTCCACCCCTGGGTGACAGTCACTCTACCTGATATCCCGAGTCTGGAGGAAAGTCCGGATTTTGGTCCCCTGTTGTTGCGTTCTGAGTTTCTTATTTAGATAGACTACACTGTATCTGATTTGCAGCCCCGTAGACCCTTGTGTGCAGGTAGTGGTTACCGTGTAGTGCGACCAACCCTCTTTACCATCTATCCTCCCCAAATAAAACCTGAGACATATTTGTGGTATAAACAGGCCACAGTTTTATTTATAATTTAACAAGTATAATTAATCAATTAATAACTTATTTAACATATCAACATGATATACAATTTAACCGCAGACTTGTCCTTGCCAACCTATCCCAGCAATCCTGGGTAGCTGCCCTCCCACCTCGTCTTAACCACCAACTGGCCTCTATCTTGCCCTTAGCTCACCACCATGCCAACCACTAGCTGACCTTTTGGCTCAGTGGGTACATCCGTTTGTCCAACCATTTACCAGAGGTTAGGGGAGGGATCAGCCTCGACCTTCCTTCTTTCCCCATGTACTCTTGCTCCAACCCGGATTGGCAAGGACATTACCCGCCACTAGCCCTGCTGCTTTACCCCTAAATAAATCGAGGCCCACATCGGTAAGGTGGACCCCATCAGAGTGAAAATAGACCCCGCATTCTGTTCAAAAAATGCGGTGCCGAACCATGAGACCCCCAGTACACAGTACAAACTTGGAAATCCTCTTATTTTATTTAATCCTGCAGCACTCCATAGCCCTCTGATCGCGTGCGCACCTCCAATAATTGCGGGCCACCACCTCAGACCACACTAAACAAACCTTTGGAAACAACACCATTAAGCATGCCAGGTCTTGCTTGATCATGTCCCCCAGGCCCCACACTGGCAGCGCTCCCAAATCGTTACCCCCAAGGCGTATTACCATCACATCCGGGACACCCAGTAGACTTGCAAGCTGGACTACTTCCGGAAGCAGCTGTACCCATTGCATGCCCCAAGTCCCAACCCACCTGACATCTGCCGACTCCATAGAAAGGCCGAGACAAATCCCACCAGGTCGAACCCCCACACGAAGATGGGCCCAATATACATAGGAATGTCCGACTAACCAGACCGTCGGCTGGACCCTGCGGAAAACAAACAGGGGGAAATGCAATCAGCCCAGTCGGGCACATGTAGGACTGCTATCTACCTATCCTCTGGATGGCTTGTTCGTAGAAACCAAAATAAAAAGCCTCCGGCGCCGCCCTAATTCGAAGGAGTGACCCCCGATTTCCTTCCCTGGAATGCCAAGCAACTCCAGCGCCATCCGAAAGACCCTAATAAATGGAAACCTGGATAAGAAATTCCCGTGTATCAGCAAGGAGCCCATAGACTGGGGCGAACGGCACAATACCTCTGGAAGCAAGATACAGGGCACATACTGGACCCTGGAATCACCTGGAATGGTAACCCAAACCCCACAACCGAGAACATTGGTTTTAGAGCACCACAACAGGAATTGAAATACCCCTTCCACACACACGAAACGTCTGTAAAGAATATGCCACCCAGCACCCGTTTATTGGGACTAACCAGCTCTCCAACCCATAGAGCCCCAAAAAGGCAAACATGAATACCACCTGGAACAACCGCACCTCGAAGTCCGAAAAGCATATCCGAGGTAGGACTGATACAATACCCAACAATAACGCCCCAGAGATCGGCCTACGGGAGTCAGGCCCCTAGGCCCCCTCTTCCAACCCCTCATCCTGAAGGCAACCATGCAATCCTTAGTGATATTGGGCACCCAGGTTAACTTAAACCAAGAACTGAGACCGATAATTTCACAGAGACTGCCGGCGGTGAACACCCCAAAGCTTCCCCAAACCACAGAAGGTGCAAGAGACACTGAATCGGGTCACCAACCGAGCAGAAACCACCGTTTTCCCATTCAAAGGCTAACCATTCCACCCATGTCCTACCATAGCAAGCCCAAGTGACATCCGACACCAATGACCGGATTCAAGCCCTCACTCGTTCAGGCCTAGGTACCACAGTTCCGCTGGGCAAGGGGAACCCTCCGTGTCTGCTTCTGGCATGGCTGCCCGAAACGCCTGCCAGTGAACGAGAAAGGGCATCTGCTGTTATGTTCTTAGCGTCTGGGAGGTGCACAGGTCTACAAGTAACATTTAAGGACAAGTAGTGGGTTCCTCCACCGGGGGCAGAGGAAGCCGACAAGTTGTTAATGGCTAGTTATCGTAGTGGAACATGACCCGCCAATCCTGAAGGAAGGTCCCCCCCAGATAAACCGCCACCACAATCGGTAACAGTTCCAGGAACACCAGGTTCCTAGTCAGACCTGCCGAATGCAAGGACTCTGGCCAGGACTCCGCACACCAGTGTGTACCCAGGACTAAAACCCACTGACCCCGCCGCATCTGTAAACAGATGGAGTTCGGAATTAGGGACCTCTGGCTGCTGCCAGTAGGATCTGCCATTATACCCGTTGAGAAAAGCGCTCCACATGGCCAAAACCTCCCGCAGCGGCCGTGTAAGGTGCTCAAAGTCGTGTGGCTTCACAACCCCCGACGTTGCTGCGGGCAGCGGAGACGCCGCCTGAGTGTTACGCTCCCAGGAGTCCAAGAACCCCCTCATGCCCTTAATCAAGTTACCACATTCCTGTACCCCACAAGCGCCTGCACCCCCACTACCCTCCCAAAATGCCCGCGTATATATAGTACAGCCCTCATCCCCCTCTCTTACCGCTCTCCCCCATACTACACCTACACTTTCCCACACATGCCCCTTATCCAGCTAGCTTTCAGCCTGCCTCCTCAGAATCCAAAGCATTGTGCATTCGAGCCTGCTCATTGCGGGAACGAGGAGGAGGAGCTTCGACCCCGTGCCGAGGGACATTGGCGCTAGGATCAGGTAAATAAATAAAGGGTTTTTAACCCTTTGTATTCCTGTCACTATCGTATCCCTTTAATGATTGCAATAGATTGCAAAACAGACAATAAATTATTGCTTCAGTTTTATTCCACATCGCTAACAACACGTTAACTGGCTCTATTACTGTTAGATAAATCATTTCTTAATCCAACATCTGAAACGGACTAATGCTTGTATTATTTCTATTTATTCTTTTATACAAGATTCCACCCATTCTACAGCAGGAATAGTAAATAGCCCGCTGTGTGAGATAGCCTACTAATAGCGGATAATGAGATTAGCATGTTCAGTTAGATGACGTTTCCTGGCATTTATTTCAGGTGAGGTAACCGAAGGATAAAGTAAAACGCGAGCTGAGTGTTTACAGTCAGAACCAAGGTGATGATGGTGTTTGGGGGTGCCATTGTATATACACAGTGTCTGGGAATGTCAGGAGAGTCTGCAAATCTGACAATTAATGGGACCGTTCAGTTAACTCGTTAATGACTTTACCTGTCCAGACCTGATGGCTATGGGATCAGGGTTAATGCACATTCCGATCCTTTATTAATACAATTAAATTAACTTCCAATATTTCAAATACCTGCAGAGGAATGTCTGGAAATGTATCTGCTATGGACTTGGATCATTTCAATTATTCAACAAACACCTAAAACAAATTATCACAGCAAATAATTTATAAAACTGACAGTTTAAACACAGCACCAAGGTCATTTCTTTCTGTGTACGTTGTATATTACTGACATTGTTATCGCATAGAGCTCTGTGATACAATCTTATTTTATTTATGTGGAGGTCTGTAATAAGCTCTGTGATAAACTGCACTGCACATTGCGGAGAGTTTTATTGCTGTGCAGCTCTGTGATAAACTCATGCATACTGCACATTACTGTGAGTTTTACATCTGTGGAGCCCTGTAATACACTCATACACACACTGCACATTACTGTGAGATTTATTGCTGTTGAACTCTGTATTACACTCATACACACACTGCACGTTATTGTGAGTTTTGTTGCTGTGGAGCTCTGTGATACACTCATACACACACTGCACATTATTGTGAGTTTTGTTGCTGTGGAGCTCTGTGATACACTCATACACACACTGCACATTATTGTGAGTTTTGTTGCGGTGGAGCTCTGTGATACACTCAAACACACACTGCACATTATTGTGAGTTTTGTTGCTGTGGAGCTCTGTGATGCACTCATACACACACTGCACATTATTGTGAGTTTTGTTTCTGTGGAGCTCTGTGATGCACTCACACACACACACTGCACATTATTGTGAGTTTTGTTGCTGTGGAGCTCTGTGATACACTCATACACACACTGCACATTATTGTGAGTTTTGTTGCTGTGGAGCTCTGTGATGCACTCATACACACACTGCACATTATTGTGAGTTTTGTTTCTGTGGAGCTCTGTGATGCACTCACACACACACTGCACATTATTGTGAATTTTGTTTCTGTGGAGCTCTGTGATGCACTCACACACACACTGCACATTATTGTGAGTTTTGTTGCTGTGGAGCTCTGTGATGCACTCACACACACACTGCACATTATTGTGAATTTTGTTTCTGTGGAGCTCTGTGGTAAACTCAGACACACACTGCACATTTCTGTAAGTTGTTGAGCTCTGTAATACCAGGGCATGGAAGAGGTGTTAGTATTTAAATTAAGGGACCGTCAAACCCACTGACTTCTGATGGATAATAGTGTTGTGACATCCATGAGCTATCTACGAAAGGAGCAAAATGTACTGTTCTATTAATGGCACTGTGTGCTGCTAAGGAGGATCAGGGGAGATTTACTGCAGACGCACAGACTGAATGGCGATTGTTTTGACCAGAGATTTGTTCCAGTCGTAGTTTTACGTGTTTGGTTTGTTTGTATCTGGAAGCGACGGGATGCCAGCGTTTCTGACCTCATCGGTGCCGTATCTTAATCAGTTCACCTGGTCACTTGCCCTGTGTTGGCCTTTTAACCCCCGCAGCTCAATGTTACTATAAGAAGACTGTTCAGACACAGAGCAGAACTCAGATATTCTCAGCGAGGAGGAATATTTTAAATTAAATTATAATTGAAACATTCTGACCCTCCGTACAGGACATACATTCTATATTAATATACATTTTATTTATAGACGTTCTAATTTAAAACAAAATTTAGACATTATCGACTTATGACGCCCAGCGTCCAGTGTCCTCCTAAATGGCATAAACGAGCAGTGAGACTGCGTGGCATGATCTATACACAAAAACTTCTTCATTAAAGGACCACTACAGTGACAGGAATACAAATGTATTCCTGTTACTATAGCTGTGAAGTGATATTTAGATGGATGTCATGAAAGTAAAACGTTTGTTTATTCACTTTTTTCCAGCGCCACATGGGTCTCCTCACAGCTGGCCCTACTCACGCTCCACCCCATTGGCTGAGATCATCAAACTTCACAATCTCAGCCAATCCAGAAGATAATACGAATGTGCTGCAAAATGCATCGCTGTGCCAATTAGCATCTTCTCACAGAGATGTATTGAATCTAGGAATCTCAATGAGGTCCATTCAGTGACTCCATGCAAAGTCCTGAGTGACTGCCACTAGCAGTAATGTAAACATGGCCTTTTCTCTGAAATGGCAGTTTTTACATTAAAATGCAAGCAGGGACAGGCTATAGACACCATAACTACATTAAGCTGTAGTTCTTCTGGTGGCTGAAGTGTCCCTTTATTCTTCTAATTACCAATAATTAACAGACAAATATATATAACCACAGATTTATTTACTAACTGGCCAGGGAACTGCAAATTCTGGGCCCAAATAGCAAGTGACAAGTTTGAAGTTGGGATTGGAGGGAGTATTTGGGATACCAGTTCCATTGCATGCCATCATGTTGCCACATCCCGCTGTATCATCAATAGTACCAATCTTAAGGTGGGACGTGTCACGTGTCCTTGGACTGCAGTCAAAAAAGTGGGACATGTGTCACCTAGAAGCTGTTACAAAGATTTAACAGTTTGGTTATTTTGTCCAGTTGAACTCAATTCTCCACAGCTCCCGCTTAGTGACTCCACCCCGCAGCTTTCACTCAAACACTCACTATAACAATTTAGCTGCTGGTCTAATACAAAGGTAGATAAAAGCAAATAGAAGAGCAGGGCGTACAGTCTCATTTTCAGAGTTATTTTAGTCGTGTTCTCTGGGTGTTGTCATTAAACTATGCGTCTCGTCTTACAGACAGATATTCGTGCATTCCACATATCAGTGATAAACAGAAAGCTATGTTGATTCTGTGATACATTTATTTATTTTAGCTGAAAGACAACATGACTTTCACTTCTGTTATGTTTTGACTGAATTATTTACAAAATGATTTAACTATTCTGCTTAGTGTGTAATGGTTCACTGAAAGGACTTGGCATGTTGGGGGTGTTTAAAATGTATCACTCGATTTCTCTCTCCATAGATTGTGACCCCTTTATGCCAGTGGTATGCGCACCAAAGGTGCCAAGAGCTGGCAGGCCCCCTTGGCGCCCGCCAGGAGGCGGCTGGCTGTGTCCTGAGGCAGAGTAGGCACCTGCATACCAGGTTGGAAGGTGCCTACTCTGCTCAAATACAGTGTCCAGGGGGAGAATGGAGGCGGTGAGGGAGCTGTAATCTTCATGATCTTCTATCACTACTCCCTTGTACCCCCTGCGATGATGACGGGAGCTGAGTTATGGCGTCACTCTGGCTCCAGTATCACTAAACCGTGAGCAAAGAAGAAGTGCTGGAAGAGCATGAAGATTACACAAATCCCACACTAAATCCCAAGGAAAGGATCCACACTGGATCCCAAGGAAAGGATCCACACTGAATCCTAAGGAAAGGATCCACACTGAATCCCAAGGAAAGGAATCATACTGGACACCAAGCAAGGAAAGGATCCACACTGAATCCCAAGGAAAGGATCCACACTGAATCCTAAGGAAAGGATCCACACTGAATCCTAAGGAACGGATCCACACTAAATCCCAAGGAACGGATCCACACTAAATCCCAAGGAAAGGATCCACACTGAATCCCAAGGATCAGATCCACACTGAATCCTAAGGAAAGGATCCACACTGAATCCTAAGGAACGGATCCACACTGAATCCCAAGGAAAGGATCCACACTGAATTCCAAGGATCAGATCCACACTGAATCCTAAGGAAAGGATCTACACTGGATCCCAAGGAAAGGATCCACACTGTATCCTAAGGAACGGATCCACACTAAATCCCAAGGAAAGGATCCACACTGGATGTCAAGGAAAGGATCCACACTAAATCCAAAGGAAAGGATCCACACTGAATCCCAAGGAAATGATCCACACTGAATCCCAAGTGTGGCGAAACCAGCTTCGCCACTGTGAACTGGAGAAGCCTGGTTGCTAGCCTCCTGCCCTGCGACTACGGCCCCTGGACATATGGCTCTAGAAAAACTATATTTGGGCATGTAATAATTTATATTACTGCTACTGGGCCTTTAAGGGCCATCCGTGAACTTATTGGGACTTGTGTGATACTGTACCTTTAAGACTGTGGAACATGGTACTTGTGGCGAAACCGACCTCGCCACGTGTCCTTGGAGGGGGCTGATTGCCCGCCTCTTGCCTTTGGACTATGGACCAGACTTTATGGGAATGTGATACCCCAGATAGCCATACCATGGAGCCTATTCATATAATGAAAGACTTTGGGAAAGACTTTAGCTCCATGGCAATTGTACTGTGTGAGTAGGATCTGCGCGCTATTCGGTAGTTTTGTGCTCGCAGATCCCAGCTATCTGGGGATAGGTGAAATGTCTGTGTGTTATGTATAAATGTGACTTTATGTATTTTAAAGTGTTTTATGTCGTTTTGCAACCATGTGGTTAATGGAGTCTTCCTCTAGTCCTGGATAATTGGATTACTTCTCCAATTAACTCTAGGGCAGAAGGGAGGAAACCAGGGTGCATTGTGGGGATGTTTTTCTGCCAGACAGGAGGGACAAAAGATACTTTTAGTAACTTTTGAACCCCTGGTCTGATCCATGCCATTTTTTAATATGTTGTTCCCCTGAATGGATTGATTGTGGATATGTATTTTTATGTGAATGTGATGTATGGTTTTAAAGTTATGAAAGTTGTGTAAAAGTATATTTTACACTGTATGCATAATGGGATTATGTGTCACACTAAGGGGAGGGGATGTGTGGGAGGTAACATCTATGTCATTGGTTCTTTTATGCCTCCCCCTGGGTGTGGCCTGTATGTGTGAGTTGGAAATAAAAGCCAGGCTGGATGAGCCAGTCCAGAGTTCCTGTTTTACCCTCAAAGTGATGTGTCATCTCATTATTGGGGGGAAGGATTTATTGCATGCTGTTCCAGTTGACTGCTAGGAGTACAAGCCTATTCGTATGGTTCCTATTCAATGGTCTACAGCATTCATATGCTTGGGAGAATTTAAAAGGTTTCTCGGATTCAGTGTTCGTGTGTCTCCAGTCGGGAGAATGGTGTTTGCAGTAGCTGCCTGTGCATCTGGAAAGGGGATTATCGCCTAAACTGGGTTTTATCCTCTTGTAAGTGAAACGGTCCGTTACAATTGGTGGCAAGCGGTGGGATCGTTCCTACAACCAGAGGGACAGCTACAGACAACACCATTCCTGGATTACAAAGTGAGGGCAACGCCAGTACCCGTACAGCGACCCTATCTACGAAGGATTTTGGGAAAATGGGCAACACGCACACCTGGGCAACACACACACCTGAGGAAGAGAGTGAATTAGAATGGAGAGATAATGCCCGGATAGAATTATGGTATGATGCCCTGGAAGAAGTCCAGTATCAACGGCAGCAGCGCTTTCCTGGTGCCGCATACCAGTTGGAGGAACAAATGGCCTGGCGGATGCCGCTTCTGGGGGACCAACCCGGAGGGGAGCGGGTAAGACAACTTGAGTACCTCGTGGAAAGGGAACTGAGCCTGGACGTCTCATACCGGGCACTGTGGTGGTGCACTGTCCAGCCAGAGACGTGGAGGGCAGAGGGCATCCAGCCGGAGGGGGATCACTACACTAGCCCTGGCCTGTTGTGGAAGGCCCTAACAGAAGACGTCGACTTCGGCAGTCCAGCAGAGTCACGGTACTGGGCTATCGTGCATTACCGGAGTGAGATGTTACAGGGCCCGAGATCTATTGGACTGGGACAAGACCTCCGCCGTTTCGCTGGCATGGAACAAGGGCTGGAGATGGACTATGTAGAACTATTAAATTCCGGCCAGCCGCAGAGCAGGGACGCAGACCGGGAAAACTGGGTGGCAGACCCAGACCTGCTAGCCTACAGCTGGGAAAACGGGGCCGAGGTACCTCCTGCTTCACTACCAGCTGCAGAAGTGGGGGACCTCATGGACTGGCCCTGGAGAGACCCACAGATGGCCGGGGGAGATGGGACCGAGATCTCTCTACCGGCCCTACAGGGATGCTGGGCAGTCGCCCCAGATCCCCAGCGGCAGTGTGTGTCCCAGGGAGCAGAAGGTGCAGTCCTTCCTCCCCAGCGGCAGTGTGTACCCCAGGGAGCTGATGGTGTCGTCCATCCTCCCCAGCGGCAGTGTGTGTCCCAGGGAGCAGAAGGTGCCGTCCTTCCTCCCCAGCGGCAGTGTGTACCCCAGGGAGCTGATGGTGTCATCCATCCTCCCCAGCGGCAGTGTGTGCCCCAGGGAGCAGAAGGTGCAGTCCTTCCTCCCCAGCGGCAGTGTGTACCCCAGGGAGCTGATGGTGTCGTCCATCCTCCCCAGCGGCAGTGTGTAACCCAGGGAGCGGATGGTGTCGTCCTCCCTCCCCAGCGGCAGGCTGAGTTACAGGGGGCAGAGGTTGTTGTTCCTGCCCCCCAGCAGCAAAGTGATATGCCAGGAAGGCAGTGTGAAGTGAAGGGAGAGGAGAGCAGCGTCCTCCCTCCCCAGCGGCAGTGGGTGTCCCAGGGAGCAGAAGGTGCCGTCCTTCCTCCCCAGCGGCCGTGTGTACCCCAGGGAGCTGATGGTGTCGTCCATCCTCCCCAGCGGCAGTGTGTCCTGCAGGGAGCAGAGACAGTCAGTCTCTCACCCCAGCAGCAGGACAAGAGAAGGAAAGGGGAGACAGCTGGTCTCCCTTTCCACCAGCAGAGAGAATGGCAGGGAGAGGAGCCTGCTAGCCTCTCTCCCCAGCGGCAGTTTACTGTCCCGAGAGAGGAGCTTGTTACACCCTCTCTCCAGCGGCAGCCTAACCCACCAAGGGGAGATGTTAAGCCCCGCATCCGTGCAGATGGGACCGTAGTCTCTGCACTTACAGCACCAGGGGTAGGGACGGTCGGTCCTGTCCCCCAGCCACAGAGCGATATATCCAAAGTGGAGACAGTCAATCTCCAGCAACCAGGCTACTCCCGGGGTAGTGCTGGCACCAGGACAGAGTACCGCTGGTCTCTGCACCCTCAGCAACCCACCAAGGCAGCCTACCAGTCCCCCACACAGCCGTGGTAAGGCACCTGGACATGGACAAGATTCTCCCTTACCCAGGTGTAGTAATGGTTTATTGTGGGTGGGCTGTACTGCTGTTTCTGTCTTGTGGGTGGGCTGCTGGACTAACAAGGGCACTGACCGGCAGGAGGTCAAGTACCCTGTTAGTCTGTGGGGTAAAGGGGAGAAGTGTGGCGAAACCGACCTCGCCACGTGTCCTTGGAGGGGGCTGATTGCCCGCCTCTTGCCTTTGGACTATGGACCAGACTTTATGGGAATGTGATACCCCAGATAGCCATACCATGGAGCCTATTCATATAATGAAAGACTATGGGAAAGACTTTAGCTCCATGGCAATTGTACTGTGTGAGTAGGATCTGCGCGCTATTCGGTAGTTTTGTGCGCGCAGATCCCAGCTATCTGGGGATAGGTGAAATGTCTGTGTGTTATGTATAAATGTGACTTTATGTATTTTAAAGTGTTTTATGTCGTTTTGCAACCATGTGGTTAATGGAGTCTGCCTCTAGTCCTGGATAATTGGATTACTTCTCCAATTAACTCCAGGGCAGAAGGGAGGAAACCAGGGTGCATTGTGGGGATGTTTTTCTGCCAGACAGGAGGGACAAAAGATACTTTTAGTAACTTTTGAACCCCTGGTCTGATCCATGCCATTTTTTAATATGTTGTTCCCCTGAATGGATTGATTGTGGATATGTATTTTTATGTGAATGTGATGTATGGTTTTAAAGTTATGAAAGTTGTGTAAAAGTATATTTTACACTGTATGCATAATGGGATTATGTGTCACACTAAGGGGAGGGGATGTGTGGGAGGTAACATCTATGTCATTGGTTCTTTTATGCCTCCCCCTGGGTGTGGCCTGTATGTGTGAGTTGGAAATAAAAGCCAGGCTGGATGAGCCAGTCCAGAGTTCCTGTTTTACCCTCAAAGTGATGTGTCGTCTCATTATTGGGGGGAAGGATTTATTGCATGCTGTTCCAGTTGACTGCTAGGAGTACAAGCCTATTCGTATGGTTCCTATTCAATGGTCTACAGCATTCATATGCTTGGGAGAATTTAAAAGGTTTCTCGGATTCAGTGTTCGTGTGTCTCCAGTCGGGAGAATGGTGTTTGCAGTAGCTGCCTGTGCATCTGGAAAGGGGATTATCGCCTAAACTGGGTTTTATCCTCTTGTAAGTGAAACAGTCCGTTACAGTACTTTAACCCTGCCTGTAATATCCTGTATGTATTTATGTGTTGAGTTAACCTGGGATATAGATATGCAGTATTCATCTGATTGTTCGGTAGAATCACACCATTCAGTATATTGAGTGAAACTACCGAACAACCGGACCACCCAGGAATAAGTGTGCCTCCAATTACCGTTTGCAACAATGTTGCAAACAAGTAATTGGCAATCTATGTAATGTATTCTGTGTCCTCTGGGTGGCCGCCATTCGGGAGCCGAACACGTGGCGGCGGCCATCTTAAACTACCGAACAGCGGTGTTTTGCCGTCGAGTGTCTGGAACTGAAATCGGACACTCGACTAGGCAAGCACCGCTGAGACCTCCAGACTTCCAGGATTTCGTGGGGAAACTACCGAACGGCCCGCCGTTTGGTAGAAAGAAACGCACGAACTAGGGGATTCATGCGAACTCCCCTTAGTCTCTATAACCCAAGTAATTCGCCTGTTTCTGTTCCCTTTTCTGTGACCGACCGCAGGGCCAAAATGCATGGAACTGTTTTCGGATACTTTACCCATGCGGTCGGTCAAATCTTTGGAACCCCATATCTCCCGAACCGTTCATCCGAATGACCTGATTCTTGAATATGTTGTCCCCCTGAATAAGGGCTATCAGGGGATACCTGTTTTGGAGGTGTAGCATATGTATTTGGGGTACATCCAGGAATTGGGGAAAAGGGTGTACGGTATAATTATGTTAAGTGTTAATCTAAGGGGAGGAAATGTGTGGGAGGTACATTCATGTGATTGGTTAATTTCATCCTCCCCCTGGGAGTGTCCTGTATGTACCTGTTTGTAATAAAAGCCGGGCTGGGTGTCCCAGCCCAGAGTTCCTGTTTTACTCTCAAAGTGAAGTGTCGTCTCATTATTGGGGGAGGGATTGATTGCATGCTGTTCCAGTTGACTGCTAGGAGTATAAGCCTATTCGTATGGTTCCTATTCAATGGTCTACAGCATTCATATGCTTGGGAGAATTTAAAAGGTTTCTCGGATTTAGTGTTCGTGTGTCTCCAGTCGGGAGAATGGTGTTTGCAGTAGCTGCCTGTGCATCTGTAAAGGGGATTATCGCCTAAACTGGGTTTTATCCTCTTGTAAGTGAAACGGTCCGTTACAATTGGTGGCAGCGGTGGGATCGTTCCTACAACCAGAGGGACAGCTACAGACAACACCATTTCTGGATTACAAATTGAGGGCAACGCTAGTATCCGTACAGCGACCCTATCCACAAAGGAACTCAGAAAATGGAGAAGAAGCTTCAAGATACAGTGTACGGTTACGTACGCCTGGGGTCTGGAGTAGTCCCAGAGGAGGACATGATGAGGTACAGAGAGTCGGCCAGAGCCAGATTATGGGACGAAGCCATAGAAGACGTACAGTATTCACGAGGGGATCGGCGCCGCAGCAGAAGGCAGCGAATCCTGGCTAGAATGGCAGAGCGGATGTTCCTCCTGAGAAAACAGACCACAGAAAAGTGGGTGACTAGACTCGAGATTCTAGTATACGCTGAACTGACGCTCGACGACGCGTACCAGGCGCTACAGTGGTACGCGGCTCAGTGTGTCCCCAGGATGGCAGAGTATGAGTTCCCAGAAGGCGGAGATTACACTGGCCCGGTCTATTTTGGGATAATAGTGGTGACGAGGACTTTGGGGAAGATACCGACTCTCGTTTTTGGGTCCTGTACGACGTCCGAGAGAACATGCTGGGTCTCTTTGGCGCTATTGACCTCGAGGCAGACCTACGATATTTGGTTACCCAGGAATGGAACCTGGAGGGGGATTACCTGCGACTCATCAATGAGGCCTGGGAAGAGACAACCGGTCCTCCCTCCCAACAGCAACCAGCAGTACCCGAGGTAGCAGATCTCCTAGACTGGTCCGGTGAGCAACCCCAGGGAGCTGATGGTGTCGTCCATCCTCCCCAGCGGCAGTGTGTGTCCCAGGGAGCAGAAGGTGCCGTCCTTCCTCCCAGCGGCAGTGTGTACCCCAGGGAGCAGAAGTTGTCGTCCTTCCTCCCCAGCGGCAGTGTGTGTCCCAGGGAGCAGAAGGTGCAGTCCTTCCTCCCCAGCGGCAGTGTGTACCCCAGGGAGCTGATGGTGTCGTCCATCCTCCCCAGCGGCAGGCTGAGTTACAGGGGGCAGAGGTTGTTGTTCCTGCCCCCCAGCAGCAAAGTGATGTGCCAGGAAGGCAGTGTCAAGTGAAGGGAGAGGAGAGCAGCGTCCTCCCTCCCCAGCGGCAGTGGGTATCCCAGGGAGCTGAAGGTGTCGTCCTTCCTCCCCAGCGGCAGTGTGTCCTGCAGGGAGCAGAGACAGTCAGCCTCGTACCCAGCCACAGGACAAGGGAATGAAAGGGGAGACAGCTGGTCTCCCTTTCCCCCAGCAGAGAGAGTGGCAGGGAGAGGAGCCTGCTAAACCCTCTCCCCAGCGGCAGTTCACCGTCCAGAGAGAGGAGCTTGTAGTACCCTCTCTCCCACGGCAGCCCAACCCACCAGGGGAGATGTTAAGCCCCACACCTGTGCAGATGGGACCGTAGTCTCTGCACTTACAGCACAAGGAGTAGGGACAGTCGGTCCTGTTCCACAGCCTCAGAGTGATGTATCCAAAGGGGAGACAGTCGGTCTCTCCCTCCGACAGCCGAGATGTGCACCTAAAGGGGAGACAGTCAGTCTCCAGCAACCCGGCGCTCACCAGACTACTCCCGTGGTAGTGCTGGCAACAGGACAGAGTACCGCTGGTCTCTGCCCCCTCAGCAACCCACCAAGGCAGCCTACCAGTCTCCCACACAGCAGTGGTGAGACACCGGGACCTGGACAAAATTCTTCCTCACCCAGATGTAGTAACCGGTTAGTGTGGGAGGGCTGCTCTGTTATTTCTGTTTTGTGGGTGGGTTGCTGGACTAACCAGGGCACTGACCGGCAGAAAGTCAGGTACCCTGTTAGTCTAATTGGCAAAGGGGAGAAATGTGGCGAAACCAGCTTCGCCACTGTGAACTGGAGAAGCCTGGTTGCTAGCCTCCTGCCCTGCGACTACGGCCCCTGGACATATGGCTCTAGAAAAACTATATTTGGGCATGTAATAATTTATATTACTGCTACTGGGCCTTTAAGGGCCATCCGTGAACTTATTGGGACTTGTGTGATACTGTACCTTTAAGACTGTGGAACATGGTACTTTAACCCTGCCTGTAATATCCTGTATGTATTTATGTGTTGAGTTAACCTGGGATATAGATATGCAGTATTCATCTGATTGTTCGGTAGAATCACTCCATTCAGTATATTGAGTGAAACTACCGAACAACCGGACCACCCAGGAAGAAGTGTGCCTCCAATTACCGTTTGCAACAATGTTGCAAACAAGTAATTGGCAATCTATGTAATGTATTCTGTGTCCTCTGGGTGGCCGCCATTCGGGAGCCGAACACGTGGCGGCGGCCATCTTAAACTACCGAACAGCTGTGTTTTGCCGTCGAGTGTCTGGAACTGAAATCGGACACTCGACTAGGCAAGCACCGCTGAGACCTCCAGACTTCCAGGATTTCGTGGGGAAACAACCGAACGGCCGGGCAGAAAGAAACGCACGAACTAGGGGATTCATGCGAACTCCCCTTAGTCTCTATAACCCAAGTAATTCGCCTGTTTCTGTTCCCTTTTCTGTGACCGACCGCAGGGCCAAAATGCATGGAACTGTTTTCGGATACTTTACCCATGCGGTCGGTCAAATCTTTGGAACCCCATATCTCCCGAACCGTTCATCCGAATGACCTGATTCTTGAATATGTTGTCCCCCTGAATAAGGGCTATCGGGGGATACCTGTTTTGGAGGTGTAGCATATGTATTTGGGGTACATCCAGGACTTGGGGAAAAGGGTGTACGGTATAATTATGTTAAGTGTTAATCTAAGGGGAGGAAATGTGTGGGAGGTACATTCATGTGATTGGTTAATTTCATCCTCCCCCTGGGAGTGTCCTGTATGTACCTGTTTGTAATAAAAGCCGGGCTGGGTGTCCCAGCCCAGAGTTCCTATTTTACCCTCAAAGTGAAGTGTCGTCTCATTATTGGGGGAGGGATTGATTGCATGCTGTTCCAGTTGACTGCTAGGAGTATAAGCCTATTCGTATGGTTCCTATTCAATGGTCTACAGCATTCATATGCTTGGGAGAATTTAAAAGGTTTCTCGGATTCAGTGTTCGTGTGTCTCCAGTCGGGAGAATGGTGTTTGCAGTAGCTGCCTGTGCATCTGTAAAGGGGATTATCGCCTAAACTGGGTTTTATCCTCTTGTAAGTGAAACGGTCCGTTACACCAAGGAAAGGATCCACACTGAATCCCAAGGAAAGGATCCACACTGAATCCCAAGGAAAGGATCCACACTGGATGTCAAGGAAAGGATCCACACTGGATGTCAAGGAAAGGATCCACACTGGATCCCAAGGAAAGGATCCACACTAAATCCCAAGGAAAGGATCCACACTGAATCCCAAGGAAAGGATCCACACTGAATCCCAAGGAAAAGAATGATCCACACTGAATCCCAAGGATCCTTTCCTTGGGATCCACACTGAATCCCAAGGAAAGGATCCACACTGAATCCCAAGGAAAGGATCCACACTGAATCCCAAGGAAAGGATCCACACTGAATCCCAAGGAAAGGATCCACACTGAATCCCAAGGAAAGGATCCACACTGAATCCTAAGGAACGGATCCACACTAAATCCCAAGGAAAGGATCCACACTGGATGTCAAGGAAAGGATCCACACTGGATGTCAAGGAAAGGATCCACACTGGATCCCAAGGAAAGGATCCACACTGAATCCCAAGGAAATGATCCACACTGAATCCCAAGGAAATGATCCACACTGAATCCCAAGGAAATGATCCACACTGAATCCCAAGGAAATGATCCACACTGAATCCCAAGGAAAGGATCCACACTGAATTCCAAGGAAAGGATCCACACTGAATCCCAAGGAAAGGATCCACACTGAATCCCAAGGAAAGGATCCACACTGAATCCCAAGGAAAGGATCCACACTGAATCCCAAGGAAAGGATCCACACTGAATCCCAAGGAAAGGATCCACACTGAATCCCAAGGAAAAGAATGATCCACACTGAATCCCAAGGATCCTTTCCTTGGGATCCACACTGAATCCCAAGGAAAGGATCCACACTGAATCTCAAGGAAAGGATCCACACTGAATCCCAAGGAAAGGATCCACACTAAATCCCAAGGAAAGGATCCACACTAAATCCCAAGGAAAGGATCCACACTAAATCCCAAGGAAAGGATCCACACTAAATCCCAAGGAAAGGATCCACACTAAATCCCAAGGAAAGGATCCACACTGGATCCCAAGTAAAGGATCCACACTAAATCCCAAGGAAATGATCCAAACTGAATCCCAAGGAAAGGATCCACACTGAATCCCAAGGAAAGGATCCACACTGGAAGCCAAGGAAAGGATCCACACTGAATCCCAAGGAACAGATCCATACTGAATGCTAAGGAAAGGATCCACACTGAATCCTAAGGAACGGATCCACACTGAATCCCAAGGAAAGGATCCACACTGAATCCCAAGGAACGGATCCACACTGAATCCCAAGGAACGGATCCACACTGAATCCCAAGGAAAGGATCCACACTGAATCCCAAGGAATTGATCCACACTGAGTCCCAAGGAACGGATCCACACTGAATCCCAAGGAACAGATCCACACTGAATCCCAAGGAACGGATCCACACTGAATCCCAAGGAACGGATCCACACTGAATCCCAAGGAACGGAGCCACACTAAATCCCATGGAACAGATCCACACTGAATCCCAAGGAACAAAGCCACACTGAATCCCTAGGAAAGGATCCACACTAAATACCAAGGAAAGGATCCACACTGAATCCTAAGGAACAGATCCACACTAAATCCCAAGGAAAGGATCCACGCTGAATCCCAAGGAAAGGATCCACGCTGAATCCCAAGGAAATGATCCACACTAAATCCCAAGGAAATGATCCACACTAAATCCCAAGGAAATGATCCACACTAAATCCCAAGGAAAGGATCCACACTGGACGCCAAGGAAAGGATCCACACTGAATCCCAAGGAACAGAGCCACACTGAATCCCAAGGAACAGAGCCACACTGAATCCCAAGGAACAGAGCCACACTGAATCCCAAGGAACAGAGCCACACTGAATCCCAAGGAATGGATCCACACTGAATCCCAAGGAACGGATCCACACTGAATCCCAAGGAATGGATCCACACTGAATCCCAAGGAACGGATCCACACTGAATCCCAAGGAACAGAGCCACACTGAATCCCAAGGAAAGGATCCACACTGAATCCCAAGGAAAGGATCCACACTGAATCCCAAGGAAAGGATCCACACTGAATCCCAAGGAAAGGATCCACACTGAATCCCAAGGAAAGGATCCACACTGAATCCTAAGGAACGGATCCACACTAAATCCCAAGGAAAGGATCCACACTGGATGTCAAGGAAAGGATCCACACTGGATGTCAAAGAAAGGATCCACACTGGATCCCAAGGAAAGGATCCACACTGAATCCCAAGGAAATGATCCACACTGAATCCCAAGGAAATGATCCACACTGAATCCCAAGGAAATGATCCACACTGAATCCCAAGGAAATGATCCACACTGAATCCCAAGGAAATGATCCACACTGAATCCCAAGGAAAGGATCCACACTGAATTCCAAGGAAAGGATCCACACTGAATCCCAAGGAAAGGATCCACACTGAATCCCAAGGAAAGGATCCACACTGAATCCCAAGGAAAGGATCCACACTGAATCCCAAGGAAAGGATCCACACTGAATCCCAAGGAAAGGATCCACACTGAATCCCAAGGAAAAGAATGATCCACACTGAATCCCAAGGATCCTTTCCTTGGGATCCACACTGAATCCCAAGGAAAGGATCCACACTGAATCTCAAGGAAAGGATCCACACTGAATCCCAAGGAAAGGATCCACACTAAATCCCAAGGAAAGGATCCACACTAAATCCCAAGGAAAGGATCCACACTAAATCCCAAGGAAAGGATCCACACTAAATCCCAAGGAAAGGATCCACACTGGATCCCAAGTAAAGGATCCACACTAAATCCCAAGGAAATGATCCAAACTGAATCCCAAGGAAAGGATCCACACTGAATCCCAAGGAAAGGATCCACACTGGAAGCCAAGGAAAGGATCCACACTGAATCCCAAGGAACAGATCCATACTGAATGTTAAGGAAAGGATCCACACTGAATCCTAAGGAACGGATCCACACTGAATCCCAAGGAAAGGATCCACACTGAATCCCAAGGAACGGATCCACACTGAATCCCAAGGAACGGATCCACACTGAATCCCAAGGAAAGGATCCACACTGAATCCCAAGGAACGGATCCACACTGAATCCCAAGGAACAGATCCACACTGAGTCCCAAGGAACGGATCCACACTGAATCCCAAGGAACAGATCCACACTGAATCCCAAGGAACGGATCCACACTGAATCCCAAGGAACGGATCCACACTGAATCCCAAGGAACGGAGCCACACTAAATCCCATGGAACAGATCCACACTGAATCCCAAGGAACAAAGCCACACTGAATCCCTAGGAAAGGATCCACACTAAATACCAAGGAAAGGATCCACACTGAATCCTAAGGAACAGATCCACACTAAATCCCAAGGAAAGGATCCACGCTGAATCCCAAGGAAAGGATCCACACTGAATCCCAAGGAAATGATCCACACTAAATCCCAAGGAAATGATCCACACTAAATCCCAAGGAAAGGATCCACACTGGACGCCAAGGAAAGGATCCACACTGAATCCCAAGGAACAGAGCCACATTGAATCCCAAGGAACAGAGCCACACTGAATCCCAAGGAACAGAGCCACACTGAATCCCAAGGAATGGAGCCACACTGAATCCCAAGGAATGGATCCACACTGAATCCCAAGGAACGGATCCACACTGAATCCCAAGGAATGGATCCACACTGAATCCCAAGGAACGGATCCACACTGAATCCCAAGGAACAGAGCCACACTGAATCCCAAGGAAAGGATCCACACTAAATCCCATGCAACGGATCCACACTGAATCCCAAGGAACGGAGCCACACTAAATCCCATGGAACGGATCCACACTGAATCCCAAGGAAAGGATCCACACTGAATCCCAAGGAAAGGATCCACACTGAATCCCAAGGAAAGGATCCACACTGAATCCCAAGGAAAGGATCCACACTGAATCCCAAGGAAAGGATCCACACTGAATCCCAAGGAAAGGATCCACACTGAATCCCAAGGAAAAGAATGATCCACACTGAATCCCAAGGATCCTTTCCTTGGGATCCACACTGAATCCCAAGGAAAGGATCCACACTGAATCTCAAGGAAAGGATCCACACTGAATCCCAAGGAAAGGATCCACACTAAATCCCAAGGAAAGGATCCACACTAAATCCCAAGGAAAGGATCCACACTAAATCCCAAGGAAAGGATCCACACTAAATCCCAAGGAAAGGATCCACACTAAATCCCAAGGAAAGGATCCACACTGGATCCCAAGTAAAGGATCCACACTAAATCCCAAGGAAATGATCCAAACTGAATCCCAAGGAAAGGATCCACACTGAATCCCAAGGAAAGGATCCACACTGGAAGCCAAGGAAAGGATCCACACTGAATCCCAAGGAACAGATCCATACTGAATGCTAAGGAAAGGATCCACACTGAATCCTAAGGAACGGATCCACACTGAATCCCAAGGAAAGGATCCACACTGAATCCCAAGGAACGGATCCACACTGAATCCCAAGGAACGGATCCACACTGAATCCCAAGGAAAGGATCCACACTGAATCCCAAGGAATTGATCCACACTGAGTCCCAAGGAACGGATCCACACTGAATCCCAAGGAACAGATCCACACTGAATCCCAAGGAACGGATCCACACTGAATCCCAAGGAACGGATCCACACTGAATCCCAAGGAACGGAGCCACACTAAATCCCATGGAACAGATCCACACTGAATCCCAAGGAACAAAGCCACACTGAATCCCTAGGAAAGGATCCACACTAAATACCAAGGAAAGGATCCACACTGAATCCTAAGGAACAGATCCACACTAAATCCCAAGGAAAGGATCCACGCTGAATCCCAAGGAAAGGATCCACACTGAATCCCAAGGAAATGATCCACACTAAATCCCAAGGAAATGATCCACACTAAATCCCAAGGAAAGGATCCACACTGGACGCCAAGGAAAGGATCCACACTGAATCCCAAGGAACAGAGCCACATTGAATCCCAAGGAACAGAGCCACACTGAATCCCAAGGAACAGAGCCACACTGAATCCCAAGGAACAGAGCCACACTGAATCCCAAGGAATGGATCCACACTGAATCCCAAGGAATGGATCCACACTGAATCCCAAGGAACGGATCCACACTGAATCCCAAGGAATGGATCCACACTGAATCCCAAGGAACGGATCCACACTGAATCCCAAGGAACAGAGCCACACTGAATCCCAAGGAAAGGATCCACACTGAATCCCAAGGAAAGGATCCACACTGAATCCCAAGGAAAGGATCCACACTGAATCCCAAGGAAAGGATCCACACTGAATCCCAAGGAAAGGATCCACACTGAATCCTAAGGAACGGATCCACACTAAATCCCAAGGAAAGGATCCACACTGGATGTCAAGGAAAGGATCCACACTGGATGTCAAGGAAAGGATCCACACTGGATCCCAAGGAAAGGATCCACACTGAATCCCAAGGAAATTATCCACACTGAATCCCAAGGAAATGATCCACACTGAATCCCAAGGAAATGATCCACACTGAATCCCAAGGAAATGATCCACACTGAATCCCAAGGAAAGGATCCACACTGAATCCCAAGGAAAGGATCCACACTGAATTCCAAGGAAAGGATCCACACTGAATCCCAAGGAAAGGATCCACACTGAATCCCAAGGAAAGGATCCACACTGAATCCCAAGGAAAGGATCCACACTGAATCCCAAGGAAAGGATCCACACTGAATCCCAAGGAAAGGATCCACACTGAATCCCAAGGAAAGGATCCACACTGAATCCCAAGGAAAAGAATGATCCACACTGAATCCCAAGGATCCTTTCCTTGGGATCCACACTGAATCCCAAGGAAAGGATCCACACTGAATCTCAAGGAAAGGATCCACACTGAATCCCAAGGAAAGGATCCACACTAAATCCCAAGGAAAGGATCCACACTAAATCCCAAGGAAAGGATCCACACTAAATCCCAAGGAAAGGATCCACACTAAATCCCAAGGAAAGGATCCACACTGGATCCCAAGTAAAGGATCCACACTAAATCCCAAGGAAATGATCCAAACTGAATCCCAAGGAAAGGATCCACACTGAATCCCAAGGAAAGGATCCACACTGGAAGCCAAGGAAAGGATCCACACTGAATCCCAAGGAACAGATCCATACTGAATGCTAAGGAAAGGATCCACACTGAATCCTAAGGAACGGATCCACACTGAATCCCAAGGAAAGGATCCACACTGAATCCCAAGGAACGGATCCACACTGAATCCCAAGGAACGGATCCACACTGAATCCCAAGGAAAGGATCCACACTGAATCCCAAGGAACGGATCCACACTGAATCCCAAGGAACAGATCCACACTGAGTCCCAAGGAACGGATCCACACTGAATCCCAAGGAACAGATCCACACTGAATCCCAAGGAACGGATCCACACTGAATCCCAAGGAACGGATCCACACTGAATCCCAAGGAACGGAGCCACACTAAATCCCATGGAACAGATCCACACTGAATCCCAAGGAACAAAGCCACACTGAATCCCTAGGAAAGGATCCACACTAAATACCAAGGAAAGGATCCACACTGAATCCTAAGGAACAGATCCACACTAAATCCCAAGGAAAGGATCCACGCTGAATCCCAAGGAAAGGATCCACACTGAATCCCAAGGAAATGATCCACACTAAATCCCAAGGAAATGATCCACACTAAATCCCAAGGAAAGGATCCACACTGGACGCCAAGGAAAGGATCCACACTGAATCCCAAGGAACAGAGCCACATTGAATCCCAAGGAACAGAGCCACACTGAATCCCAAGGAACAGAGCCACACTGAATCCCAAGGAATGGAGCCACACTGAATCCCAAGGAATGGATCCACACTGAATCCCAAGGAACGGATCCACACTGAATCCCAAGGAATGGATCCACACTGAATCCCAAGGAACGGATCCACACTGAATCCCAAGGAACAGAGCCACACTGAATCCCAAGGAAAGGATCCACACTAAATCCCATGCAACGGATCCACACTGAATCCCAAGGAACGGAGCCACACTAAATCCCATGGAACGGATCCACACTGAATCCCAAGGAACAGATCCACACTGAATCCCAAGGAAAGGATCCACACTGAATCCCAAGGAACAGAGCCACGCTGAATCCCAAGGAAAAGATCCACACTAAATCCCATGGAAAGGATACACACTAAATCCCATGGAAAGGATCCACACTAAATTCCATGGAACGGATCCACACTGAATCCCAAGGAACGGATCCACACTGAATCCCAAGGAAAAGATCCACACTGGACGCCAAGGAAAGGATATTTTTAATAAAGCAGCTAGGTTCCTTCATTTTTGAACCTGCTAACCTTTTTGTTATTTTTATTTATTTTATTCTATCATTGTACCTGGAGCACAACTCCCTAGATTACTACTTTCAAGTCGTTGGTTATTGTTCCACCCACACTACAAATACTGAGCAAATCCATTGCTTATAAAAATGTGAGCATATTTTCAATTCTCTACATATATAATATTAGGCAGAAAGCTCTTTATTCCATCTGCTTTTTCTTAAATGTGTAAGATTATACCACCTTATATCTGAACATTTGAGCTTTAATACAACACTTATTGTACCCTATATTTATAATATTGCATTATTGGATAATACTCAGTCATTTGAGGTTTTTCTCGGCTCTTCTGTCGGTGTGGCTGCACATAAACTAGGCAGCCACCCCGACAGAAAGGTTCCAAACTTACCTTGGTCGCCGCAGGCAGCTGCCCAGTCTCCCTCCATTCCGGTCCCCAGCAGGTGCGACGTTCTTAGGAACGCCGGCCGCTGTGGATCAGGATTTTATAAGAAACTTACCTTCGCCCACATTAAAGATGGCACCAATGTGCGTGCGATGTCACGTCTTGGACCTGCACGCACATTTTGGGGTCAGAGGTCAGAGACAGCCAATTACAGCCTAAATCCCAAATTACCTTTTTGCCAGTGCCCTGTTGTGGTTTCCACTAGCTGGTTATCCGAGAGTGTGTTCCTAATTGTGTTTTTTTCTGGTATTTGACTTTGGCTTTGTTTTGACTTCCCTGATCTCCTGTATCCTTGACTTCTGGCTTTCCTCATCGTTGCTTCTCATTCTGTGTCCCTGACCTCGGCAAGTATTTTGACTATTCTCTGATACGTTAAGTCCGGCCATTCTAAGGTCCGGTTAGACGTTATCCTTAGTCTTTAGGTGTGATACAATTCTGCGTGCTAGATAATGTTATATTATAATGTTATAATCCTGATAATGTTATACTGGGGCCTACAGGACTGACTCTGCCTACATTTATATCTGAGTGTGGATAATACAACATGCTGATATTACTGGAGCTTGTACGTAAGCTCCAAGAAATGTGAGTGGGCATTTAAGCACTTTGTTGTTTGTCACTAACCAAGTATACTAAATACTACACTATTAGTATTCCTCTTTCTCTATCTTCTATCCACATACACACCCAATGAGGACGGAACAGATTGCAATTAGAAGAATTTCTGGACTCTATTTTATTGTTTATTTTATTCTTGTATTTCATTTTATATATTCTACAGTATCTACTTTTTGTTACCTTTTTTACTTTAGTTATTTATTTTATAATTTTTTTATGCAAACTGTTGTATGTACTATTTGTTCACTCCTTACATACACAGTATTAACTTTAGGTCATATTTATTTAAACAGTATTTTTAGCCCTGCATTGGTACTTCTCTGTAAAAAAAATTGAGAAAGCATCAGAGGATAAACCAGTATCCACATTGGTAATAGCAACATTTAAAGAGATCCTATAGTGCCAGGAAAACAAGCCAGTTTTTCTGGCACTATAGGCTCTTGGATAGCCCCCCTCACTCGGGACCCCCCTCCCTTGGCACTGAAGGGGTTAAAAACCCCTTCCGCCACTTACCTTAATCCAGCATCGGGCTCCCTCGGCACTGGTGACCTCTCCTCCCCCGTCGGTGTCAGCTCCCGAGTGGAGCCGAATGCACATGCGAGGCCAGGGGCATGCGCGCATTCAAACCCACCCATAGGAAAGCATTGCTCAATGCTTTCCTATGGGGATCTTATCTGACGCTGGACTCCGTGAAGACGTCCAGCGTCAGATAAGTGCAATTTACTCCGTGTAAATCGCGGAAGCGGCCTCTAGTGCCATGTCAGGGGGACAGTCACTAGTGGCTGGATTAACCCTGCAATGTAATCATAGCAGTTTCTCTGAAAAGGGTTAAAACTAAGGGGACCTGGCACCATCATTGAGCTGGAGTGATCCTTTAAAGAAGTCTCCTAACGTGTTCATACTGTAAATGCAATATACATTCATTAACTTCCTGTAATATTTTTAAACATATTCTTACAAAAGAAACCTTCAGGGCAGGAGATGACTCGTACTTTGTTTTTCTTATATATATAAATAAAACACAAAACTTGCATTTGACATTTACAGTTTCTACAGTGAACTCTCACCATGTTATGTTCACTTAACTTTCTATAGCACTTCTGTGTTTATCTCGGCGATGCAAGTAATGACATAATCTGAAGCTGTATTTTGTTTTGAATATGTTTATTAGAGTCGCAATAAAGCGTAAGCAGACATTTTATGAATCGGTAAAAATAACATATGGTTGCCTGCGCAGAGGCATATAAGTCAGAACAAACAAGTAATATAGTAAACTGGATGTACATAGGTTTGCGAGATTTGATACATCAAGGGCATTGAATCGGCATATTAACGCATTATGCAGGCTGTGTAGTCGTCTGAGCCATACCTATGTCTAACTATGCGTGCGATGGCGCTTTCCGCATGGGTAGTCTTATACTTAGTTAAATAAACCTGTATTTAAGTAAATTAAGTGTACATAAACTTTGCGAAATTTAGAGTCGCAAAAAAAAAAAAGGTGTAGGCAGACATTTTATGAATTGCTAGAAATAGCATATGGTTGCCTGTGCAGAGCCATATCAGTCAGAAGAAACAAGCAATAAAGTAAAGTGGATGTACATAGACTTTGTGAGATTAGATATATCAAGGGCATATTCAAAAGGCATATTAACGCATTATGCAGGCTGTTTAGTCACCTGAGCCATACCTGTCAGGGTGGTAGTCCGATGCCCGGAACCCAGACACAGTGTCCAGGCGGCAGAGCATGGACCGGGACCCAGTATGCCTGATGTTAAGTGGGAGTCTTCAGCGTGGAGGTGGATTAGCAGTGTCTGGTGCAGGGTAACCGCACGCCCCCTGGTGTTGAGCACCAGCGTTTGTGCAGCCACATACCAAGACCCTGAATCAGCTTCAGCGGATACCAGGAACTAGTAGCATGTAAATTAAGCAGACCTCCCAGGAGCTGAATAGGGAGGCTCTGCAGCAAGGGTGTATCCAGTACTAGAAACAAAGCAAGACTAGAGATAGGCACCAAACAAGGAAACAAGACAGAACTAGTAGAACCCAGAACCAGAGAAGGATAGCAAGCTAAACCCAGAACATATACACAGGACATGAGGAAAACATGAACATAACATGGGCATGACTGGACAGGACTGTACATGGACTGGGTATACAAACTAAAACAAGACAAGATAACAAAGGCAAAACAAGAGGAGCAATAACTAAGTACTACATATGGAAATCATGGGGATTTAGTCACACTATATGATCATACATTGCATAAGCCTGCCAACAACGCCAATGTACCCCATATCTGGCAGGTCCTACACCTACACTGCCTAATGTATGCTAAAACAACCAAAGAATACATATATAGCACTTACCTGCCTTGAGGAGCTGCCTGCAGGAACACTGAAACAGAGTGAATGATGGAAAACAAACGGGTGTGGCAAATAAAACAAACATTTAAAGGAAACCTGGAGACTGGGAATCCCAGGGACGAACTATAGGAATGAACCCAGAAATCCCAGCATAAAGAAAACCAGACATAGAATAGAAAACCAAAAACCAAGAAAAACTAAACAAGAATTGTAACAAGAGTACTGGATACCAGAAGCCAAAGCCAGACATCTTCACAGAACAGAGCAGGACGTGACAATACCTATGTCTAACCTTGCGTGCGGTGGCGCTTTCCGCATGGGTAGCCTTATACGTATTTAAATAAACATGCAGAGTGATATCTTGTACGTAAACTGTAGGGAATTATGCAATACATGTATGTGAATATGTAAACTGGCTCATGCACCTTTAAACGAAGTACTCATCCTGTAATGCTCGGTCTGATGTAGACTGTTGCTAACAATGCAGTCCTGGTAAAAGGGTAAATAAACTAACCCAACATATAAAATGCTGTATTAGCGCCTAGTAAGTTATGTCTCAGACATGCGATATTAACAAATGCGGAAAGAATAAAAAGTAATAATAAAAACTTTAACAATGTGGTAGCAGAGTTGTTCGTAATATCGGTCCGATGGGGGGCTCCTATGGCTCGGCCGCGGTGCCTCTCCCGAGTCGCCGGATCTCAGTCTGCCCCCCCCGGACTGTCCTGGCCCTGACCTGAATCCTCCATGGTTCTGTGGGCACTCAGGAGCAGGGACGGACCACTTGACCCCCACACCTAGAGTCCGCGGTCCTCCTACTCCCTGCACCTCCCCATCCCCACCCCAAACCCAGTAAAGCTTGTGTCCCGGTGCCGGCCACATACTTGAAGCCCGTGCGTGCCACCCCCGGCTACCGGTCTACCGTGCAATCCCGCCCCACAGAGCTCACGGCCTCGGGGACATGGCTCTCTGCGGACCCCTCAGACCCAGAGGCCGGGCACTCACTTGTCCTGCGGGCCGGTATTCATCGCGGGGGGGTCCGTCAGGCGTCCGTCAGTGTCAGGTTCCGCTCAGGTCGGCTCTCCGTGGTGGGTAGTCTTCTTATGCATCTCTGCTCTGAACTCACATAAGTGGCTTTTAGGAGAGGCCCTGTCGGCAGTAGGGTGCAGCCACGCCAGGTCTCCAACCTTCTTCGTATCTGTGATGGCTTGTGTCGTCTCGGTCCCTGCCAGGTTGCTTTCACCTGAAAGTGTACCATCTCCTCTGTGTTAAAGTCCGTTTCTGCTGGCCACCCGTCCATTACACAGCTCTCGCCAGGTTAGGCTGCTGGCACAGGGCGCACGCAGGCTCATGAAGAACGCCAGGTCGGCTGTGTGAGCAAGGAGTGTCTTCCAATTTCGGGTGTCATTTCCAGGCGGGCCACATCTAGGCAGCCTGTGCCTGTACAGGAGAGCAGCGTTGTCTCTGGGCGGTGCTTCACGCCTCGGAGTATGGCGCCTCCATGGGACCGGGTTCACCCCCACTGGCCGGGGGGGGGGGGGGCGTGGAGCGGGGCCGCGTCTCTCGCCCATATGGGCCCCCATCAGGACCCGTGGAGCTGGTGTGCTTGTGCATCTGGTCGGGTGATCAGTTGCCAGTTAATACTCAGCGGCTGTCTGTGCCTGTAGATGGTGTGTAGGCCGGGCTTAACAGCTCCGGTGCTCCTGTTATGTTTCCGGCCCCTGTCTGGTACCGAATACAAGCTCGGGAAATTCCCAGTGTTAATGCGGTGAGTAATCCGGTTTTGGAGCAGTCTGCAAGTGAATTTGTCGCCTTTTTCCGGGGCTTGGGCGAGGAGCCCTGGTGCTTTGCTTCCATGCGGCTTTGCGGCCCGGCCCCTCCCCCTAAAGCTGTATTTTAACAGAAGAAAAGCAAACAAAAATCAGGGAAATATTACAGAATAGGAAAAAAAAAACAGAAAGGGTCGGCTTATGGTGCAAAACTCATGATTTTTTAAAACAAACTAAAATAAAAGACACTCACCCAGTATAACTAGCTGTATTCTAACCTGCAGATTGTATCAAACGTATGTGGGAGTCTGGAGCGCCCCTTTAAAGGAATCCTCGGGGTGCCTCTCTGGGGATCCTTCATCTATTTATTATTAGAATTTCAATTGATCTTGGGTAAACTAAGATTGTTCTTTAGAACAATCTATGGGGTGTAAAACACAGCGGACGCTGCTTTGAAGTTTGACGCGTTCTGTTGTCAATGAGGAGACTGAAAGGTCGCCAAGTGTCACTGGATCTCGGACAGCGGAACCGTCCGTCCTGTATTACAGACGTACTTTCCTGCCCCACTCTCACCGCGGCTAATCGTCAATATAAATACACCCGGTCTTGCTTACAAACATTCCCAGTAATCCCCTAATTGCGGCCTCATTATACACTATTAATAATCATATTATTTAGTATTTTCCTGCCTGTTCATGATTCCAAATCCTTTGCCTTTTTCTGTAGTTAAAGGGGATTACTATATATGTAATCACATTAGCGAGAGGGCCTGTGGCCTGAGCAGATTAAATACTTTTAATGTAATTTGGAAGATGGCTAATCTTATCGCTTATCCTTTATAAAGTCAGAGTATTAGGAGCAAGTAATGCCATTTCTCAATGTCTGATTGTCATGGGACAGACAGCGTCAATTCCTCGTAAAAGCACTGCCTACGTCCTGGAACTGCATGAATGGTATAGGTAATTTTTTTCATATTTTGCTAAATGAGTGATATTTTGACAAATGTTATCCTTTAAGGTATATTTTAGCAAGGTCTGGATACACGAGGCAGTAACTTGACTGATTCAGTTGACTTGATGTGAAACTTTCGCACGGACGATATTTGTTATATTTACATGAAGCAAAAATGTAGAATATTTGGTGTCGTTAAAAAACGAAATGTTTGAGAAATAAATGAAAAGAATTAACAATAAGTCTCTCATTAGTATGAATACTTTAGATTAGACATGTGACAATGTAGTTTACAATTATTCATGTAATATTTTTTGTAATAATCGGATTTATAAAGCAATAAGTTAAACAAAGCCGAAATGAATGAGCAGTATAAAGAATGAATAGAATATTTGTATAAACTCTTGCTGTTATTAAATATTTAAACTATTTCTAAATAGCACAATATATTTCTTGTATTTAACCAATAACTTAATCTATGAAGTTTACAGAAAAACAAACAAAAATTTGAAGGAAACAAATCAACAATTGACAGATTTTTCTTAATAAATCCAAAGGAAAATGATGATGACTTATTTTGTTATAAACCGAACGTCACTCAGATTATTGTTGTAGACAGGGGGGTTTCTTATCTAAATCCTACTCTTAGTGCGAACTGGGATATGCTAAATGAAATCTTTATATAAAGGTACAATGTATACACTATATAGAATTGTATATGTATGTTATTGCTGATTGCTTTGTAATGTTATCATTCATTTAACAGTTTGTATTTATAATTATCATTTTATACACACCATTGTGGAAGCGAAACTTGGCGAGCTGATGTTCTCGCATTGCGCCCATTCTGGAAGATACTTGTTTGGCTAAAAAAACAGCGCAGAAAATCTAGTTAATATTCTCTGATTCAATATAAAAATGAGTCTCTCACGGGGGTAAGCCAAACCACATATTCCTGTTTTAGAAAACAACAAGCCGTGTACATCTATTATCGGTTTACCAACATCTTTTACGAACTCTTTATTTATTTACACATTTTTAATATTCCTACAATTCCAAAGGAAGAAGAGAATTCTATAGGAATCGCATTAATATTAGTTGACCTACTGCCCAATCTCCAGCAACACCTGATATGTGAGTTGTCAAACAAGAGTTTGATACGTGTTTTCTGTCAGAAGAATTTAGACAATGTGTGTCTAAATTGTGTCACGTTAGCAATGGTGTGTGTGTGTGTGTGTAGGACTGTAGGGACGGTCAGAGCCAATTATAGCAGTAGACAGCGGTGGAGATAAGTGCCTATGGGGCACACATTGTGCATGGTGCTTTTCTATGTTTGCAATTCTTCCAGCCTGACGCACACTGATATCGGGTTCTATGGCCACAAAGTGAAGATATACTGTACAAACCTGCAAAATATCCTTTTTTTTTATTTAGCAAAACTAAATTTGAACTAGATTTGAATGTGGAGAAAAATATATGAATATGGAGCCGTAACCTATCGAATACTCCTATTTAGCACTAGTTGTGTTGGTGGCCGTGGTGTCGCTTTAAAGGATCAATCTAGACACCCTAACCATTACAGAACTGTCCCCAAGGTAAGAGTCACACCATTGTCCATCAGTTGGATACTTTCCTGAGTCACCCGGTCGCCTGTGGACCAGTCCCTCTTAAATATCACTAAATAGTAAGGTGTTTGCTAGTGTCCTATCCTTTAGATTGTAAGCTCACAGGCTAACTAGGCACTTTGTATAAAAGAGCTTCAATTGATAGATCTCCGCTTACGGGCAGGGCCCTCTTCACCTTTTGTATTTGTCTGTGTATATTGTACATTCTCCCCCAATTGTACAGAATGCAGAATATGTTCTTGCTTTATAAATGGCAGTAATAAATATAAAATAACAATATTTGGATCTCATTTGGGGGGCGTATAAAATGTATGCACTATTTCAGCGGGAAGGTAGGTTTAGCACAGGAGTCTACAGTTGGGACGTTCAAGCGGGGTCTGTTTGTTATTCAGTGGTATGTGTGGACCTCTTGATAAGACTTCGAGCTGTAATGCAGTATCTTGGGGTACCCAGAAAGATAGTGTGCCAGTTCTTTTCGGGTATCGAAATTGATACCATCAAGAGGACCTTTCGGCTTCCCAGGGACAAACTAGATGCCTTGGTTACTTTGATTTGCAGGGTAAAGGGTTCTACGAAAGTGCAGCTACATGTCTTGCAGTCTCTGCTGAGGCAATAAAATTTTTACGTGTCGAGTCCTTCCCATGGGTAATATCTAAATGAAAAGACTCTCACCCAGTATAACAAACTGGCTTTTTGCAGGCGCTTGTCTCCTGCCATGACAGGGGTTCAGGTGCTGTCCCATTTTACCTGGGTTTCGCAAGCCTGAGGTTTGTGTTTTGCTCCAAGAGGTCAGCAGTCCATTAATTTTGGTTGCTCGTTGTGGGTGGAAATTATGTGGGAGGGTTCGCACAGTTGAATTAGTGGGTTTTATTAAACCGGATCTGGCCACATACATGGCCCTGTTTTCCAGTGCTTTCTTAGTTTGGTACGAGGTGGTTCCTCGTCCGTGCTGGAGCCCTTGATAATTTTAAAGCTTTGGAAAGGGCTAAGTGTAAGCTTAATTATTTAGTTTCCCAGTTTGTTTGCAGGATTGGAGGCTGGGCCGGTGCCACCTATGAAGTAGGTGAAGTAGGTGCCGGCCTAGGGCACACATTTGGAAGGGGAGCCTCTAATGCAGTGCTTCTAAAAGTGCCGCGGCAGCATCCTGATCACTGATGAGAAAGGCGCCGGCGCCGCTCAGAAAAGAAGGATTGAGGGAGCGTCAGGAGCGCATACAGTTCAGTTTGTATTGCGCCATCCGGTACTGTATTGCCCCGCCAGCCAAAGCTGTATTAGAGCGTTGCCACGGGTTACCGCAGCTACGCTCTGATGCATTTCCTGGCACCTCCCGGAAGGAGCTGCATTTCCCACCGGACGACCAGGGAGCTGGATTCCCCTTCCCTGGCCAAGGTAAGTTTCTGGTAGGGGGAAGAACAATTACATTTTCTTGTATAATTTTTTGGGAAAAGAAATATATTTTGAAACCTTCCCCATATCCCTTTTTTAACTCCTTACATCGCTTAAAGTCCTAACCCCCTACTAGTGCCCCTAACACCCCATTATAAGTCCTAATCCCCCAATACTGCCACAACACCCCACTTCTACCCCTTACCACCCACTACAGGTCCTAACCCCCATTACTGCTGCTAGAACCCCACTACAGCCTCTGACCCCCCACTACCCCAATACAGTTCCTAACTACCCAATACTGCCACTGACCCCCGCTACAGACACTGGGTACTGCCCCTAACCCCCCCCCTCCCCTCCACTACAGGTTCTAACCTCACACTGTTGCTTTACTGCAGTCTCGGCAAATGAGCTGCCCAGGCAAACCAAGAAAAGAGCAGTCTTCCCCCCCCTGAAGGGACCCGCGGGCAGAGATGCGACACGGTAGAGAGGATAGGAAGATGAAGAGATCTTAGGCGGATGGGCACCCCTAAAATGAGAAACAAGAGAGGGGTTCACTGTCAGACATGGGAAAGGGGGAGGCAGGGCTAACACAGCACCCACGAAAGTATAAGAGTCAGCTGGCAGACACGGCCACGACAGAGTAAACAACCACTACTCAAGCCAGAATAGCAGACGACAACACCACTGACAAAGAAGACCTTAGGTCTGAACCTACAGGGCATGAACACCACCCCAACTTCCCCCTCTCGGTAGGGAGCAACACGCTAATAGTTTTGAAGCAGGACACGAACCACCCCTGCCACAATAGGAGACCCAGAACGGCTATAGCAACTAAAAACTAAGGGTAATGGCCTATCCAAACACACAAGTTATAGGACCTGCGAGTCCAACTGGGAGATGTTTCTTGTTGTTACTTGGTGACTTGCACGCCACCACTGTTGCTCTTTGAGCCTACTACATTTCTAAGTAGTCATTGAAACGTATCAACGCTGGACCTGCGTGTCCACACCAACGGTCTCTTATAAAATTGAAAATACTGAATAAAAATAAATTCACAAGAATAGAGCAGTCGTCAAGTCTGTTGTAGAATCAGTCCCTCATGGATGGGACATATGTGATGTTATGACATGTCCGAATCATGTGGGTAGGACATTGTGATGTCACTACATGTGGGGGAGGCAAAAATCCTTGCACCAGCCCTGATTGGAGGAGTAGTGGTGCGTCATTATGGGTTAGAGGGGGATAATGTGGACCTGATGTGCAGGGATGGTGTCCATCTCCATGAGAGGGTGGACATATTTAATACAGGTATTGAGAGTACTGGGAGAGGGGGTATCCTGGGAGAGGGTTTGCAGGAACCGAACTCTGGAACTTTGCGGTGGTGCTCTGTGCTGTACGTGCACAAACTTAGCCAAAAATTATTTGTTTGTTTATTTTGTTTCAAACTGCTGTGAAATATTTAAAAATGACCAGATCAAGATATTGTAAAATATTTTTTCTACAGGTATAAACAGATTTTAAAATGCTACGTGATTCTGATGACAAAGCAAAAAAATAAAAAAATATCAAACAAAACAAAAATCAAACAAAAAGAAAACCGGTTCCCTCACTTCGCTGTGTCTGCAGTATTTAATCCCTTTCAGTGAGCATGTCTGACACAATCCAGTCTCAGGAGCTTCCAGCATCGCCTGCAGAAAAAAAACACCCAGATTTATACACGCCATGAGACTGACGGTGCTTTAAGAATGTGTCCCCTGGGCGGTCACATAGTGTATAGAGGGGATGCTAGGAGAAAATGGTGGCATTTTGTGTGGGCCTGTTTATATTTACATCCCACACCTGATGGTATCTTCCATATTAGTAATTCAGAATTACTCTTCCTTATTTGTGTCTTTTTTATAATTTCACAATGGCTGTATCTTTAACTCTTATATTCCCAACCTGCACACCACAAAGCTATGGTGGGACATGATTCTGCTCCCTCATTGTGGTACGTAGCTGCATCAGATGTCACCCTCTCGCTGGGTCATTGCAGGTAAAGGGAGATGTCCACCATCTTTAATGGGACACTCCAAAAAACCCAAGTACTTTAGTTTGCTAAAATGCTTAATCCGTGAAGAGGGTGTCCTTTTTTTTCATTTTAGAAAAAGTGCAGGTTTCAATACAAATTGTCACTTACACGCACATGGTTGTCAATCAGACAACCAGTCCTTTTACTTCCTGGTTTGGTTTGCTCAGTGGAGCTGAACTCAAGAGGCCGCAGTTGCCCAGAGCACCTGCCTTCCAAAGACTTCTCATTGAGCTGCTTTGGGAAGTCAGTGATTGGACAGACACAGAGGGTCTGGGCAGGTTTAGAAGGGGAAGGTTTGTAAAGGCAGCAGGCACGTGATCTGCATCTTTTACAAGCTGTTTTTAGATAAACACCCAATGAAAAAATGCTTAATTAAATCCAGGTATGTTTTAATTTGGGGTGTATCAACTAAATAGTGCTTTTGTTTTGTATTTGAACAGTGGAGTGTCCTGTTTTATTAACACCTCTCTATACTCTCATTGCCACATTACTGCTTTTATTTGGTAGTTTAATTCCAGTAGATTCATAGCTAAATTGTTGTATAAAAACGCTGACTGCTATTATATTGTCAAAGATATAACATGTTTCAGATCTATGGTATGCATTATACTTTTTGAATGATAAATCTCTCATTTGAAACTTCCAGAAAGTTTATTGAAGAATGTCCCAGCGGACTTATCACACTCCACGAATTCAGGAGAAATTTCTGTGATTGTACGGTGGGCAATGAGTCTTCGGAATACGCAGAGCAGATATTTCGCACCTTAGATAACAATGGGGTAAGTAAGTCTCTGGGGTTTAACTAAATTCAGAATGGTCACAAATTAAAATCTGTGTGGAACGATTTAGGCTTAAATAGCTTATGTGGAAAAATGATCAAACTCTGCTACAACTTGACTATTTTAGACTTAATTTCACTTTCTGATTTTAATTTGTTTAAATTCAGAGTTTATTGAACAGACCATGCTGTGTCTGTTTGATGTTTGATACATTAACATCAGGGAATGTTACATGAATTCCTGTCCGTAAGATACGGGCTCCGTGGGGAGACTGGATAAAAAGAAGACGTCAGTGATCGCAGACATTTGTGAAATATATTTCATATGAAGCCCGGCATAACAACTGTGTCACAAATATCTCTGGGTCCAAAGTTAATTATCACATCTCTGGCACATGGCAAGAGCAATTAAAAACACCCAAACATGCACGATAGATAGATAGATAGATCAATAAATAGATCGATAGATACTGGATAGATAGATCAATAATAGATGAATAGTTACTGGATGGATAAATAGACAGACAGACACATTGGTTACTTGGGAAATATGATGAATTATGATAAATAATATGTAAAATTAGTTATAATAACTTTTTTGCAAGGGTTTACTTCCTTAATGCATATCATGGCTACCATTTGGGAGATAAGGGGGGCACCAGCGCCGGCCGCATGCCTCCAGATTTAGGAAGCTTGCAAAGTAAAGTCTCTGGGAGCTGGACAGTTCATTAGCCACTGATTGCCCATCAACCAGAGACAACAATAAGGAGTCAGCTACCCTGAAATGGCATCGGGTGCTTTGAGGTTACATTCTATCACTCACTGCCCATCTGGTGCCCGGGGCTGGAAGAGCAGGAGGGGGACTGTGAGACCCAGTGTAGACTCTTCTGCTTTGCCAATACTAAATTCCAGGGAAAGCTACCCAGAGCCTGCCTCTCCCTCATCTATGAAACCTTACTGCAACATAATCATCTCGTTGTGCCATTACTCCGTTAATCTCCAAACATTCTCTCCATTCTCCCTACAGGATGGGATTGTTGATTTCCGTGAATATGTCACAGCGATCAGCATGTTGGCACATGGCACCCCGGAGGACAAGCTCAAATGGTCCTTTAAATTGTACGACAAGGACAGAGACGGGGCCATCACGCGGTCGGAGATGTTGGAAATAATGAAGGTTTGTAAAAACTATATGAAAATCGAAACTCACAAATTCTGATATTTCTGTCTTTAACCCTTCACTGCCAGAGTTGCCCTCTGGTACATAGACATCACAGTCCCAGCTGGGGAAGGGGCACTAAATGCAGGGACATCAGGAGAAAGGATAATACATTATTATTATTATCTGCATTTAAATAGCACCAACGTATTCCATAGTGCTGTACACTATAATAAAAAAGAAACAATTACAGAATGTTACAAGAACAGGTTGATGAGGAGCCTATTCACAAAACAGAAAATTAAAGAGAGATAGTACTGTATAACCTGTGACCTGGACTGAATCGTTCTAATTTCTCTCTTACAGGCTGTCTACAAAATGAGCCTTTCTACTTCAATTACGAATGTCAACCCAATGACCGCGGAAGAATGCACCAACCGCATTTTTATTCGGCTGGATAAAGACAGAAATGGTAAATCAAGCTGCGAAGGAAGTGACCAGTAATATCTAGAATTCTTAGAAAACTTTGATAAATCAGCAACCAACCATTGGTAGATATGCTTTATATCTTTGTAAACGATGAGATACAGCAATGAGATATAGCATTGAGATACAGCAATGAGATACAGCATTGAGATATACCATTGAGATATACCATTGAGATATACCATTGCGATATAGCATTGAGATATAGCGATGAGATATAGCGATGAGATATAGCGATGAGATATAGCTATGAGATATAGCTATGAGATATAGCTATGAGATATAGCTATGAGATATAGCTATGAGATATAGCATTGAGATATACCATTGAGACATACCATTGAGATATAGCTATGAGATATAGCTATGAGATATAGCTATGAGATATAGCTATGAGATACAGCATTGAGATATACCATTGAGATATACCATTGAGATATACCATTGCGATATAGCATTGAGATATAGCTATGAGATATAGCTATGAGATATAGCTATGAGATATAGCAATGAGATATAGCATTGAGATATAGCATTGAGATACTGCATTGAGATATACCATTGAGATATAGCTATGAGATATAGCATTGAGATATACCATTGAGATATAGCATTGAGATATAGCATTGAGATATAGCATTGAGATACTGCATTGAGATATAGCATTGAGATATAGCAATGAGATATAGCATTGAGATATAGCGATGAGATATGGCTATGAGATATGGCTATGAGATATAGCATTGAGATACAGCGTTGCAATACAGCGTTGAGATACAGCGTTGAGATACAGCGTTGAGATACAGCATTGAGATATAGCGATGAGATATAGCGATGAGATATGGCTATGAGATATAGCATTGAGATATAGCATTGAGATACAGCGTTGAGATACATCGTTGAGATATAGCGTTGAGATATAGCATGAGATATAGGAATGAGATGCATCATTGAGATACAGCATTGAGATTTATCATTGAGATACAGCATTGAGATTTATCATTGAGATACAGCATCGAGACACAGCATCGGAATTCAACATTGAGATACAGCATGAGATATAGGAATGAGATGCATCATTGAGATACAGCATTGAGATACTTCATTGAGATATGTCATTGTGATACAGTATTGATATATGTCATTGAGATATAGCGTTGACATGACATGGTCTGGGCAATTTTAATGATCGTTCAATGTCGATCTTGATGTCTTAACTTTTATAAGGCATTCACATAATGCAGTATAGGGATGTATATTAAAACTAATGTCATACTACCACCTGCTGGCAAAAATATGTAATGCACAATTTGTTCACTATTAATATATCGGCAAAATATTCCCTCTAACATCAACGTCCAGGAAATGAAAACAGTTTTAAGGTGAACAGAATTAAAAAGTGAGTTTCCAATGTTTATATAATAATTTACAGAGAGATTGTAAATAACCGAGTACTATCTGACTTTGTGGGATGAATTTATTATATTAAGTTATCCACCCTTTATCCTGGCAGTTGGCCATTGGACATTTGGATCGGCTTTTTATCGACCAATTATTTTTACTATATATCTGAACTTTGAACTTAAAAACTACCTATTCACTTGACAAGCTACAAATCTGTCTTTTCACCCTGAGGCCCCATGAATCTAACTATTCATCTCAAGAATCTGCTAATTAACCATGAGAATCTGACCACCCCTTCCCCCAATCAGCCCATTTCACTCAGACCACGAAAATCTCTCCATTAAGCCTGAGACTCTGCCTATCGACTCTGGGACTCTGCAACAGGTTAAAACGGTGAGTTTTCTGGTGCTAAACAGTGCCTCTAGTGGCTGTCAGTGTGTCAGCCAGTAGACGTGGATTTAACCCAGCAATATAAACATAGCAGAATCTACAAAACTGTAACGTTTTACATTGAGGGTTAAAATGACACGACCACTGCACCCAGACCACTTCACGTGGATTTAACCCAGCAATATAAACATAGCAGAATCTACAAAACTGTAACGTTTTACATTGAGGGTTAAAATGACACGACCACTGCACCCAGACCACTTCACCAATACACAGCATTGAGATACAGCATTGAGATACAGCATTGAGATACGGCATTGAGATATAGCGATGAGATACAGCAATGAGATATAGCGATGAGATACAGCAATGAGATATAGCATTGAGATACAGCAATGAGATACAGCATTGAGATACAGCATTGAGATACAGCATTGAGATACAGCATTGAGATACAGCATTGAGATACAGCATTGAGATACAGCATTGAGATACAGCATTGAGATATGTCATTGAGATACAGCATTGAGATACAGCATTGAGATACAGCATTGAGATACAGCATTGAGATATAGCGATGAGATACAGCAATGAGATACAGCAATGAGGTACAGCAATGAAATACAGCAATGAGATATAGCGATGAGATACTTCATTGAGATACGTCATTGAGATACAGCATTGAGATATAGCTATGAGATATAGCATTGAGATATAGCATTGAGATATAGCGATGAGATATAGCGATGAGATATAGCATTGAGATACAGCATTGAGATATAGCTATGAGATATAGCTATGAGATACAGCAATGAGATACAGCATTGAGATATACCATTGAGATATACCATTGAGATATACCATTGCGATATAGCATTGAGATATAGCGATGAGATATAGCTATGAGATATAGCTATGAGATATAGCTATGAGATATAGCTATGAGATATAGCTATGAGATATAGCATTGAGATATACCATTGAGACATACCATTGAGATATAGCTATGAGATATAGCTATGAGATATAGCTATGAGATATAGCTATGAGATACAGCATTGAGATATACCATTGAGATATACCATTGAGATATACCATTGCGATATAGCATTGAGATATAGCTATGAGATATAGCTATGAGATATAGCTATGAGATATAGCTATGAGATCTAGCATTGAGATCTAGCATTGAGATCTAGCATTGAGATCTAGCATTGAGATATAGCATTGAGATATAGCATTGAGATATAGCATTGAGATATAGCAATGAGATATAGCATTGAGATATAGCATTGAGATACTGCATTGAGATATACCATTGAGATATAGCTATGAGATATAGCATTGAGATATACCATTGAGATATAGCATTGAGATATAGCATTGAGATATAGCATTGAGATACTGCATTGAGATATAGCATTGAGATATAGCAATGAGATATAGCATTGAGATATAGCGATGAGATATGGCTATGAGATATGGCTATGAGATATAGCATTGAGATACAGCGTTGCAATACAGCGTTGAGATACAGCGTTGAGATACAGCGTTGAGATACAGCATTGAGATATAGCGATGAGATATAGCGATGAGATATGGCTATGAGATATAGCATTGAGATATAGCATTGAGATACAGCGTTGAGATACATCGTTGAGATATAGCGTTGAGATATAGCATGAGATATAGGAATGAGATGCATCATTGAGATACAGCATTGAGATTTATCATTGAGATACAGCATTGAGATTTATCATTGAGATACAGCATCGAGACACAGCATCGGAATTCAACATTGAGATACAGCATGAGATATAGGAATGAGATGCATCATTGAGATACAGCATTGAGATACTTCATTGAGATATGTCATTGTGATACAGTATTGATATATGTCATTGAGATATAGCGTTGACATGACATGGTCTGGGCAATTTTAATGATCGTTCAATGTCGATCTTGATGTCTTAACTTTTATAAGGCATTCACATAATGCAGTATAGGGATGTATATTAAAACTAATGTCATACTACCACCTGCTGGCAAAAATATGTAATGCACAATTTGTTCACTATTAATATATCGGCAAAATATTCCCTCTAACATCAACGTCCAGGAAATGAAAACAGTTTTAAGGTGAACAGAATTAAAAAGTGAGTTTCCAATGTTTATATAATAATTTACAGAGAGATTGTAAATAACCGAGTACTATCTGACTTTGTGGGATGAATTTATTATATTAAGTTATCCACCCTTTATCCTGGCAGTTGGCCATTGGACATTTGGATCGGCTTTTTATCGACCAATTATTTTTACTATATATCTGAACTTTGAACTTAAAAACTACCTATTCACTTGACAAGCTACAAATCTGTCTTTTCACCCTGAGGCCCCATGAATCTAACTATTCATCTCAAGAATCTGCTAATTAACCATGAGAATCTGACCACCCCTTCCCCCAATCAGCCCATTTCACTCAGACCACTAAAATCTCTCCATTAAGCCTGAGACTCTGCCTATCGACTCTGGGACTCTGCAACAGGTTAAAACGGTGAGTTTTCTGGTGCTAAATTAACTCTGTACTATTTTTCTGTTTTTCCAGCTGTGATCAGTCTTCAGGAGTTTATTGATGGTTCTCTAGACGATGATTGGATTCGAGATATGTTGGAATGTGACCTCAGTACAGTGGAAATTCAGAAACCGGAGAAATGTCTCCAATTGCTCCCGAGAGCATCGAGTCGAAGCATGTTACCCCCAAAACAGGAAAAAACTGATTACTCCCAGCACAGTGAGTGCAAAACTGATCAGTAGAAGCCAATCAGCTCAATATCTTGTGTATTTTTATTGCATTCTGTTTTATTACAGTTACTTAATAACATAAAGGCTAAAGAGAAGCATCGGCAGCTGTTGCATGCGCCAAGTTTGCTTTAAACCAAAGAGTTAACAAATTGTGCGAAGGAAGAAAAATCCTAAGACTGAAGAGACTGTGAACGCGAGACAAGCATTGATGTTCTATTGATGGACCGATATTTACTATAAACCTATCAATCTCCAGATTCATTTCATCCCACAACGCCCATCCCACGGATCAATAAACGCAAATAATCACACGGCCACATGGAAAATGAACACCCAGAGAATTAAAGCAAAATATATATATATCAGTCTTAATTTTGTCGACTAAAGTTTTTGAGATTTAGTCGACTAAAACACGACTAAAACCATTCAGATGACTAACATACGACTAAAACTAAAATGGCTTTTTAGTCCAAAGACTATGACTACTACTAATTTGAAATTGCCACCAAAATTAACACTGCACAGAGGGGCTGGGGAAGGGGCAAAAGTGACAGACCAGGGCTTGGGAGAGAGACACCTAGAGGGGATGGGAGGACAGAAAGAGACACAGAGGGGCTGGGGAAGGGGCAAACGAGACAGACCAGGGCTTGTGAGACAGACGCCTAGAGGGGCTAGGAGGACACAAAGAGACACAGAGGGGCTGGGGAAGGGACAAAAGTGACAGACCAGGGCTTGTGAGACAGACACCTAGAGGGGCTAGGAGGACACAAAGAGACACAGAGGGGCTGGGGAAGGGGCAAACGAGACAGACCAGGGCTTGTGAGACAGACACCTAGAGGGGCTGGGAGGACACAGGGAGACACAGAGGGGCTGGGAAGGGGCAAACGAGACAGACCAGGGCTTGTGAGACAGACACCTAGAGGGGCAGGGAGGACACAAAGAGACACAGAGGGGCTGGGGAAGGGGCAAAATAGACAGAGGCTTTAACTAAACCCATTCGATTTTAGTCGTGTCGAATAAAATATACTGGAGATTTAGTTAACTAAAATACGACTAAAACCAAAACAATTCATATGACTAAAATACGACTAAAACGAGATTTGCCACCAAAATTGATATATGTATCCAATACACAATATAAAACCAGTTATATGCCAAGATGTAATTTATGGAAACTGTCCAGCACTTTGTAAGAGATTATTTGAAGTTATTAAATAGGGAACTGAAGGGAATTAATAACGGATTTACAGAAGAGGCGGCTGAATTGAGCATTTTTTTGCCTTAATCTATGCACTTAGATTTTCATTTCACTCCGATTTACAGTTAGTTAATAAATCCCCTTACCAGAAATGGTGGAAAGGAAATTCCCTCTTTACAATTATTCTCAGCCGAAACACATTTGCAAGCCGTTCTACCAAGACATCGTATATTAGAAACTCCTTTATAACAGTTTACTTAATATATATATCCCCAGACACGGCTCCTTGTCCACTGACACACTAATACCAGTTACCAAGATTAAAATAAAAATTAGAAACAGGTCTCTGGATACCATAGAGCGCAAAATGCTCTGTCTGCACGAGGACTGGTCTGCAGAGGCACCAATCAGGACAGTGTGCATGTACGCCAGACATATTAAACCACTCTATTTTTTTAGGTGTTGAACAGCATTGGCAGCACCCCCCACACCATTACCCTGTATCTTCTACTCGAGATTACATGGGAATGTGAGAAATTCTTTCAAAACTGATTGTAATACTCTGATCATCGATGTAACCGGTATTATTTTTTTAATCATCGATTAAATACTAGTCAAATGTTTCAAATTCCTTTTTTTTGTCAATCTTTGTTTTTATTGAGGCTTAAGATGGGTCAGTACAGAAAGAAAAACAAGGGGTTAATGCATGAAATACGTACGAAATGTATAACTGATTGTACAATTGTTACATGTAATCCCTAGTATGACGGCCTCTTTTTATAAACGTTACAACAGTAGTACTATACAATCTAGACAGGTTGTTTGTTTTTTAAAGTTTTGTCGTTGGCCTAGAGTTTGAAAGTACAAGATAGGGATCATATGATCTGAATGGTAACATGCAAACTAATTACCACAGCAAAAAGTAGGTGTATTGTTGAAGTCATATAAGGGTAATTGTGGTTTCACATTTTTTAACGAAATAGCTAGGGCACAGCATAGTCATGCACATCCTATATATATAGTAATACATATTAAGCGGTCAGTGTGGATTACTGAAACTTGTGTGGCTATACGAGAACGTTTAAACTTAGATATGATATGAGTAAAGAAAACATCAAGTCAATTAGCTAACAGGCTTATTCATGTGTGTGAGTAGCTTGGCAGGGTATGTTGCATTTTTCTATAAGTACACAGGAAAATACCATTACACATAAGAGATTTGCGTGTGTGCAATGGAATTTCACACATGAGTGCTTAATAAAGTAGAGTGAAAAACTTATGTTAGTGTCGAGATTATAACAGTGGTAAAGCTGCAAAAATATTAAATTAAGAGTAGGGATTAAATTAAGAGTAGGGAATATTAAATTAAGAGTAGCATTGTTGTAGGGAGGTACGTCAGGCAGGCTGTCTGTGGGGGAGAATGCTCGTTTAGCATTGAGGCAAGAACAGGTAGTACAGGCTGACATTATGACGTGATTAGTGACATGGTTCAAGTAATCAAAATAATATTAAAATGAAAAATACAAAATATATAACATGCGTAGTAGGTAAGTGCTGAGTAGTGCCAGCTAAGGAGTACATGAAACGGAAATAAGGCAAAATTGTCACAGGCACTGGCAGGTAACGTAAAGTATACACGTTTGGTGGAACGTCTCGGTTCCGGTGTCGCGTATGTACATCATGAAGTAAGGGTGAGCTAGTGAGACCTTCTACCGTTGTGAGGTGTGTAGGGAAATCGTCGGTGAGTGAGGGTCGGTCACCTAGGTAAGGACATGGTAGGTAGTTTGGGATCTCGAAGCTGTACGATGTCCAGTCCACGAAATTAGTAGTCATGTGGAGTCTGCTTCAGGTAGTTACGTGCGGCTTCGCGTGTTCCCTACGTATCTAGGTACGGTCTCGCGGTATGTGTGGGCAAGTAGGGTGTTCTGTTGTTCCATGCTTTTTTTTGGGGGGGGGAGTGGGGGGGGGGGATATAGGGTGTCTGTAAGCCGGTTCTGTTTGCTGGCCCGGGCCGTGGCAGCGTCCCCCCTGTACCTGTAAAAGCTGCGACTGTAGGTGTCACAAATATACAACAAACAATACGATACTTATAATAGTCAGTCCCAAGGTCCGTGACTCTGGCAGAAACGGTGTGCTGTAACGCGAGTAAGTGCGTTATCTGTGTGTGGGAGCATCTTCGGCCCAGTGGTGTTGGCCTCTGTAGACATGCCATTTACTGTTGTCCAGGTTGCGGGCTTGGCGTCGGTCTGTCTCGTGGGATGAACGGCGTGCTGGTGGCTGGGTCTCCCATTCCGCGCTGGGGCTCTTGAGGTAAGTCGGCTGGTATGTCTGGCAGCCCGAGTTTCGTCAGAAGCGCGGGTGCCTCCGCCTCTGATGTTATCTTGTGGGTAGTGTCATTATGTGGAACTAGTAGGGATCTTTGTGGGCCCCATCGATAGGACACCCCTAGAGTACGTAGGTGGCTGGTGAGTCGTGACAGTGTCCTGCACCATTGTAAGGTGGCCCGGGTTAAGTCCTGGTAGAACGACAATTGGGCCGATTCAAACTGAAGGGGTGTTTTACCTCTGGTTGCAGTCAGGAGTTGGGTTTTGTCGCGTGCGGAGGCGAATCGAAGTATGACATCTCTAGCGGGTGTAGTAGGCGACCTGGGGTTCGCCGGGAGTCTGAATATGCTGTCCAGCTCAAATTTCCGGCATACTGCCGGTGGCAGGATGGTGGCTAAGAGCCTGCGGACGTAGTGTGGCAGATCTTCAGCCTGAATAGTAGCGGTATGCCTCGGATTTTTTCATGGTTTCGCCTGGCCCGGTCTTCCTGAGTGGACATCTGCAGCGTTAGATTCTGCTGCGCAGCTTGTAGTTGAAGCATGGCGTTTTTCATGTCTGCCATAACGGTTTGGAGATCTGAGATGTCAAGTTCCGTTGTTTGGACGCATTCTGTGACATTATGCATGTCTGTTTTCAGGCGCCCCACGTCTGCGGCCAGCGTTTTTTGTATGTCCCGTATCCAATTCTGGAGATCTTGTTTGGTGGCGAAAGTAGTGTCTCCCAGAGTTGTGTTTGGTACCGGCATCATGGGAGCCTGGTCCGTTTGGGTCGAGGTGTGAGTCGGTGAGTGGACATTGGCGGTGGGCCTGGGTTGCGCCTGCCGTTGTAGCAAGGTGCCTATATCTTGTGTAGCGGAGGGGCCCGTGAAGGTTTTCTGGCTGGGTTTCCCCATGAGTTCAGGAGTCTCCTGCGGGTACGGGTAAAAGTCACTGTCCGGGTCTGAGTCACCTTGTGTGCAGGCGCCAAGAAATTGCTCAAGGCCGTGGATGCTCGATGCGTGGTAGGCCCTAGGCCTGCGTTTAGTGCCTCCGGACTTCGGGGTGTATCGAAAAGGCATCTGCCGGTTCGGTGTGTGGACCTGATCTCGGTTCTGATGTGCTGAGGTACGGATGGCGGGTAAGTTTCAAGATATTCGCGGATTGAGAGTGTCAAGGTCGGAGCCCGCAGTTATGGCGTCCGCTCAGCTTCAGGTGCCGGCCCCGCCCCCCTCAAATTCCTTTTAATCCAGAACTGAACCAATCAATCTTCCTGGATTTACACATGGGGACTCGATTCGTTCAGGTGGGAAATTTGATTCGGACGAACTATTAGATTTTTGCACAACTCTGTTAAATACTCTTTACTGTCTGTATCTGATTAATGAAGCCAAGAGTCACTAGGAAACGAGAACGTATTGTTTGCCATTTTATTGATAATCATTAATTTCGCCATGTGCGGTCGACATGCAGATTGATGGACAGAATTAATTGCACAATAATATTTCTCACTATATGATTCTCTAGGAAATAAACAGTTGCTATTTCACTTGTTACATGCATCATTAATTAAATAAACATTTTATTATACCGCCTGGCTACAGTTTTAATCTTTGATAAAATAAATGTATTTTTAAATCCCAGATTTAAAATGTAACCAGACATTTTAAAACAGCATGATGCTACTTTAACAATAAACATATTTTACGGGCACATTTTATTAACAAACCATGATAGCACTTTATCCCTTATTTTATTATAGTTTATTCCATATGCCTGACCATAACAACATCATAATGTATAAGCAAAAAAAAAAAGAGGAATACCGCACACTTATTAAAGTCCTGGTGCAACCAGACCTGGGGTTGGCTGCCCCTTCTGTGATGGTTGAACATAAATAGTAGTCGAAGCACTCAAGGATCAATTGAGCAGGTTTATTGGAATAGAGTGCAACATTTCGATCCCACAAGCTTGAGAAAGATCCCTTGAAGGATTGAAACGTTGCACTCTGTTTCAGCAAACCTGCTGAATTGATCCTTGAGTGCCTCGACTATAATATTTGTTCAACCACAACAACATCATAGACATAAAACACCACTGGCTCAGGGTATGTATGTTAATCCTCACACCTCAAATGCGTTCAGCCTCCCCTGGTGACTTGTCTGCAGCTGCCCTCTAAGCATTGAGTCGCTGGTACTATCGAGCCCGCCATCTTGGCAAGATTCACTCTAATTATTAATGAGTGTCTATCTTTTATCAGAACTCACTTAGTACACAGAGAAGCATCAGGGACCTATCGTGCGTGCAAGACAAATGAGAAACATGAATCCGATGCTTCTCTTTGAAATGCGCTATCAGCATTCTGCATGATGACGCCGAACAAGAAGCCATTTGGGTTACTAGCCCGCTGTAGTGGTTATGATGCCAGGAGTACCCAGGCTTGGTTCTAGTTGCCATTCATTGGCTGAGAGTATCAGCTGATTGCAAACAAATTTCCACAGAATTGACAATAGAATGACATGATGCCCTAATGACGTTACTGCAAGTGGTGTTATACCTCGGACATCGTTTTACAGCAAAACATAGAGATTCCAGGCACCATCACCACGTCAAATCAATGACATGCTCATTGTTTTTGGAGGAAGACCCTTAAGTGCCAGTGAGTTCTACAGTCACAAAAGGCGTGATTTCAGACAAATATAAACATTGTCAGAAACATTTTTCAGAAATGGGAAAGTCTGATAACGTCTGGTAATAAGGCACAGAATCCATGCACACAGACGTCATTAAGAGTCCCTTCAATATACTTCGTTTTGTTCTATTCACCTAAAATAGGCAGCACTCGTGCAGTAATTGGCTGACTATTACGGGGTCTTGTGGTGATTTGCCAAATGATATTTATTTTAGAAATAGTGCAAATTATAGAAAGAGGTGCCGTTATCGTAACATACAAATAGTGCTTCTCATTAAATGTATGTCGCAGCAGACAAGAGACCTGCGGATTTTGGAAGCTATTTTTATGTATACCAGCAATGGAAAAATGCATTATTAAATTTAGTTTTCATTTGGGATATCTCTCCTAAACATTGATTTGGATTTATTTTCTAACCCTCATAGTATCTTTGAGTATTACTATAAATACTTCATCCCTAGAAAAACCTCTGGGCACCCCAACAATTTCATTGGAAAAAAGTTGTTATGGTGCCAAGTGGTCCCTTGAATCAGTTTATTTATAGGGGTTACGAACAGCTTACCCCAAATTATTCTCTCCAGCAACATGTAGAGGCGCCCTTACCCAAGGCTGTCTGTGGGTTCCTCTTTGAAGCGGAAGGAAAGGACACTAGTGAGAAAACGTTGTTAAACGCTTAATGGTAAGCTCGCAGCATGGACGCCCGGCACCATCACAGCGTTATACCCAGTGGCGTACTAAGGGGGGGGCGGTCCGCCCCGGGTGCCATCAGGCAGGGGGGTGCCACCAGGGCTGGCCAGGCTTGCTATTCTGTGAGCTGTGTAACTGTGATTGTGACTGTCTTTGACTGTGTGTGAGTGTGTAACTGTGATTGTGACTGTCTTTGACTGTGTGTGAGTGTGTAACTGTGATTGTGACTGTCTGACTGTGTGTGAGTGTGTAACTGTGATTGTGACTGTCTGACTGTGTGTGAGTGTGTAACTGTTATTGTGACTGTCTTTGACTGTGTGTAACTGTGATTGTGACTGTCTTTGACTGTGTGTGAGTGTGTAACTGTTATTGTGACTGTCTTTGACTGTGTGTGAGTGTGTAACTGTGATTGTGACTGTCTTTGACTGTGTGTGAGTGTGTAACTGTGATTGTGACTGTCTGACTGTGTGTGAGTGTGTAACTGTGATTGTGACTGTCTGACTGTGTGTGAGTGTGTAACTGTTATTGTGACTGTCTTTGACTGTGTGTAACTGTGATTGTGACTGTCTTTGACTGTGTGTGAGTGTGTAACTGTTATTGTGACTGTCTTTGACTGTGTGTGAGTGTGTAACTGTTATTGTGACTGTCTTTGACTGTGTGTGAGTGTGTAACTGTTATTGTGACTGTCTTTGACTGTGTGTGAGTGTGTAACTGTTATTGTGACTGTCTTTGACTGTGTGTGAGTGTGTAACTGTTATTGTGACTGTCTTTGACTGTGTGTAACTGTGATTGTGACTGTCTTTGACTGTGTGTGAGTGTGTAACTGTTATTGTGACTGTCTTTGACTGTGTGTGAGTGTGTAACTGTTATTGTGACTGTCTTTGACTGTGTGTGAGTGTGTAACTGTTATTGTGACTGTCTTTGACTGTGTGTGAGTGTGTAACTGTGATTGTGACTGTCTTTGACTGTGTGTGAGTGTGTAACTGTGATTGTGACTGTCTTTGACTGTGTGTGAGTGTGTAACTGTTATTGTGACTGTCTTTGACTGTGTGTGAGTGTGTAACTGTGATTGTGACTGTCTTTGACTGTGTGTGAGTGTGTAACTGTTATTGTGACTGTCTTTGACTGTGTGTGAGTGTGTAACTGTTATTGTGACTGTCTTTGACTGTGTGTGAGTGTGTAACTGTGATTGTGACTGTCTTTGACTGTGTGTGAGTGTGTAACTGTGATTGTGACTGTCTTTGACTGTGTGTGAGTGTGTAACTGTTATTGTGACTGTCTTTGACTGTGTGTGAGTGTGTAACTGTGATTGTGACTGTCTTTGACTGTGTGTGAGTGTGTAACTGTTATTGTGACTGTCTTTGACTGTGTGTGCTGTGTGTAACTGTGATTGTGACTGTCTTTGACTGTGTGTGAGTGTGTAACTGTTATTGTGACTGTCTTTGACTGTGTGTAACTGTGATTGTGACTGTCGTTGACTGTGTGTGAGTGTGTAACTGTTATTGTGACTGTCTTTGACTGTGTGTGAGTGTGTAACTGTTATTGTGACTGTCTTTGACTGTGTGTGAGTGTGTAACTGTTATTGTGACTGTCTTTGACTGTGTGTGAGTGTGTAACTGTGATTGTGACTGTCTTTGACTGTGTGTGAGTGTGTAACTGTTATTGTGACTGTCTTTGACTGTGTGTGCTGTGTGTAACTGTGATTGTGACTGTCTTTGACTGTGTGTGAGTGTGTAACTGTTATTGTGACTGTCTTTGACTGTGTGTGAGTGTGTAACTGTGATTGTGACTGTCTTTGACTGTGTGTGCTGTGTGTAACTGTGATTGTGACTGTCTTTGACTGTGTGTGCTGTGTGTAACTGTGATTGTGACTGTCTTTGACTGTGTGTGAGTGTGTAACTGTTATTGTGACTGTCTTTGACTGTGTGTGCTGTGTGTAACTGTGATTGTGACTGTCTTTGACTGTGTGTGAGTGTGTAACTGTTATTGTGACTGTCTTTGACTGTGTGTGAGTGTGTAACTGTGATTGTGACTGTCTTTGACTGTGTGTGAGTGTGTAACTGTTATTGTGACTGTCTTTGACTGTGTGTGAGTGTGTAACTGTGATTGTGACTGTCTTTGACTGTGTGTGCTGTGTGTAACTGTGATTGTGACTGTCTTTGACTGTGTGTGAGTGTGTAACTGTTATTGTGACTGTCTTTGACTGTGTGTGCTGTGTGTAACTGTGATTGTGACTGTCTTTGACTGTGTGTGAGTGTGTAACTGTGATTGTGACTGTCTTTGACTGTGTGTGAGTGTGTAACTGTGATTGTGACTGTCTTTGACTGTGTGTGAGTGTGTAACTGTGATTGTGACTAGGGATCGACCGATTATCGGTTTTACCGATATAATTGGCCGATATTCGTTATTTTCGGCAATATCGGTATCGGCCAATATAGCTACCGATATTGCCGATAATACCTCCTAGGACCGCCAGGCTCATTACAAGCCCGGCGATCCTGGGGGGGCCGGCAGCAAACATTGACTTACCCTCCCAGCAGCTCCTGCAGCTCCATGTCTAAATCTCGCGAGACCCGCGGCTGCAGAGCGTTGCCACGGGTTACCATGGCAACGCTCCGCGCGGCACTAAGGGACGCGAGATTTACACTGGGGAGCTGGAGGAGCTGCTGGGAGGGTAAGTCAGCGCTTGCTGCCAGCTGCCCCACAGTACTTAACAAGCCACCGGACCACCAGGGAATACTATATCCCCCCCTCCCTGGTAAGAAGCAGGGGGGGGGGGGGGACGACTAAAAGAAACAAAAACAATACAATTTAAATATTAAAAAAATTATAATAAACATAAAAAATCCCCCCCTCCATTTTACACAAATTACTACACACACACACACACACACACTGCATTACATACATACACACTACACAAACACACAGACACTGCATTACATACATACACACTACACAAACACTGCATTACATACACAAACTACACACACAAACTGCATTACATACATACACACACACACACTGCATTACATACATACACACTACACAAACACAGTACAAAAAACATACACTGCATTACATACATACATACACTACACAAACACACACACTGCATTATATATACACTACACAAACACACTCTATACAAACACACACTGTATTACATACACACACTGCATTATATACACACACACTGCATTATATACACACACTGCATTATACACACACACACTGCATTATATACACACACTGCATTCACTTTACCCACACTACACACACTGCATTCACTATACACACACTACACAAACACACACACTGCATTCACTATACACACACTGCACAAACACACACTCTGCATTCACTATACACACACTACACAAACACACACTCTGCATTCACTATACACACACTACACAAACACACACTCTGCATTCACTATACACACACTACACAAACACACTCTGCATTCACTATACACACACTACACAAACACACACTCTGCATTCACTATACACACACTACACAAACACACACTCTGCATTCACTATACACACACTACACAAACACACACTCTGCATTCACTATACACACTCTGCACAAACACACTCTGCATTCACTATACACACTCTGCACAAACACACTCTGCATTCACTATACACACTCTGCATTCACTATATATATACACACACTACACAAACACTCACTGCATTCACTATACACTCTGCATACACTATATATACACACTACACAAATACACACTGCATCCACTACACACACAGCTCCCCTGTCTAAATACACTTCATCCACTACATGTGGCATGTATATTTTGTGCATTTACCGTTAGAAAGAGTTTATTTTTTCAAAATGGTAAATGTACAGAATATCGGCAAGTTATCGGCATGAAAGTTCACAGCTTATCGGTATCGGTATCGGCTCTAAAAAATCAATATCGGTCGATCCCTAATTGTGACCGTCTTTGATTGTGTGTGTGTGACTGTCTGTGATTATGTTGTGTGTATGTGTGACTGTCTGCCTGTGTGATTGTCTGCCTCTGATTGTGTGTGTGACTGTCTGTGACTGTGTGTGTGTGCCACTGTGTGTGTGACTGTCTGACTGTGATTGTCTGTGTGACTGTGTGTGACTGTCTGCCTGTGATTTTGTGTGTGTGTGCGCGTGCGTGCGTGAGTGACTGTCTGTGACTGTGTGTGTGTGCGTGTGTGTGTGAGTGACTGTCTGTGACTGTGTGTGTGTGTGTGTGTGAGTGACTGCCTGTGACTGTGAGTGTGTGCGTGTGTGTGTGAGTGACTGTCTGTGACTGTGTGTGTGTGTGTGTGAGTGACTGTCTGTGACTGTGTTGTGTGTATGTGTGACTGTCTGCCTGTGATTGTGGGTGTGACTGTCTGTGAATCTGTGTGTGTATGTGTGACTGTCTGCCTGTGTGATTGCCTGCGTGTTTGACTGTCTGCCTGTAACTGTGTGTGAGTGACTGTGTCTGACGGTCTTCGCCCTGCAGTGAGCCGGCAGCCAGGATATGATGTCATCGCGGCCTCTGCATCATTACAGGGCGTGCGATGGACCTGTGCAGAAAGAGCACAGAGATCCCAGCAGCAACCACTGACCACCAGGGACTGAGGATCCACTCCAGCCCTTCTAGAGCAAGGTAGGGAGGCAGGGTGGACCTCTTAATGATTAAATGTGTGTATGTATGTAATATTTGTGTGTGTGTATGTGATTGTGAGTCAGTGATTGTGTTTGTGTAAATCTGTGATTATGTGTGATTGTGTGTATCTCTGCGTATGTGTTTAGTAGATAGCTCCCTTATTTCCTGTCCTTAAATATTGCAATCCCACATAAGGATAACAAATAAGGGATTTATCTGCTAAACAACTGAAAATAAGAAAAGGGCATTTTTTTTATCCTTTATCTGTTTAGTAGATCATTCCCTGAATTGGTGCCCGTATGTGAGATTTCCATATTTAAAGATACTAAATGAGGGTGCAGTTTAGCAGATAGCACCTTATTTGGTGTCCTTAAATATGGCAATCCCACAAAGGATAGCAAATAGGAGTTATCTGCTAAACAAAGATTGAAATTAAGAGTTGTCAGCCAGCCCACAACAAGAAATCTGGGTGGCTAATGTGAATTATATGCAAATCTGTTGTCAGATGCCAGCATGCAGAACACAGCATGCTGGCATCAGACAGCCAATGGCAGCATATTACCCCATCCCCTAGTGAGAAGTGTTACTGCTCCCCCTCCTGTTTTGACTGTGGTATCTTATGTGCCCCCCCACATATATTGTTCCTAGAGTCGCCACGATGTCTGCATGTGTATCTGTGTGTGACTGTGTTTGTGTGTATATGTATCTGCATGTGTGTTTGTCCGTGTATGTGTATATGTGCAGACATCTAACAATCTCGCCAACACTACACACAAATACACTCATGCATTTCAACGTCAAAACCACATACACACCCCACCATTATATATAACCATACCACTGCATTCAAATACCACACAACACACAAATGCATGCTTGCATTCAAACGCCAACACTACATACAAACACACCGCTACATTCACTCACATATACTCCATACAAAAACATGCATACATTCAAACACACAAACACTGCTTAGTGCTAAATACATAAAAAAAATTGGTTGTTTTTATATTTAAATTTGGGGGGGGGGGAGGGGCAGGGGGGTGCCAAAAATAGGACCCGCCCCGGGTGCCAAATGCTCTAGGTACGCCCCTGGTTATACCGATGGCTTTGTTATGGTGTTTGTTTGAGATAGTCAGTTATATCCAATGTTAAATAGTGTAGGAACTGGGTGAAAAAAACTGTAAATTGAGCAATTCAATAAGGCAGTCATGGTTAAAATACTGGGTTTGAAACCCAAACTGTGTCTTCTATAAGGATTCTGTGTGTGAGGCCAAATGGGGAGCTGCAGGTAAAGTCACTGCACAATGAGGCCATTTCCCCACTGCCTGTGTTTCTGGGTTTGGCAGTTGTTGGTATCGCATATAAATATTATAATTTATGTATATAGCGCCAACATATTCTGTAGCGCTGATTAAGAGTCTACCTGTGACCTGCTGTCAGTCTTTCAATTTTGCCACAAGTGCCTGTGGCACGAGCCTTCAATCTCGTAACAATAAATTAGTTTATTCTTTATTTTTTATTTTTTATGTATTTTTTTATTCAGACCCTTCCTCCAGGTTCAATCTGTGTGAAGAGAGAGGAAGTGGAACTTTGCATGTTAGAACCTCACCAGTAAAATAAACGATTCGACAGAAATTGTGAACCAAGAGCCTTGTGACACGCTGATTTGTTCCCAGACAATTTACCAAATATGTATTCATTCGAATTGTAGAGATTGATCAGAGAGCTTTATTTATTAGACAGCTTGTTAACGAGGCCCCATCCATGAGGGATCTAATTAGGATTGTAAAATGAGCTGCGTTGCACACGATATTGCGAGGTTATGTTAATCCAGCCCATGTCTGGGATTTACTAACGATTCTGCTATAAATCTTGGGCAAGCTGCGGCAATGGATCCTGTACACGACCTTTGAAACACAGCGGGACCCCCACTACAGAGTGACGCAATGTGACTATAATCTGCATCCATTACACGGTAATTCTGCTCATAAAACGCCGGTAAAGAACTGTCTGACACTGGAAGGGTTAAGAGTTGGATTTCCAGAAACTGTTTATGTTTTACAGTAAATTAACCCAAACCCATGCGCGCAAGTTAATTCAATGTATGATTTTATAGGCACAATGTACCTTGTTCTATATACCAACACTGGCCGTCACCCAGCAGAGAACATTTCTCCCCGATGCACAGAGACTAATTATGTCCCCCTACTTCTTGTACAATAGCCCAACAAGTCGCAATGCAATCTTGGGACATCACTGGGCATATCCAATCTGAAAACTGTATTAGTTATAAGATAAACACCAATTTGTGACATTTATCTATTTCTAACACATCTTCTGTATATAATAAAATGTTACGTCTGTTCTAGGCACGAGATGTGGCGTATGGATCATTTAATACTGGGGGCTCAGTTTCTAAAGGATGAAAAATAAATGTAAAAAATGATATTGTGTTTTACATACCGGTACTTTACAATTTTTACGTGTCCACAAACATTAGTTTATACACAAACTTAATGTGCTAACAATTCATTCCACGTTTAAGATTTCAAATAAAAGTTACACTATTTGTAATAATTACAAATATTTATACAGTGCCAACATATTCTGCAGTGCTGTACAATAGGTACAGACAAACACTAAATTCTAACAAAATGGAATTAACCGGTTCAGTAGTTGAATACAATCTGAAACCAAGAATAACTCCCCATTGAATGAATCAGTGACTGGCAGTGTGTGTGCCTGACATTGTGTGTTTGTGTGTTAGTGTGTGTGCCTGACATTGTGTGTTTGTGTGTTAGTGTGTGTGCCTGACATTGTGTGTTTGTGTTAGTGTGTGTGCCTGACATTGTGTGTTTGTGTTAGTGTGTGTGCCTGACATTGTGTGTTTGTGTTAGTGTGTGTGCCTGACATTGTGTGTTTGTGTGTTAGTGTGTGTGTCTGACATTGTGTGTTTGTGTTAGTGTATGTGCCTGACATTGTGTGTTTGTGTTTGTGTGTGTGCCTGACATTGTGTGTTTGTGTGTTAGTGTGTGTGCCTGACATTGTGTTTTTGTGTGTTAGTGTGTGTGTCTGACATTGTGTGTTTGTGTGTTAGTGTGTGTGCCTGACATTGTGTGTTTGTGTGTTAGTGTGTGTGTCTGGAAATGTGTATCTGTGTTTGTTTGTTAATGCATTTTTGTAGCTAGGAATGTGCATTGGGAGAGTGCATGAGCGCTTCTGTATTTTGGAGAATATGTGTCTGTGAGTTTGTACCTTTGTGTAAGTGTGTGAGAGTGTGCCCACAACATTGTTTTGTAATTGTGCAATTTTGTGATTTTTGATGGCGCCATTCTTATCCCATAATTTCATGCCCAGCAGAGGATCATGGGATAAGCAGTTTATCTCACAGAGTAGTTGCAAACATCTCATGATGTACAGCTCTTTAAACAGATAGCGTCCATTGCGTCCATACGGTTTAGTGGTTCCGAGGGTTCTACACAGATACAGAGCTACTGGCCAAACAAGCGCAGTTTATGACCTGAATTTCTCTCCTGGGCGTGGGGCACACTCATAAACTTGGACATATATAAGTGTTCCAGGCTGCCTGATTGACAGGTTCGGTAGTCTGTTATTTACTAATTTTCACAAATCATTGCCTCCGCAAACTTAGAGACCATGTACTTTGAAATAACGTGAAGTGCTTATGGTGCTTAGACGGACCCTTTAAGATATGTCTTGCCTAACAAGATAAAAAGAGCAACCTGCAGAATTATAATTTCTGCAACTAATTTGAAATTAGTGAATATAAACTATTTATCATTTCTTATTTTAATAGCAGCCATAAATGCCAATTAAAATAATGAGATATCTAGAAACATTCAATTAATCTTCATTTAGCGTGGGTAATGGAAGAGAAATGATGAATAGGCGGGCGGATCTGACATTACACACAAACGCTTCCAATTCGGAATCCGATGGATTTTTATTTATTTACACTCTGACAATTACTGGATTCCATATTTTATGTTTTGCGCTGACAGTTGGCTTTTTACTCGTTACCTGCGGGATAGATTCACGGCTAATTAATATTAGAAAACAGAAATGATGAAACAGGTCAGGTTAAACAGGAACTGATTTTCACTAAATCCCAACACCTGCGAAACATAAAAATGGAGCTCTGGATTGGAAACCCAATAAACGATAACGAGTGTCCAATTAATCTGCTGTTAGTTTATGCCATCGAGGATGCTAATGATTTATCTCTTTATGTGACTATTAGATGAGATTTTGATGTGAATATTATATTATATAAATGTATCTATTAAAGGAACATTCTATTATTCCGCTATGTGTCCATCTATTTGTAGTGACGCCCTTTAAAATAAAAATTCTAACTCCCACTTAAAGTTATTTTTTTATTCAAGCACTGAGTCCGCCTATTTATAGCAGCCTGATCCGCCTCCTCTGAAGCCCTCAGACACTATTGTCCAATCATAAGTCCAAGCATTGACAACGTATACACAGCTATGGGAAATGCTGTCAATTAAAGGCTTCTCTTAAAGAAACTGTCACGGTTCGGGAACCAGACACACGGACAGATCACAAGAGGAGCAATTGAGTGGCCGGGCTATGTGCCAGCCAAAGTCAAAGGAGTATAGAGATACGGAACAACGATAGGACAAGCCGAGGTCAAGGGTCAGAGAAGACATAGTAAATGAGAGACAGAGCCAAAATTCGGTAACCAATGATCAGACGGAGTAAATGCGCTATTCGGCTATCAGAAGACCACAACAGGGCAACAAGGCACGGAGGAGGTAAGTTTAAATATGCTTATACTACTTCTGATTGGATCGTTTCTACTTAGAATTAATTACAACACGTGGAAGGCATTTGACCCTTCCAGTTTGAGCCCTGACACCATCATTATGTGCCGTGTCAGGTGGCTGACTCGGGCGCATATTTCAGCACTGATGGGTACAAAGACTGTGAATTGTGTGCTTAAATAATTAAAAAATAGAGTATAAGTGACGGCTGCTACACACTCTAGTGGGCCTTCTCAATCGGTGTGTAAATCACAGCTGCTTCTTCTTTCTTGTAAATATTCAAAACAAGTGTTCCATTGGTTCGTTCAAAACGTTTCCATCCAATCAAGTTCTAGTTCCCACTGGAGGGTAAGTGTGTCTGTCTGTATTCAATTATTCCTAATAAGTATCGCGGAAGTGGTGCGGCACCTCCTGCTACGTCACTTCCGGCCGCAGAGTGACCATCTTCGTTTAGGGCACTTGCCAGCCACCATATGAACTAGAAGTGACGCATCGGGACCAGCTGTCACGTCACCTGCCCGATCGTGCATAGCGATCAATTTGGACACTGGCAACATCAATCCCATTCCTATTTCAGTAAACCATAGTGTTTTGAGGTAGACGGGCATCATCATCAAAAAGACCCTCAGGCAGAAGAAAGTGTATATAAAACAGAACATACACAGTAAAAGCATTAGTACATATTAGTAAAAAAATCATAACCCATATTATCCCAATTCATTGGTAATGGTTCTGCTTGAGTGGAATGAAGGTATAAATTAGTAAATAGAAAAATGTATAAAGATATTTAGAAAAATAGCAGAAACATTTACAACACGTAAAGTGTAAAGTGCAATCAAGTGTCTTATTGCTTGATCAAGACATATACCCGTTTAGATTATAAAAATAGTGGGAGGTCAACTCATATAGAAAATGGCATAATTCAAAGTCGCTGTTAAGTCCATGTGGTGTAGAGGTATCTAAAAAAAATCCACCGCATCTCGCATTGTCCCATTTTTCTGATTAAATCTTCTCCCCTCCAATTTGTTTTAATTAACTGTATACCAGTAAAACTCTTTGTTTCTGTTTAAAATGTAGTGATAATCTGTGCTGTTCAAACCCGTTTCTAATATTTCTCACATGTTCCTGTATACGGGGGTTTTAAAGGTCGTGATGTCCTCCCCACGTATCCCAAACCGCACGTGCATGTTATAAGGTATACGACTTTCTTAGAGTGGCAAGTAATAAGATCTTTATTTAAGTATTTATCCACTAAATTAGAAAGTTTATTAAATTCATTAGTGAATCTCTTTTTGTTGCCTGTATTCTTACAGGCGATCCGTACCCCGCGTCCAAAGAAACCCACCGGTTCATTAAACGTATTGAATTTCTTTTTGGACTTAATGTGGTTTTGTACCAAGTTCCTGTTTAAATTTGGGACTCCCCTAAATGTTATTGTTGGTTTCTCTGGGAGAAAAGTGTTAAGGATGTCATCACCTCTGAGTATGGGCCAATATTTACTTACTATTCTTTGGAAGATATGGCTTCTGCAGTTAAAGTCACAAATTAAGGTTATTTGGTCTTTTTTTTGTCTTATTTTTCTGTTTATGCTCCAAAAGGTCTTTCTTCTTTTTTTACATCACTATATGCTTTTTTTAGTAGATTTTCTTGATATCCCTTATCCTTAAAATCTCCTAAAATCTTTTTCGCTTGTGTGTGTGAAACATCGTGTTGTCCGAACGATTCCTTTTGATCCTTAGGAGTTCGGCGTTGCTCTTCTCACAGGACCTGGCTGCTGTTCCTGAAAATGCCCAGCATGTGGCGCATGGAACACCTTTGAGGAAAACAATGGAAGGTGGAATTCAGAGTAATCTGCCTGGACCTTCTGTGCTTTTATGCCGCGGTGAGATCGCTGGGCATTGACTGGTGAGTACGATGTTCCTTCTTCTTTTATCCAGTTGGGTCTAGCGTTGGGTGGGTTCCTTTCAGGTCTGCAGGATTTTTAGATCAGTGGGAGCAGTCGGGAAAAAAATAACGGGAAGTCCACTCTGGATAATCACCTCAGACCTCAGCTCAGTTGCCCCCTACTGCGCAGTCCTTGGGGCCCCTTGTGTCTATGGTCGTAGTTGGTAATGGTCTGTTGGCTTCAGTAACCTGGAGTTCCCCTTTGCCTGCAGCATCCTGTGCAGTAGCTAGCACTGGCGAAGCTTACCAGGAGGCTGGCGTTTCGGATGTTGCTCGGGGCGCTGCTTATATGTACTGGTCTGGCGTGCTTGGCTTGCACTTGAAACTAGAAACTAGGGAGAAGATTTGGAAAGGGGATTTCCTAGAGATATTTTCCCTCCTGCCACTGGAGGAAGTTCCTCCCTTGGTTGAGAAGGACAGTAAGGATTCCGAAAAAGACAAGGAAAAAATACAGCTATCGGAAAATTCTCAAGACGTTTGGGAATTGGATCGGGCATTTTCCATCCTGGCTAGCGTCATTGGGGAGCAGGCTCCCTAGAGGTTTTCTGCTATCAGCACACTATCTGGAAGGTGTGTCGGCTGGGTTGGTGGAGATACGATGAGCAATTTTGTCAGCTGCTGGCTGTGCGACCCTCTCTTTCCTGGCTTGCAGTCTCTCCTAGGTACGCTGAACTTCGCCTGTCACATTTTTCCCATGTGGCTAGTCTTTAACAGGAGTCTGGCTGCGGCGGCGTCAGGGGTCACCTGCCCACAGCACTTTATTCGGCGTACTCGGCCATTGCGGGATGACCTGGCTTATATTAAGGAAAGATAAAGATTAAAATAATCATGGCTGTGTTATACAGTATTTATCATGTGTGATAATAAATGCTGTGGCCTGTTTCATCCATACTACGTTGTCTGTCATTATTTGGGGGGTAAGTGGGATAGTTCTCTGTTATTATGCTGCCTCACGATTCCCCACTACGTGCATACAAGACTGGGACCCTGCCTAAAAGGGGGCTGGTGAGGTCGATGCCAGGCTCTGTCAGCTGCTCTGCTCCTTGATCTGTCTGAACCTGCTGTCTGGAGCTCGTAGACAGCTGGGCAGAATGTTAAATCCTGGGGTCACGGCAGCCCGAACCCTAACAGAACAACTTAGCTAATTTAATACAAGATAACACCGGCTTGAGGTTTAAGGAAAGCCGTCCTAATGACACTTATTGCAACATTTAGAAAAATTTTCTCTTTCTGTTGGAAATATCACATAATAGTGCATATATTTGGTTTTATGTGGATGTTTGTGCAATGCAGGGGTACTCCTGGGGGATGGTAGCTGAGAGGGGTTGGAGACCCGAATTGGTCCCAAAAATTCCAGGTAGACTTTGTGCCCCAAATCCCCTGTACTACTGAGAGAGAATAACACCTTCCGTTATAGACCGTATGACAGAGCCGCCTTATTGCTCCTTATATGGAGTTCATTACAGAGCACAGTGTGGGGGGACTGCGGTGGCTGCAGGGTTAATACACCACGGCTCGAGGTTAATACAGCAGGTGTGGTATTTACTATCTATGGTGATGTCATAAACAGAGTCATCAATTAAAGTAACAATTCAAAGTGAATTCACCATTTCAGGTCAGTGCAGTCCAACTGAAAGCAGATCTAACTTACAGAATGTCCCCAGTCCAGTTATTTTGTTCTGAAGTTTAAATTTCACTTTAAATCCTCACTTTCGTGAATAAAAGTGTAAATGATCAATAGAACAGACAATATAGTTTCAGCCACATATGACATTCCCATTAGTTGTAACACATAATTCCATGTGCTGCCCTCCTCCCGTACTGTACTCCGAATGTCTATCCATGAGACATAGCAAAGTGTTATATATACAATTACCACTAGGTGGCAATCTAAAATAAGTAAAACATGACTTTCTTCTAATATTCGGGTACCTGAGCGTGTTTAAATATCGCCATTGATCTCTCTGCAACCGGAATATCTTCAGCAAACCCTTCCTTAGATTAAATTTAAAAAAAGATACAACGTGCTCCTTAAAAATAAAATCACGGTTTAATAACTCATTATATATTTTTTATTAAGCTGAATAAAACCATAAATAGTTTAACCCCTTAAGGACCAAACTTCTGGAATAAAAGGGAATCATGACATGTCACACACGTCATGTGTCCTTAAGAGGTTAAAGACTGATTCATTTTAATATGTATATTGACGTTAGTGCGAGGTGCCTGTGAATCGCTTTTTGCCAATCCTTACTTTACCAATATGCCAAAACTATCGATATGTTTAGATCCTAATTTCCACAAACAGTGAATATAATATCCCTGCAGTACCCAATGCAGATAGCCGCCCGCGGTGATTGGACCCTTAGAAATCTATCAGCTCACTAGCCTAGCGCCATCCCTGGGAATCGGAATGTTTGCATTAGCTGTGATAGAAAACTGGGAGCTCGTCCAAATGACATCAGCAATCTAATAGCGAACAGACGCAACCACACGTCTTTTTAAAGAAAATTAAATATTTAATCAACATTTCCAAGTATTGTATCGCAGTACAATGTGCACGTCAGCTGCTACTGGGAAAAATAATCAAAAGAAAAAAAACAAAATCACGATTGCTCAGATTAAAACCATTTTATTAGTTATATAAGAAAACACTCGCTGTACCGGTCAGAAACGGGGCGTTGGGAATTGAAAATCTCCATATCTGGTTCCTCACGCGAGGCCCACGGACCAATCAATCACTAGTGAAAAATACTTGTCAAAAATGACTGGTGTGTGAAAAAACCCTATCCACCCCAAGCCAAGATAGTGAAAATAATTGCACTAGTAATAAATAGTGAAAAAATGCACACGGTAAATCTTCCTTTCACAATACACGGGGGCGTTAAAACAGCGCATTACCGAGAGGTCATGTCAGCGTACTGCGTGAAGCAGTTTAAATTTATTAATATATTTACAGCAATGAAACGCACTAACCATTCTCTTTGATTAGTAAATTACTAATAATGCTAAAAGCAATAAAGTATTGATCATTTATGGCTATTTGTTTGTACTTTAATAGTTTGTTTCTCTTGTCGTGGTTTAAATCTCCAATAGACACAGTAAGGCCTTATGGGAGTTGTAGTTTAACCATTAGTGTTCTGCTTATAAAACGAACACATGATCTAAAACTCCTCCACTTAGAGCTGCTTCACTTAGCGCAGTAAGGATTTCATCTGTTTATTCAATAGCAGTTTCTCATAGAATTCATTCTTATACTAAGATAAAAGAATATATAGTTTGCCAACTTGGAAAAATGAAAAAAAATCTTGTTACAGACATCCCAACTTGGAAAAATGCAATTCCGGGAGGTGGCTTTACCATCCACGGCACCCCCGCCCCGCGCGTGCTCTTCCCCCCCCCTCCACACCACAAATGTATTGAGCACATGTATGAACACCTTGACACACAGATACACGCACTGGCACACACGCACGCACGCATGCAATTACAAGCAGATACACACACTGACACATGCACTCATTTACACACACTGACACATACTCAGATAGACACTGACACAGATACACAGAAACACATACACGCATACTGACACACAGATACACACACTGGCACATACACTCATGTACACACACTGACACATACTCAGATAGACACTGACACAGATACACAGAAACACATACACACATACTGACACACAGATACACGCACTGGCACACACACACACAGATACACACAATTACACACAGATACACACACTGCACATACACTGATATACACACACTGACACATACTCAGATAGCCACTGACACAGGTACACAGAAACACATACAGACACACAGATACACACACTGGCACAAACACTCATATACACACACTGACACATACTCAGATAGACACTGACACAGATACACAGAAACACATACACACATACTGACACACAGATACACACACTGGCACATACACTCATATACACACACTGACACATACTCAGATAGACACTGACACAGATACACAGAAACACATACACACATACTGACACACAGATACACACACTGGCACATACACTCAGATACACACTGACACATACACTCAGATACACACTGACACATACACTCAGATACACACACGGGCACATACACACTGACACACATACTTTATATATTTGCAGCCGCCCTCCTGTTAGCTTACCTTTGTGTCCTGAAGGGTGCAGCTCTCTGTGAAGCAGGGAGGAGATGACAAGCTGTCATCACTGCCTCCCTGCTGGCTGATACTATGGTCGGCTCTTAAAAGGCCGGCACCCGATCAGCCCCTGCTTAGTGAATATGAGGGAAGGGGCCGGGGGCACAAACCATTATATAATATCCTGGTAATCAACACACACACAGTCTGATACATTGTGTGATTTGCGGAATATTATACATGGTGTGCGGGTGTCAGGGAGCCGCATGCGGGAGTCTCCCGGAACTACCAGGAGACTTGGGATGTCTGTTGATACAATATTTGTCATTTACTTTATAGCTCACCAACGCTTGCTGCTTATTGGAAAATACACATCTGTTTTGTTGCAATTTCACACACTGGGTCGTTTATTAAACAGCGACTTGTTGTGAATTTCAAATTGTAGGACAAATTAGAGACAACGTTCTGTGAGTTTGCCATTTTTATTAAACCAGTTATTACGGCAAATCGAGAAAAATCGGTACATTTTGGACACGAATAGCTGAACTGGAAGAATTCTCCCAAATTCGCTGTTTTACAGGTCATCTATTGAGCCCTAACATTTGAAGGTTCATTTCTCAGTTCTGTGTTTAGTGAATGAAGTCTGTGAGAGGTTTAGGACTCCATGCATGCAGAGTAATTTTATTACATAACAGGAGGCTTCGTATTTTGCATATCTCTCTTTACTAAAACTCTGACTGGAATTGTGACATGTGGGTTCTAAGTGGTGACAGTGTCCTCCCCTTGGTTACGCTGTGTTTACACTCACAGATTACCGAGCCGCTCCCGGCTCCTGAATACATTCAGACAGCGAATGCAACATCAGGAGAAACAAAAGGCTTATATGAAGGTAAATATTGAAATAAACCCGTATCTAAAATCTGTATTGGATACAATTGTATCATCTAATTCCCTGATAACACACAGTAAGGATGTTTGATAAACATAATTGACCTTTGCGGGTAATTTCATTCTAATTACAAATTTGGTTCATGTTAATTCGGTTAATGTATAAAGACACGCACACTTATATTGTATACAAATATCTAAACAGGCATCAGAAATGTTACGGAAAATATAAAAATAAAAACGTATATCTACATCGGGGATTTCTGCTAATCAGGTGCAATTAAAAACAAATCACCCTTAAATCGAATTGTGTGTATGAAAAAAAGTCACTGTGATTATTATTTTATCATATTTTTCATGTTTGCACTATAACTGACGAAATACAAACGATATAATATAATAGAAAATATAGGCCTCGATTGAATTCCAGACAATCTCTTTTTATCACCTCCCAACAAGCCAGTTAACAGTTCCGATCAATTTATTTACAGCAGTTAAAGGCTTATTGGGAACCAATAAATATTGATTTGAATATCGAATCACCAAATTTACATTTAAAATATCAGATACAGTCATTGAATTCCATTTATCGGGCCCATAGCTGCCCTGTACGCCACACGGCTTTTATTTATTTATTTTTTTAAGACTCACAGGGTTAGACATTATAAAAGGTTAATAAATGTTCTTACAAAGCACATTTCTCAGTGTTTTCTTTTTCTCCAGCAAACTAGCCCGATTATTGGATTGGGATGCTTGAATATCAGCTTGTATTAAATCCGTCCCTCCCAAAAAAAAAAATCATCTGAAAATAATCGCAATTTATTGACCATCTTTGGTCAATAGAATTGAAGTGCGGCCATAATTGGGAATATGTAATTAGCTAAAAATATGCAAAAATACTACAATAAATGCATTGCACTGTCATTGCCATATCTGCGAGTCCATGTCACCCGCAGGATGACACTAAAACGATGTTAATACACAGTAATGTAAAGTGGTAAAAATGGAACAATTGCCGTGGAAACAGGTGAACTATTATGCCAGATTGCTACAATTTTAATTCTTTTTATACACATGGCAATGTATTTATATATATTGTAATATAAATGAATGATTCCAGTATTGGTCTCGCTGCTGTCCCTGTTTGTATTTCTGCTTGGCACAGGTTTGGCTCAGAGCTCATTGTATTAATATATGATATTACATGACCATTGTCTATACTTTTGCACTAATTTTATCGTCTCTGTCTGGCTGTCACTGCTGGAGTCTGTGATTAGTATTCAGTAAAATCCGAGTCTGTGAATCGCTTGGTCAGTTTTGAGAAATGAGTTTATATTTTGCTACTGATTGAACGCTGTGATTCCCCCGGGGGCAAATTGTGTTGAGCGGGTGAATTATATTGCACTTGTCCAGTGTTCAGGGTCCAGTTTGAAGCTATAAATCCGTCACCACCTTCCATATTGCCTGCGTGGAGAAGAGATGCTCACTCCTGGGAGTTTCTAAGGCACAGAAAACTTTAGATATAACCTAATTTACTAGAAAGTAAGATTTTATAAACAGGGCTGGCCCAAGACATGGTGCTGCCTGGATCCAAGGATTAAATGCTTCCCACTCTCCCCAAAACCACGGCACTCCCATTATGTTATGCAGTGTGTGCAGTGAATGCACTGTCTGTGTGGAGTGGATGCTGAGTTTATGTGTATAATCGATGCAGTGTTCGTGTAGTGGATGCAGTGTCTGTATCTGTGTATTGTATGTATTGTGTGTAGTGTACTCATTGTGTGTATATAGTGTATGCAGAGAGTATGTGTGTGTTGTGGATGCACTGTGTGTGTATAGTGAATGCATTGTTCGTGTAGTGGATGCAGTGTCTGTGGTTTTGTAGTGCATGCAGTATCTGTGGTTTTGTAGTGGATGCAGTTTGTGTGTGTAGTTGATGCAGAGTTTGTGTGTATAATGGATGCAGTGTTCGTGTAGTGGATGCAGTGTCTGTGTATTGTATGCAGCATGTATAGTGTATACATTGTGTGTGTATTGTGTATGCAGAGTGTCTTTGTGTAGTGGATGCAGTGTGTGTAGTGGATGTAGTGTATGTTGTGGATGCAGTGTGTGTGGTTTTGTAGTGGATGCAGTGTGTGTGTGTAGTTGATGCAGAGTTTGTGTGTATAATGGATGCAGTGTTCGTGTAGTGGATGCAGTGTCTGTGTATTGTATGCAGCATGTATAGTGTATACATTGTGTGTGTATTGTGTATGCAGAGTGTCTTTGTGTAGTGGATGCAGTGTGTGCAGTGGATGTAGTGTATGTTGTGGATGCAGTGTGTGTGGTGGATGCAGTGTGTGTTGTGCATGCAGTGTGTGTAGTGGATGCAATGTGTGTTGTGCATGCAGTGTGTGTAGTGGATGCAGTGTGTGCTGTGCATTCAGTGAATGTGCTTGTAGGGTTTGAGAGGGTTGGGGGTGAGACAGGGGTTAAGTTCATACTTAAGCTTAGATCAGACCCCCGATAGAAGAATCAAGTTGCCATTGTCTGATTTGATACACACACTGACACACATACAGATGTACAGACACACAGATACAATAACACACACAGATACACACACACAGGGCCGCCATCAGGGCATGACAACCGTGACATTTGTCACGGGCCCGGCGGCCCTGGGGGGCCCGGCCGCCCGGGCCCCACGTGTATTAGCTTAACTGCCCATCAGGTGGGGCCCATCAGGTGGCCCAAGCATTTAAGGCCACCCAATGGGCCCTATTATCTTCAGGGGCCCGGTCAGCGCTGTAATAGCGCGACCGGGCCCCTTTAAAAAGAAAATGCAGCCGGAAAGCAAGTGCTGCTGGGAGGGAGTGACGTCCGGTCACTTCCTCCCTGTTTACTCCGCGCGGGGGAAGGAGAAGAGAAAGGCCGCGAGGAGAGGCAGCCGACGCACATCATCCCTAGCCACCCTCCTGCGACGAAATGGTAAGGAATAGAGGAGAGTGGCTGAAAATGAGGTGTGTGTATGTATGCCAGTGTATGTATGTATGCATGCCAGTGTATGCATGCCAGTGTATGTATGCCAGTGTGCCAGTGTATGTATGTATGTATGCCAGTGTATGTATGTATGCCAGTGTATGTATGTATGCATGCCAGTGTATGTATGCCAGTGTGCCAGTGTATGTATGTATGCATGCCAGTGTATGCATGCCAGTGTATGTATGTGTGTATGCCAGTGTATGCATGCCAGTGTATGTATGCCAGTGTATGTATGTGTGTATGCCAGTGTATGTATGCCAGTGTATGTATGTGTGTATGCCAGTGTATGCATGCCAGTGTATGTATGCCAGTGTGCCAGTGTATGTATGTGTGTATGCCAGTGTATGTATGTATGCCAGTGTATGTATGCCAGTGTGCCAGTGTATGTATGTGTGTATGCCAGTGTATGCCAGTGTATGTATGTGTGTATGCCAGTGTATGTATGTATGCATGCCAGTGTATGTATGCCAGTGTGCCAGTGTATGTATGTGTGTATGCCAGTGTATGGCAGTGTATGTATGTGTGTGTGCCAGTGTATGTATGTGTGTATGCCAGTGTGTCAGTGTATGTATGCCAGTGTATGTATGTATGCCAGTGTGTGTATGTATGTATGCCAGTGTGTGTATGTATGCCAGTGTATGTATGTGTGTATGCCAGTGTGTGTATGCCAGTGTGTGTATGCCAGTGTGTGTGTGTGTGTATGTAGCGGAGAGCTGATTTCTCGCAGCTATTCTCCACTTTAGATCCAAGGGAGGCTCAGGAACAAGTCATTAGTCAATCCACAGCAGAGTTTCCAGCAGGTAAAAAAGGTACAGCGAAATCCCCACAGCACTCCCAATAACTGGACGACACACAGTTTCAGGAGTAGAACTGACAATCGTTTTTTCCAAGGTTTCTTATAAAGCCTGCTCCCATGCAAGGGAGGGAACTACAGTAATTATGACAGTAACCAATGCAGTGCTTGTTACCTCCCACACATCTCCTCCCCTCAGAGTGAGTCATAATCCCCTTAACTTGTACAGTACTTTACCCCAAACTTGGATGTACCCCTAAACCATCACATATCCTTAATATTAGGGTACCGCTAGGTAGCCCTGATCTGGGTGAATATAATATCCAAAATTCACCCAGATCGGACCAGTGGTTCGGCAGTTACAGGAAGGTGAAGTTTGACCGACCGCACACGAGTTGGTATCCGAAAAGGGTTCCATGAGAATGGGCCCTGCGGTCGGTCTCCGTTCGGCAGTTAAAACAGACATTTATAACTGCCATCCATACTTTAATTCACCTAGATAGTGATTCCCTCATTCGGTACTTTGTAACTACCGAATGGGGATTCGTTAAGTCTCTCCGTTCGGCAGTTACGGAGCTCTGGAGGTCTCAGCGGTGTTTGGTTGTTTGAGTGTCCGATTTGAGTTCCAGACACTCGACGACAAAACACCGCTGAGATTTTCATGCGTAAGATGGCCGCCGCCACGTGTACGCATGCCGAATGGCGGCCACCCAGACACACTGTTAATGAGCCGGTTAACTTGCGGTTTGGAGAGAATGTGAACCTTAATTGCTGGCACACTTCTCTCCGGGGTGGTCTCTCCGTTCGGTAGTTTCCATAAGTATATAGTACGGATGGAAACTACCGAATAACATACAATTCACATATTAAATAGGCGAATAGCAATTTCAACATAGGTAAAAATATAACAATTACAGTCACACAGGCATTTTGCAGGACAGGCTTACTGCGTTCCGCTACAGTGTATGCCACAGTGTGTGTATGTATGTATGCCAGTGTGTGTGTATGTATGTATGTATATATCAGTATGCAGTATGTGTATGTATATGTATGTTTGTCAGTATGTATGTCTGCATGTATATGTGTGTGTGTGTGTGTCAGTATCTCCCTATGCATGTGTGTATGTCTGTTTCAGTATTTGTATATGTTAGTGTGTGTGTATTCCTGTGGGCGGGATTTGGAGGCGGGCCTTCTGGGCGGGCTTGAAGGGGGGCCCAGACCTTGAGCTGTGTTAGGGGCCCCAAAATTTCTGATGGCGGCCCTGCACACACATGCAGATACAAACAGGGCCAGTGCAAAGATTTCTGCCGCCCTAGTCAAAGATCCATTTTGCCGCCCGCTCATGTTACTCACTCACTCACTCACTGACAGACACACACTAGCAGACACACACTCACTGATAGATATACACTCACTCACTGACACACATACACCCACACACACATACACTCACTCACTGACCACTCACTGACACACACACACACACTCACTGACATACATACTCACTGATTCACACTCACTGACATACATACATACACTCACTCACTGACAGACACACACACACACACACACTGACACACATACACTCACATACTGACAGACAGACCCCCCCCCCACACACACACACACAGGCAGACACTCACTGACAGACACACACACACACAGGCAGACACTCACTGACAGACAGAGAGAGAGACACACACACCCACTCACTGACAGTTAAGGACTCAAACACTCACCTCCCTAGGGTCCAGTGTGGGGCAGCTCCTCACTCCTCCCGCCCGCTGTTTAGTATGCCGTGGTCAGAATTACGTCATATTCCGGCTCCCAGCATCACAGAGGGCGCGCGAGGAAGGAGTGAGAGGCTGCAAGAACAGCCTCCCTCGCCGCCTGGCTTCTCTTTCCCCCTCTCCTCCAGACGGTCACTGGCATTGGTTGGCAGAGCAGACGCCTGCCATCAATATAAGCAAGTGCCTGCTCTGCCTTATCTAGCACAGCTTCAGGGGTGGCCTGAGGTGGCCAGATGGGTATAGTGACTGGAGTGATCTGACTATGTCCCTCCATTCTGTGTTAAACCATTTTTGAGCAGTTTAACATCCAATGAGTGTCCCTGGCTTACTATAGCCCTGCCCCCACTAGAGGTGTGACTAAGGCAGGGATTACACACTTCCTTTTAGCCATGCTAATTCATAACATGCTAATTCATAATGTGATAGGCTGAACGCAGTCAGCTGACACTCTCAGCCAATCACAGCTTCCCATTGTAGTTCATATTAATGCTTCCTCTATAGCCCAAGCAGCACAGAAGGGATGGACTACTGGGGACTGTCATTTAGTATTTAAACATTAAAACGGTTTAACGCTGAATGTGAGGATGGCGCCAGGGGACTCCAGGCACAATAACCACTTAAATTAGTTGAAGCAGTTATGGTGTCTACAGTGTCTCTTTAAACCGCTGGAGAGTGACTTCCTGAAGGCTGGAGCTACTTCCTATTGTTTTTTTCAATCTTACCTTTCACAATAACTCGAGAGAGATGGGAAGACATCAATGTAGGCTCGGCACGGCACGGCGCTCGATTTAATTAGACGGTCAGTAACTTTGATATTTTGCTTTAACCCTTTCAGATTCACTTGGTTAAAGGTCAGCACGCATTGTCTGATCTCCGTGACATTAAGCTGTGCGATTGCACAATATTAGATTCAGTGAAATGCCAACTCGATGTATATGTATATATATCACCTGTTAGACAGTACTCTACAGAAGAAGTCACAGATATTAAACATGGGCAGATAATCAGCCAGCAGTCTGACTAAATTAACATTTCTCCTTTTATTCTATTTATAGAATAGGTTAGCTATGTATGGGACTAATTAATGACACGCTAACGGGATTTTATCAGACTAACCATATCGAATTTCAAAAGATAAAAAAGAAGCATAATTGATTTTTGAGGATTTAACATTGCTATTGACAGAGCATATTATTATTATATGTTAGTAGTTACTTACACCCCGTCTAACAAGCCTTAAAAATAAAGGCGACTGAATTATGAGTTATCACTGGGGTGACAAGGTCATTGACTGAGCTTTTCTGTATAAAGGTTTTATATTCCCAGCCAATGGTACGGTTAATAACCTGTGCTCTCCCATCATATCTGTTTAGATAGCAATTTGACTTTGGCAATCGATGACGCATTTCTTTTAACTCGAGAATATTCAGATTTACAAAGATTCACAAAGGATATGTTTTGCTCAATACTCCCTAATATGTACCGCAGGGAGTAGTACACATCTTTTCACGTGATTTTTACCCCAATGAGTGATTATCATGTGATTATCATGTGATAACATATTAGAGACCTGTTTGTAAATAAAGGGTACTGGTTTTGGCTAATTCTCACTTTAATTCTGCGTGTTTCTCTCCTTCTCCTGTAGGGGGCGCTCTCACACCCAAAATGTTTCTTTCTTTTTGAGGAATATTTTCTAATTCCTAAAAGAGTTTAGAGTGATCTAGAGGTAAAATTTCTCCTTTTGCATAGGAGCAAATTCCAGTCTTATCGTCTTTGGGAAGCCAATGTTTCAAGAACTGCAAATGATTACAGTAAAATGTCATTATTAGCAGAGCTCGGTTGATTTCAGACATTTACTATATGTCAGACTTGTGCACACAAAAAAATCTGGTTTATCCAAAATACTTTTTTTCTTCGGACAAATTTAATTCACGTGCTGTTTTGGTACAGATGAATTTCGTCCATGTGATCAGTTTCAGGAAAAAACAATTTGGATGACATACTATGGCGAAAAGATGTGCCTGTTATAAATGATAAAATGTGCCTTTATAGCTTGGAGGAAAGACGAGAATGGGGGATATGACAGAAACATTTAAATACATAAAGGGAATCAACACAGTAAAGGAGGAGACTGGATTTAAAAGAAGAAAAACTATCCATTGGGCAGACTAGATGGGCCAAATGGTTCTTATCTGCCGTCACATTCTATGTTTCACAGCAAGAGGACTGTGGGAACCGAACAAACGCACAAAATGCGGACCACCCGCATGCTTGTTAAACCCCATTGACACATTAATAACGATTCACACCTCAGTGTTCTAAGTGTTCGTCTGGGTGGCTGCTGTTCATATGCCCGAACACGTGGTGGGGGCCATCTTGTTTGCACGAAAGCAGGCAGCGGTGTCATCGAGTGCATGGAACTAAAATCGGACACTCGACCTCGTGAACACCGCTGAACTTCCATCCCCTTCTGCGTTTGTTTCTTTACATCCTGGAAGAGCACTGTTCAGTGGAATTGATTGCATGGATTAGATGAACAAGCTCCACATTACAACTATGGACTACGTTCTGTAGTTTGTTTGTTTTTACACTTCCGAAATTGACCGTAAGTCAAAAGTTGACTTCCATGGAAAATCCGAACCACTGAACTGATCTGAGTGATTTTTGGATATGTTGGTCACTCAGATCAGGGCTATCCGTGGATATGACTTGTGACGAACTGAACCTCGTCACATGTTCTTGGAGGGGCCTGCAGGCCAGCATCTTACCAAAAGACTATGGGCCCTTTAAAAATCTATGTGAACAGACTTGGTTCATGGGATTTTATATTCTGTTCGGGAACCAAACAGCCACACAAACCAGAGACCACCCTAGAGCTTGTTAAGCCTAACTCTTTGTAGCAATTTCCACCGCAGTGTTCTAAGGGTTCGTCTGGGTGGCTGCATATCCTATGGACAACCACAAGGTGGCGGCCATCTTATTCACATGAAAACAGACGGCGGTGTTTGGTCGTCAAGTTCATGGAACTATTTTTGAACTCTTAAACTCCCGAACACAGCTGGACTTCCATGATCGCCTGGGTTTGGTTATATCGCATTTTGGAAGAAACAGTTTGGTGGAAACGTTCGAACAAACAAGGGGAACAAGCTCCAGGGGTAAGACTATTCACTATGTTCGTTAGTTTGTTAGTTTTTATAATACTGAATTAGACCAACCGCAAGCCCTGATTCTCTGGAACTGTTTTGGGCATGGGACCATGCGTGCAGTCGGTCAAATTATGACTTCCAGGAAATTCCTGAACCGATCTGGGTGATTTTTGGATATGTTGGACACCCAGATCAGGGCTATGAGGGCATGTAACGTTTGTGGGGATGTTGGTGTGTTTTAAGGTATTTTTGGGGTTTAATAAAATTGTATATTTTCTGTGCCTGGAGATAATCGAGTTTAATACAGTGCTGACTCAATTATCTCCCAGGCACAGGGGGGGGGGATTTACCTACTTTGTATGCGAGTGTCCTGGACCTGAGAGCCAATGTAATTATGTATATGCTTTTACTGTAGTCTACTCTCAGGTCCAGTGGGGAGTGCCCCTTGCATGGGGACTTGCATATAAGGCCAGTTGTGGCTGCCATTAAACTGAGATTCGTTTTACCCTTCATGAAGTCTAGGCTCATGTTTGGCGGACTGGACTATATTCACTCTGGGGATTGCTATACTCTTATACTCCCTTGAATTATAATCACTAGCTCTTGTAAGAGCTCCACTGCTATACCTGCTATACTCTCTTGGATGAGAGGTCTTCTCACTGGGAGCTGGATCCAGGAGTTTGGTCCAGCGTGAGAAGGGACGGCGAGACCCCAGCCAAGCTGCGGTGGCTAAGGGGCTACGGTGTTTATGGTGTCTGGTGCTGGGCTTATGGTACTCAAGGATTACTAGGAAGCAGCGATTGACGGAGGTAGCCAGTCGGGGTGCCAGGCGGTCCATCACATGACTCTTGTGTGGTTTCCATGGATTTGGGGGTACTTTTGGGGTGTTGTAAAATTGTGTGTTTTTCTGAACCTGGAGATAATAAGTTCTGTGACTGTACTTCCATTAAACAGATGACTTCCCAGCATTAAGCTTCGGCTCATGTGTGTGGGGGGGGTATGCGATACCGACGATAATTATTGATAGACTAATGAGAGTATTGAGAAAATTGGGCAGACTAGATGGGCCGGATGGTTCTTATCTGCCGTCACATTCTATGTATAACAATGCAAAAGAAATAACCAGCCCATTGCCCATCTTGTGTGTTTCGTGATAAATCCGTATGGAGTTTCAAGGTTGGACGAATCGCAAATCAACATAAAAGACAAAATAAAATGAAACAATACGCAAAGAGCTAGATTTATAGCAACAAACAAGAATATGGAAACGTTATTACAGTGTCACTCCGAAATAACACTTGGCCCTCGCAAAGAGAGAGAGAGGGGGCAACGCAAAGGGGAAGAAAAATGGGGACAGGATTACAGAGGGCTTGGGTTTGTTTACGAAGATTGTTTTCTTGTCTGTTTAATTACTGGACAACTCACCAAATACTTACAGGGTCACTTGTTTCCATGGTGATATAGTCGCATCTTAATGAGTTAACAAAGCAAGGAATGCTACGAGTGGAAGAGATTCAAATGGTTACATTTAATGATCAGTTTATTCCAGAAATCCCTATGGAGCGCACATTGAATTCAGTGTTAGTGGGAGATAAATAGAAATATACATTAATGCTGTGTAATGCTTCATTATTTCATGTTTGCCATATTCTGTGCTGGTCATTGAGAATATATTTCAAATAAATGATTTTTAAGCATAATGATTAATATACTCCCCTATTGTTTAATGTTTCATTATAATTATTTAAGTCTTGGAAAGTGATCATTTTTACTGCTCAGATTCACAGCACTCACAGCGATCACAATTAATTCCTTCATTAAATTCTAAAAATGTTATATTTTAAATCAGCCGCATCCACGTTCATTTTAGGCGTGTGAGTGAGAGCATGGCCTGGAGCTATTCTGAGAAATATTTGTTGATTTACTAATAACAATTTATACAACTATAATGTAAACAATAACAATAACAATGTACTAAATTTACACAGACTGATTTCTATACATAATCATGTAGTTTAAAGACACATCACTGGGAGTATTATTGCTGTGGAGCTCTGTTATACACTCAGACACATTACTGGGAGTATTATTGTGGTGGAGCTCTGTTATACACTCAGACACATTACAGGGAGTATTATTGCTGTGGAGCTCTGTTATACACCCAGACACATTACTGGGAGTATTATTGCTGTGGAGCTCTGTTATACACTCGGACACATTACTGGGAGTATTATTGCTGGGGAGCTCTGTTATACACTCAGACACATTACTGGGAGTATTATTGCTGTGAAGCTCTGTTATACACTCAGACACATTACTGGGAGTATTATTGTGGTGGAGCTCTGTTATACACTCAGACACATTACTGGGAGTATTATTGCTGTGGGGCTCTGTTATACACCCAGACACATTACTGGGAGTATTATTGCTGGGGGCTCTGTTATACACTCAGACACATTACTGGGAGTATTATTGCGGTGGAGCTCTGTTATACACTCAGACACATTACTGAGAGTATTATTACTGGGGGCTCTGTTATACACTCAGACACATTACTGGGAGTATTATTGCTGTGGAGCTCTGTTATACACTCAGACACATTACTGGGAGTATTATTACTGTGGAGCTCTGTTATACACTCAGACACATTACTGGAAGTATTATTGCTGTGGAGCTCTGTTATACACTCAGACACATTACTGGGAGTATTATTACTGTGGAGCTCTGTTATACACTCAGACACATTACAGGGAGTATTATTGCTGTGGGGCTCTGTTATACACCCAGACACATTACTGGGAGTATTACTGCTGTGTAGCTCTGTTATACACTCAGACACATTACTGGGAGTATTATTGCGGTGGAGCTCTGTTATACACTCAGACACATTACTGAGAGTATTATTACTGGGGGCTCTGTTATACACTCAGACACATTACTGGCAGTATTATTGCTGTGGAGCTCTGTTATACACTCAGAAACATTACTGGGAGTATTATTGCTGGGGGCTCTGTTATACACTCAGACACATTACTGAGAGTATTATTACTGGGGGCTCTGTTATACACTCAGACACATTACTGGCAGTATTATTGCTGTGGAGCTCTGTTATACACTCAGACACATTACTGGGAGTATTATTGCTGTGGAGCTCTGTTGTACGCTCAGACACATTACTGGGAGTATTATTACTGTGGAGCTCTGCTATACACAGACACATTACTGGGAGCATTATTGCTGTGGGGCTCTGTTATACACTCAGACACATTACTGGGAGTATTATTGCTGTGGAGCTCTGTTATACACTCAGACACATTACTGGGAGTATTATTGCTGTGGGGCTCTGTTATACACACAGACACATTACTGGGAGTATTATTGCTGAGGAGCTCTGTTACACACTCAGACACATTACTGGGAGTATTATAGCTGTGGAGCTCTGTTACACAATCAGACACATTACTTGGAGTATTATTGCTGTGGAGCTCTGTTATACAGACAGACACATTACTGGGAGTATTATTGCCGTGGAGCTCTGTTAAACACTCAGACACATTACTGGGAGTATTGTTGCTGTGGAGCTCTGTTGTACGCTCAGACACATTACTGGGAGTATTATTGCTGTGGGGCTCTGTTATACACTCAGACACATTACTGGTAGTATTATTGCTGTGGAGCTCTGTTATACACTCAGACACATGACTGGGAGTATTATTGCTGTGGAGCTCTGTTATACACTCAGACCCATTACTGGGAGTATTATTGCTGTGGACCTCTGTTATACACTCAGACACATTGCTGGGAGTATTATTGCTGTGGAGCTCTGTTATACACTCAGACACATTACTGGGAGTATTATTGCTGTGGAGCTCTGTTGTACGCTCAGACACATTACTTGGAGTATTGTTGCTGTGGGGCTCTGTTATACACTCAGACACATTACTGGGAGTATTATTGCTGTGGAGCTCTGCTATACACTCAGACACATTACAGGGAGTATTATTGCTGTGGAGCTCTGTTGTACGCTCAGACACATTACTGGGAGTATTAATGCTGTGGAGCTCTGTTGTACGCTCAGACACATTACTGGGAGTATTATTACTGTGGAGCTCTGCTATACACAGACACATTACTGGGAGTATTATTGCAGTGGAGCTCTGTTATACACCCCGACACATTACTGGGAGTAGTATTGCTGTGGAGCTCTGCTATACACTCAGACACATTACTGGGAGTATTATTGCTGTGGGGCTCTGTTATACACTCAGACACATTACTGGGAGCATTATTGCTGTGGGGCTCTGTTATACACTCAGACACATTACTGGGAGTATTATTGCTGTGGAGCTCTGTTATACACTCAGACACATTACTGGGAGTATTATTGCTGTGGAGCTCTGTTATACACTCAGACACATTACTGGGAGTATTATTGCTGGGGAGCTCTGTTGTACGCTCAGACACATTACTGGGAGTATTATTGCTGTGGAGCTCTGTTGTACGCTCAGACACATTACTGGGAGTATTATTGCTGTGGGGCTCTGTTATACACTCAGACACATTACTGGGAGTATTATTGCTGTGGAGCTCTGTTATACACTCAGACACATTACTGGGAGTATTATTGCTGTGGAGCTCTGTTATACACTCAGACACATTACTGGGAGTATTATTGCTGTGGGGCTCTGTTATACACTCAGACACATTACTGGGAGTATTATTGCTGTGGAGCTCTGTTATACACTCAGACACATTACTGGGAGTATTATTGCTGTGGAGCTCTGTTATACACTCAGACACATTACTGGGAGTATTATTGCTGGGGAGCTCTGTTGTACGCTCAGACACATTACTGGGAGTATTATTGCTGTGGAGCTCTGTTATACACTCAGACACATTACTGGGAGTATTATTGCTGTGGAGCTCTGTTATACACTGAGACACATTACTGGGAGTATTATTGCTGTGGAGCTCTGTTGTACGCTCAGACACATTACTGGGAGTATTATTGCTGTGGGGCTCCGTTATACACTCAGTCACATTACTGGGAGTATGTTTGCTGTGGAGCTCTGTTATACACTCAGACACATTACTGGGAGTATTATTGATGTGAAGCTCTGTTATACACTCAGACACATTACTGGGAGTATTATTGCTGTGGAGCTCTGTTATACACTCAGACACATTACTGGGAGTATTATTGCTGTGGGGCTCTGTTATACACTCAGACACATTACTGGGAGTATTATTGCTGTGGGGCTCTGTTATACACTCAGACACATTACTGGGAGTATTATTGCTGTGGAGCTCTGTTATACACTCAGACACATTACTGGGAGTATTATTCCTGTGTAGCTCTGTTATACACTCAGACACTTTACTGGGAGTATTATTGCTGTGGGGCTCTGTTATACACTCAGACACATTACTGGGAGTATTATTGCTGTGGGGCTCTGTTATACACACAGACACATTACTGGGAGTATTATTGCTGAGGAGCTCTGTTACACACTCAGACACATTACTGGGAGTATTATAGCTGTGGAGCTCTGTTGTACGCTCAGACACATTACTTGGAGTATTGTTGCTGTGGGGCTCTGTTATACACTCAGACACATTACTGGGAGTATTATTGCTGTGGAGCTCTGTTATACACTCAGACACATTACTGGGAGTATTATTGCTGTGGAGCTCTGTTGTACGCTCAGACACATTACTGGGAGTATTAGTGCTGTGGAGCTCTGTTGTACGCTCAGACACATTACTGGGAGTATTATTACTGTGGAGCTCTGCTATACACAGACACATTACTGGGAGTATTATTGCAGTGGAGCTCTGTTATACACCCCGACACATTACTGGGAGTAGTATTGCTGTGGAGCTCTGCTATACACTCAGACACATTACTGGGAGTATTATTGCTGTGGGGCTCTGTTATACACTCAGACACATTACTGGGAGCATTATTGCTGTGGGGCTCTGTTATACACTCAGACACATTACTGGGAGTATTATTGCTGTGGAGCTCTGTTATACACTCAGACACATTACTGGGAGTATTATTGCTGTGGAGCTCTGTTATACACTCAGACACATTACTGGGAGTATTATTGCTGGGGAGCTCTGTTGTACGCTCAGACACATTACTGGGCGTATTATTGCTGTGGAGCTCTGTTGTACGCTCAGACACATTACTGGGAGTATTATTGCTGTGGGGCTCTGTTATACACTCAGACACATTACTGGGAGTATTATTGCTGTGGAGCTCTGTTATACACTCAGACACATTACTGGGAGTATTATTGCTGTGGAGCTCTGTTATACACTCAGACACATTACTGGGAGTATTATTGCTGTGGGGCTCTGTTATACACTCAGACACATTACTGGGAGTATTATTGCTGTGGAGCTCTGTTATACACTCAGACACATTACTGGGAGTATTATTGCTGTGGAGCTCTGTTATACACTCAGACACATTACTGGGAGTATTATTGCTGGGGAGCTCTGTTGTACGCTCAGACACATTACTGGGAGTATTATTGCTGTGGAGCTCTGTTATACACTCAGACACATTACTGGGAGTATTATTGCTGTGGAGCTCTGTTATACACTGAGACACATTACTGGGAGTATTATTGCTGTGGAGCTCTGTTGTACGCTCAGACACATTACTGGGAGTATTATTGCTGTGGGGCTCTGTTATACACTCAGTCACATTACTGGGAGTATGTTTGCTGTGGAGCTCTGTTATACACTCAGACACATTACTGGGAGTATTATTGATGTGAAGCTCTGTTATACACTCAGACACATTACTGGGAGTATTATTGCTGTGGAGCTCTGTTATACACTCAGACACATTACTGGGAGTATTATTGCTGTGGGGCTCTGTTATACACTCAGACACATTACTGGGAGTATTATTGCTGTGGGGCTCTGTTATACACTCAGACACATTACTGGGAGTATTATTGCTGTGGAGCTCTGTTATACACTCAGACACATTACTGGGAGTATTATTCCTGTGTAGCTCTGTTATACACTCAGTCACATTACTGGGAGTATTATTGCTGTGGAGCTCTGTTATACACTCAGACACATTACTGGGAGTATTATTGCTGTGGAGCTCTGTTATACACTCAGACACATTACTGGGAGTATTATTGCTGTGGAGCTCTGTTATACACTCAGACACATTACTGGGAGTATTATTGCTGTGGGGCTCTGTTATACACTCAGACACATTACTGGGAGTATTATTGCTGTGGGGCTCTGTTATACACTCAGACACATTACTGGGAGTATTATTACTGTGGAGCTCTGTTATACACTCAGACACATTACTGGGAGTATTATTGCTGTGGGGCTCTGTTATACACTCAGACACATTACTGGGAGTATTATTGCTGTGAAGCTCTGTTATACACTCAGATACATTACTGGGAGTATTATTACTTTGGAGCTCTGTTATACACTCAGACACATTACTGGGAGTATTATTGCTGTGGGGCTCTGTTATACACTCAGACACATTACTGGGAGTATTATTACTGTGGAGCTCTGTTATACACTCAGGCACATTACTGGGAGTATTATTGCTGTGGAGCTCTGTTATACACTCAGACACATTACTGGGAGTATTATTGCTGTGGAGCTCTGTTATACACTCAGACACATTACTGGGAGTATTACTGCTGTGGAGCTCTGTTATACACTCAGACACATTACTGGGAGTATTATTACTGTGGAGCTCTGTTATACACTCAGACACATTACTGGGAGTATTATTACTGTGGAGCTCTGTTATACACTCAGACACATTACTGGGAGTATTATTGCTGTGGAGCTCTGTTATACACTCAGACACATTACTGGGAGTATTATTGCTGTGGAGCTCTGTTATACACTCAGACACATTACTGGGAGTATTATTGCTGTGGAGCTCTGTTATACACTCAGACACATTACTGGGAGTATTATTGCTGTGGGGCTCTGTTATACACTCAGACACATTACTGGGAGTATTATTGCTGTGGGGCTCTGTTATACACTCAGACACATTACTGGGAGTATTATTACTGTGGAGCTCTGTTATACACTCAGACACATTACTGGGAGTATTATTGCTGTGGGGCTCTGTTATACACTCAGACACATTACTGGGAGTATTATTGCTGTGAAGCTCTGTTATACACTCAGATACATTACTGGGAGTATTATTACTTTGGAGCTCTGTTATACACTCAGACACATTACTGGGAGTATTATTGCTGTGGGGCTCTGTTATACACTCAGACACATTACTGGGAGTATTATTACTGTGGAGCTCTGTTATACACTCAGGCACATTACTGGGAGTATTATTGCTGTGGAGCTCTGTTATACACTCAGACACATTACTGGGAGTATTATTGCTGTGGAGCTCTGTTATACACTCAGACACATTATTGGGAGTATTACTGCTGTGGAGCTCTGTTATACACTCAGACACATTACTGGGAGTATTATTACTGTGGAGCTCTGTTATACACTCAGACACATTACTGGGAGTATTATTACTGTGGAGCTCTGTTATACACTCAGACACATTACTGGGAGTATTATTACTGTGGAGCTCTGTTATACACTCAGACACATTACTGAGAGTATTATTGCTGTGGAGCTCTGTTATACACTCAGGCACATTACTGGGAGTATTATTGCTGTGGAGCTCTGTTATACACTCAGGCACATTACTGGGAGTATTATTGCTGTGGAGCTCTGTTATACACTCAGAAACATTACTGGGAGTATTATTGCTGTGGAGCTCTAAGATAACATAAAATTGAAAACTAAAAACTATTACTCCAACATGAAAGAAAGGACTCAAATGGCTACGAAAAAATTGGCAATTGGACTGTGATTGTGAATGTATGCTGTTGCAGAGCTTTAAAATATGACGTTAATTTGTTTATTTTGAAGTAATACGTGTGTGCTTGCCACTTTAGCTGAAATCATTAAAACCTGATGATCTCGGTCAATCCATTGCTTTACCATAGGAAAGCACTGGGATGCTATTGTGTATAGGCTGGAAAAAGCTGCGCGGCCAATCAGCATCTCCTCATAGAGATCCATTGAATCTATGCAGCGTGGAGACGCTCAACGTAGGGGCAGCAGTGGTCTAGGAAGTGGCTCTAGTGGCCGACTGAGTGACTGTCATGAGAGATGTTCCTAGGCAGCAAGGTAATCACTGTCTTTTCTCTGAAAAAGCAGCGTTTACAGTGCTCGGCCTACAGGGCCAGGCTATAGACACCAGAACCACTACATTAAACTGTAATGGTTCAGTGTCTCTTTAATAAGTTGTCTTTCTCCCACCTGTCAATCAACTTTTCGGCATAGACTCCTGTGCTGAAGAACTGAGTTACAGGGAGAGCAGGAGACACAGGCGAAGGTGCATTCCCCCCACCACAACAAAATAAAACAATGCATTGTAACGGCACCCCAGGTACAAAAGGGGTTATTCCCTTCCCGAAAGCAGGATCAGCTACCGAACACTCCTAAGCAGCAAACAGCAAATCACACGAATAATCCCCCCAAGTACGAGACGAGGCTCTGTATTGAGGGTCAAGCAGGAATCTGTTTAATGTGGGCTACATGTCCGGCTTTCATGCAGGTCTTCCACCACGGACACTCCCATAGGGGACCGGGTGGAAAACTGGGACAAGTTTCTGTAACAACCAATCAGAATACATACAGGTATAAACACTCCCACGTGAGCATTACAGTCCCCTCCTCTCTATCCTGGAGGTAATTGGGTTAAGTGCTGAAAGTAACTCAATTACCTTCCAGGATAGGGCATAACCTCCATTTTATATATACAATAAAAACTACATAAAAAAATACATAATTCCAAAACTACCGAACAGAATCCCCACATTCAATGTATCCCCAGATAGCTTGGATCTGAGCGCACAATATTACCGAACAGCGCTCAAATCCTATACACACAGTTCAATCACCATGGAGCCAAAGTCTTTCACATAGCTCACATAGTCTTTCGTTATAAGATTAAGTTCCATGGGATAGCTATCTGGGGTGGCTCTGTTTGCATCGTAATGTACCGAGCGGCCCGGCGTTCGTATGAATGGATGAACAGATGAAGGAAGGTTGGCGGCTTCAGCGGTGTTCATATGAAAATAGTGTCCGTTTTTAGTTCCATAGATTCGTTGATGAACACCGCTGGGCGTTCGCATTTCCAAGATTAACAAGCAGCACACTTCCCTGCTGGGTGGCCGGCCATTCGGTAGTTCTTTCGGCAAAAGGGGAATTAAGCATAGGGACTGTACGGACAGGGCAATAACCGAACAAACAGACGAACCAGCATAAAATAAAAGTAATACAAAGACAGAGAGGTCTGTCACATGCATCTTCACCTGTTTCTGTTAACCTCCTTTTGAATTTCTTGCCTTCATTTGTGTTTCTTTTGATTGTCTTACCCGCTTTAGTGTATCTTTCCCATTTTTCCCCCTTTGTTTGTCTTACACCCCTTGTGTATCTCTTACAGCCGTTCTTTGTGTATCTTTTACTTCACCCCAGCCCCTCCTTATGTCTCTTTCAATCAGTCCCTCGTGTGTCTTTCTCCCCCAAGTCCCTTTCATGTGTCTCTTATCTCCAGCCCCATTGTCTCTTTCTTCCCCTCCCCAGCCATTCTTTTTCCTACACCCCAACACCCCTGTGTCTCTTTCCCCACAGCCCCTTTGTGTGTCTCACTCTCCCTTTCCCCAGCCCCTTTGTGTGTCTCTAGTTCCCCTTTCTCAGCCCATCTGTGTGTATTTTTCTCTCCCCAGCCATTCCACGTGTTTCATTTAACCCCCCAGCCCCTCCATGTGTCTCGTTTCCCTCCCAGTTGTATCATTCTCCCCCAGCCCCTCCATGTGTCCTGTTTGTTTCCAGTCCCTCCATATGTCTCATTCGTCCCCCCTATCGCCTCCAGGTGTCTCATTCACCCCCTCAGTCCTATATGTGTTCTCATTATCCCATGTGTCTCATTCACTGCCTTCCCCATGTCTCATTCCCCCCAGCCCTCCATGTGTCATTTCCCCCTGCCCCTCCATGTGTCTCATTCCCCCTCCCAGCCCCTCTTGTACCTCTATGTAGCGTGGCCACTGCAGACTGCAGTGAAGAAGCCTCTGATACAATATTAATTATTAGAGCTTTAAAATATGTAGGCATTAATATACCTGACCTAAATTAGAAAAATTGGTAATACTCCAGAATAACCAAAATGAGCGATCTGTTTAGTAACAAAGAAATACAGTCTTTTGAACCAATGTGCCGAGAAAACAACTTCTCTAATAAGGAGTTTATTTTGCGTATTTAAGACTAAAGGAATATTTGAAAAAAACATCTTTCCCTAAATAACTCTAAAACCCATCAGAAATTAGAAGCCCTGCTAGAACAAGCTGATATGAAAAACATGACATCAAAATGTGTGAATTTATTAACAGAGTGTAAACCTGAGGCTCCATTTTCCGCAATTAAGAATTGGGAAAGAGATTTATCTATGGAAATTCCCCGAGATAGCTGAATCGGATCCCTTAGAAAGGTACAAAGAGCAATTCATTGTTTAAATTTGGTTGAGACCCATTTTAAGGTATTTAACCGATGGTATTTAGTGCCGACTCGAATTACGAGGATGTTCCCTGAAAGTTCGGATAGACGTGAGATACATAAAGGGGGATTTTATGCAGATTTGGTGACGATGTGATCAAATTCAAACATTCTGGAGGAATATATGTAGTAAAATATGTAAATTTAAACTAAGATGTAAACCAGAGATCTGTCTCCTGCATATAGATCTCCAAAAATGGCCAATACAGATAAGAAATATAATTATTCCTATCTTGTAGGCAGCTAAATTAGAAATATCAAGATTACGGAGATCTTTAGGAACCCCCACTTGGCTTATGGTTAAGAATCACGTGTTATTCCAGCTTAAAATGGAGTTGGGAATTATGTAATCAATCTAAAGAAGGTTTGAAAGTGGGAGTGGATTGGAACAAGTGGATTAAGAGAATAGAGGAAATAGAGGTAACAGGGCCTTGTTGGAGCGCGAAAATAGTGAAAATATAGCAAGAATCTGTTTGCTCGTGGGAGGGTTTGAATTTCCTCTTTCCTATTATTTTTTTCCTTTGCCTTTCTTTTTGGGGAGACAGAGTGGATGGAGGAAATCGGAGGATGAGGGGGCAATAACTTTCTTACATTTAACTATTGTGGGTCCTGGCAGAGACACTTGTTGTTATTTATTTTGTAAAGTTTGTTGTCTTGAAATCTATTTAGGTTTTACTTTTCTGTCCCAAATATGTCCAGATCCAAGTGTGATAGACCGAGAGTCTGAATGACAGACTTTAATTGATAAGTCCTATGATAACAAGGACCGTTTAATTATAGATTCATTGTGTATACAATACCAAACGTACAGTTATGTGCTATGATTGTGTGCATTTTTTTTATGTCTTGTTGTGTGAATATTGAAAGAAAATCAATAAAGAATAATGAAAAAAAAAGAAACATTAACAAAAATGCCCAAGTAGAATAAGCATACAAGCCCCTCGTAGCAACATAGTAACAAGAAACAAAGCCCCGTCTGGAAATATTTTGATACGACAGGTACAATGTCTTCTCTAACACACTAATCACGAGTTAGTCCATTGTACGGCATAACACAGCCAGGGTTGTTTTTGAAAACCAGACAAAATGAAGCAGAGAAATGGTGGGAGGTAAACACCACGGAGAGGGGCTGGAAGAGCTGACAGCGGGATAACAGTATACAAGTTAACAGCACAGAGGGTAAACTCATTACCGAGTACTTCACTCGCACATCCATCTCCGGAGAGCAAGCATCACTTTACGCACCTCCGGGAGACAAGGAGCTTGGCCTATTTCTGGACCATTTATTTCAGGACAAAACTTGGGGGAAAATGATCTCCCTCCGAATAATTAGCTTTATTGAGAATTAGCCGCTTGGCAGCATTAAACCTGATATTTGTCTTTGGCCTAAATCTCTAATTAACTGTGTCAGCAATGATCAGAAAAAGCCAAATCCCGTGGCTACCTGGATTCTCTCAAATGACTTGTGAATCTCAAGGTAGTTAAAGTCACAACGCAGAAATGCAGCTTTAATTATAGAGATTAGCGTTTCCTTTTAAAGACAAAAACGTTATTTTCCAAAATGCAGCTGGGCATCTCTGCAATTTTTAGAAAAGAGAAGAATTTTGTTTCAATTTAGAATAAAAGTGAACATTTCTATAATTACACAGAGAATATCTTTCAAATATTTTTGAATGCTCCAGGGACTCTTCAGATAGCTGGGAAATAACAATCCGTCATCCTTTCTGCGGGATAAATCGCTCTGCAAACCGACACATAAAATCCACTCTTTCCCTGTAACGTTTATAAAACACAGTTACAAAAGTGAGCACAGCGGGCAGCCAATCAGGAAGAGGAAGCAAGATGCTCTAAGGACAATGCTTTTTATGCGAGATCAAAAAACTGAAACAAATGTTGAAATCATTTAATTTCCAGTTATGAAATGGATTCTAATGAACTATTGGGAAACACACTCGTATCGGGTGTGTCTGTAAGGGGCCAGAACGTCAGAGGTCAGAATGTAAGAGTTGACCCCTACCTAGACTTAAAGCGTTACTCCAACCACCATCACCGCTACCACCTGCTTTAGTGGTTATGATGTAAGCTTTTCCCCTGGTCCCGTTCCCCAGTAATGAGGCGATCTATTACCTGGATCTGCTCGGACGCGTTGTTAAAAAGGTCCGGCTTCCGTTGCTTTGCGATCCTGCCGACCATTTACTGGCTGAAAGTAAGAGAAATATGTACAAAATTGACTCTTGCTCTGACCTGGCTAATGACCAGGGGTGCCCAAAAGGTAGATACGAAGATGTTTTAATACTACAATTCCATAATACTTTGTCATTCTAAAAGCAGTTTAAAAGCATGCAAAGCGTCATGGGAGTTGTAGTTCTACAACATCTGGGGTTCTACCTTTTGAGCCAACCTGCTGATGACGCTCCAAAGCCGCTGCTGAAGGTGACGTTAAACCTCTGGATACTGAAGTGGTCATGGTGCATGATGTAACCCTTTAAGGTCACATCGACTTGCCGTAGAACGACTGATATAGGTGCCTCTGATTAACTAGCAAAGCAATTAGACTGGGGTTTGAAGATCTGTAGTGTCGAATTGGTCAGAACTGGCCAATAATGCGAAAAAATCCGATAATGCCATCACTTGACCCCCTCCCCCTCATGGTTATTCACAAAACTGTGAATTCAAAGTGAATTTTAAATTTATGGTCAAAACAGTCAAACTGTAAGTATAGCTAATTGGGAGAATTGTCCTGATTTTGACCCTAAATTCGAAATTCACTTGGAATAACTTTGCTTTCTCATTCAAATATTCTTCAAACTGTTTGAATCCTTTTCCACCAGCGAACTCGTTCCTTAAAAGTTTTACCTGATTCCCATATCAGATCTATCTCAGCTCCTTCCCATATCAGATCTATCTCAGCTCCTTCCCATATCAGATCTATCTCAGCTCCTTCCCATATCAGATCTATCTCAGCTCCTTCCCATATCAGATCTATCTCAGCTCCTTCCCATATCAGATCTATCTCAGCTCCTTCCCATATCAGATCTATCTCAGCTCCTTCCCATATCAGATCTATCTCAGCTCCTTCCCATATCAGATCTATCTCAGCTCCTTCCCATATCAGATCTATCTCAGCTCCTTCTGAAACGGCCTCATATTACTGCTAACGTCACGTCATGGATTCCTGAACAGCAATGTATCAACTTCATACATTTCCTTATACAAAACTGTCACCTTTGGTTGTAGATTAAAGCTCGGCAGGATGCTGTGTGTCTCCACTCCCCTCCCCTCACCTCCCCCCATGTCTTCTCTCTCCCCCACAGCCCCTCTCTGTTAATACTAAATAAATAAAATATACATACACTGTATACCTACTGCACTTACTGTACCTCCCTCTACTGTAATGTAACCTGTAAAGTGCTGAGTACACCTGTTAGCGCTATATAAATAAAATATACATACACTGTATACCTACTGCACTTACTGTACCTCCCTCTACTGTAATGTAACATGTAAAGTGCTGAGTACACCTGTTAGCACTATATAAATATAATATACATACACTGTATACCTACTGCACTTACTGTACCTCCCTCTACTGTAATGTAACCTGTAAAGTGCTGAGTACACCTGTTAGTGCTATATAAATAAAATATACATACACTGTATACCTACTGCACTTACTGTACCTCCCTCTACTGTAATGTAACCTGTAAAGTGATGAGTACACCTGTTAGTGCTATATAAATAAAATATACATACACTGTATACCTACTGCACTTACTGTACCTCCCTCTACTGTAATGTAACCTGTAAAGTGCTGAGTACACCTGTTAGTGCTATATAAATAAAATATACATACACTGTATACCTACTGCACTTACTGTACCTCCCTCTACTGTAATGTAACCTGTAAAGTACTGAGTACACCTGTTAGCGCTATATAAATAAAATATACATACACTGTATACCTACTGCACTTACTGTACCTCCCTCTACTGTAATGTAACCTGTAAAGTGCTGAGTACACCTGTTAGTGCTATATAAATAAAATATACATACACTGTATACCTACTGCACTTACTGTACCTCCCTCTACTGTAATGTAACCTGTAAAGTGCTGAGTACACCTGTTAGTGCTATATAAATAAAATATACATACACTGTATACCTACTGCACTAACTGTACCTCCCTCTACTGTAATGTAACCTGTAAAGTACTGAGTACACCTGTTAGCGCTATATAAATAAAATATACATACACTGTATACCTACTGCACTTACTGTACCTCCCTCTACTGTAATGTAACCTGTAAAGTGCTGAGTACACCTGTTAGCGCTATATAAATAAAATATACATACACTGTATACCTACTGCACTTACTGTACCTCCCTCTACTGTAATGTAACCTGTAAAGTGCTGAGTACACCTGTTAGCGCTATATAAATAAAATATACATACACTGTATACCTACTGCACTTACTGTACCTCCCTCTATTGTAATGTAACCTGTAAAGTGCTGAGTACACCTGTTAGTGCTATATAAATAAAATATACATACACTGTATACCTACTGCACTTACTGTACCTCCCTCTACTGTAATGTAACTTGTAAAGTGCTGAGTACACCTATTACTGCTACATAAATAAATAAAAAATGCTTGCTGTACTGATACCTAATTTTCATATAACTGTTTGCTGATATAACTGTTTATTTGTATAAATATTATAAATGTATTGCTGTATAATTTCCTCCTTCGAATCCTTGTTATATAAGAAGTTTCCGTTTGGATTCCTTTCTGTAGAAAGCACGCAGTGGGCCCCATGCTGATACCATAAAGTACTTTACTTCCTCTCTGTTCAACAAACATAAATTACAAACGCCACTTTGATAAATTCGTGTTTCTCCTCAGTTTGGTGAACTTGTATTTTGTGTCTTTTATATGTAAAATCTCAGGAGTTCATGGAACTCAAATCATATACACGACGGCACAAACACCGCTGAACAGTTACCTTCCAGAGAAATTCTACTATTCATTCTTATAGTCTAACGACGTTCGGTGAATCGAAGTCCACGAACAAGAGACACACTTTAACTATGGCCATTCCCTATTCCGTTTGGTAATTGGAACGGTAATTCGACTGTTTTAAATATAGCGGCCGCACAGCCTAATTCTCTGGAACTATTTTGGGCATGAAACCATGCGTGCGGTCAGTCAAAAGAGACTTCCAGGAATTTCCTGGACCCCTGCTCTGATCTGGGTGATTTTTGGATATGTTGTTCACCCAGATCAGGGCTATCAGGGGATATGTTATGTTTTCGGGTATTTACTATGCTTTGTGTAAAAATGTGTTTTTTCTGCCTGGGGATAATTAAGTTGGTACATTATATCACAGGCAGAGGGGAGGGATTGTGTGCTGTATGTGGGAGTGTCGGACATTGTTACAGTTTGTAATGTGGTGATCCATCAGGTCCAGGGGGTGTGCCTCTGGCCTTAGGAATTGTATATAAAGCCAACCTGTACCATTAAACCTTTAGAGTTCTGTCTCTTATTGTAGGGAGCTGCCAAATCACTACCAGGGATTGCTATACCCGTTATACTCCCTTGCATAATCACTAGCTCTTGTAAGAGCTGTTCCTGTTACGGTCTCCTGGAGGAGAGATCTTTTCCACATGGTCCTGGATGTCAGTCCAGGGTGGGAGGAAGACAGCAAGATTTCAGTTAAGCTACGGCAGTTGCGGAGTCTGTAGTGCTGATGGTGTCTGGTGCGGTGCTTATAGTCCTCAGCATCCGCTAGGAAGCATCCGTTGACGAAGGTGCCCATTCGGGATGCCAGGTGGTCCGTTACATCTTTATTTTCGTAATATCAAGCATCGCTGTAACTTTCACATACAGACACAGTACACAGAGTTACATTCACACATTTATTGGTACATGAGGTACGATGCAAGGCGATTTCCCATAAATCGTTACATAACACAGTATCCTTTTAGTCAAAGTGAAAAATATAAATATATAAAAGGAGAAAAATAAAAATAAATTAGAGAATTATGAGAAGGACATGGGGGGATCATTCCGCGGGGGCAGGTAAATGATTTTATCTTTGAAATCTCTTTGCACGTGTTCCATTCCTGACAAGTTTTGTTAAATTAAACCATAGTCTGAACCCGCGCCGATAGCTTATCCATAAGGAAGGTGTCCTGCGCCATCTTCAGGACTTCAACATTTAACCACACTTAAAGAAAACAATATTTTCCAAGTATTAAAATATAAAATAATAATATCATAATTTTAAAATATTTTTCAAAATATAAAATAATTTTAAAGGTTCATCCAGAAATATTGTGTGGGAGCGGGTGGGTAGGTATCGCTGTGTATCTAGCAATCTATTTCGTGTGGTGGGCGGCTCGCTCGCTGTGGAGACCCTGATTGTGTCCTTACGGTGTTTCAGATGCAGAGTGCCGGCCATTTTGAACACGTTGCTCACATGAATATGTTTGACATCCAGTGCCCTGCTTTCAGCATCCCAGTGAAGTCATGTGTCCTCAACCTATTTGGTGAAGAAATGGAACCCACTAAGAAAGGTTTGTTATCAATTGACCAGCACGGAGCATTTTGATTTCAGATATAATAACAGGTGTGGTCCCTCCCATCACTTGTCAATCAGTTGTCAGCATAGAGAATTGAGTGGAAGCGGAGAACAGGAGAACCCTTCTAGGGGCAGTTCTCCTGCTTTTTGTGACAACTACAGGACACGATAAATGATAGATTGCTTTGAGCTACCACATTTCCACCTATAGATTATGTCCTATTGAATGTTAGGATGTCTGATAGTTCTGTAATCTAAACTCTAATTGTAAGTTTTGTCAACAAACAATTAGAGAGAAAATGGAATCCAAACTATCCGCCAGTAAAGACGCTGCGGAAAGGAAAAAAATTAAATCCATTTCATTCACCACTCGATCTCACGAGGGGCTCACGTTAATCATGTGAAATAAGGGAAAGATAAAATAAAAACTTCGTGGAAACTGGACGTTAATACATTCTTTGTGTCTTATTAGTCTAGCTATAATAGTTTATAACAGTTTATTAAATAAAATCTGCAGGATAAACAAATTATATCCCATTTCAATGTAATATTCTGATGACATCATCATTTCTTGACCACGCCCCCTGTGAGGTCATTATGTCCACCACCCACACCCCTCCAATTTAATCCCTGCCACAACCCCGCTCCCCCCACACATATCTCCCAGCATTGGAAGGATGGGGGGCATCGTTCAGATTGGGTGACGCCAGGGACACAACTAGCGTCACTGGTGAGGCTCATAATAAAATTCAAACTAAAGCGGCATGTGAGCCCGACGTCAAGCCCCCAAGGCTCACAGACAGCCTTCCAGACGGCCCCCTTACATAGAGGACGAAAGCAGGACAGTTGGGAGCCCTGCTTCATGTCATAATCTCCCCTTACATCCCATATTTCATTACAGGGTGAATGGGTAGATTCTCAGGGTGAATGGGTAGATTCTCATGGTGAATGGGCAGATTCTCAGGGTGAATGGGTAGATTCTCATGGTGAATGGCCATATTCTCAGAGTGAATGGGTAGATTCTCAGGGTGAATGGGTAGATTCTCAGGGTGAATGGGTAGATTCTCATGGTGAATGGGCAGATTCTCAGGGTGAATGGGTAGATTCTCATGGTGAATGGCCATATTCTCAGAGTGAATGGGTAGATTCTCAGGGTGAATGGGTAGGTTCTCAGGGTGAATGGCCAGATTCTCAGAGTGAATGGGCAGATTATCAGGGTGAATAGGCAGATTCTCATGGTGAATGGCCATATTCTCAGAGTGAATGGGCAGATTCTCAGAGTGAATGGGCAGATTCTGAGGGTGAAAAGGCAGATTCTGAGGGCGAATGGGCAAATTCTTAGAGTGAATGGGCAGATTCTCAGAGTGAATGGGCAGATTCTGAGGGTGAATGGGCAGATTCTTAGAGTGAATGGGCAGGTTCTCAGGGTGAATGGCCAGATTCTTAGAGTGAATGGGCAGATTCTCAGGGTGAATGGGTAGATTCTCGGGGTGAATGGGCAATTTCTCAGAGTGAATGGGCAGATTCTGAGGGTGAATGAGCAGATTCTTAGAGTGAATGGCCAGATTCTCAGAGTGAATGGGCAGATTCTTAGACTGAATGGGCAGATTCTCATTGTGAATGGGCAGATTCTCCGGGTCATGGATGTGCTCCCTGTGAAGGCCAGGTGGCTATTTACATTAATTGCATTTGTTCCCTCTCTGCACCTTTCTTCTGATTATCTTCAAAGAAATTGTGGAACTCAAACAATTAATAAACAGCTTGAACAAGTACTGGAGCGTGAAATAATTGGCTCAGCGTGGCCTTGCTAATTCTTTCAGAAATAAAAAATGAGGTTAATTGGAAGATACTAATTAAATATTGGATTTTGCACTTTTTTTGTAACCAAAAATGAATTAACAGAAAACTTGGTATTCATTCTTCAACAACAACATCCTTGTCTTCAAAACTTTAAACTTTAAATGTTGTTTGGCCAGTACTAGCCTGTCTCACCTACCTTCTCATAACCTACCTTCTCATAACCTACCTTCCCATAACCCACCTTCTCATAACCTACCTTCCCATAACCCACCTTCTTATAACCTACGTTCTCATAATCCACCTTCTCATAACCTACCTTCGCATAACCTACCTTCTCATAACCTACCTTCTCATAACCTACCTTCTCATAACCTACCTTCCTATAACCTACCTTCTCATAACCCACCTTCCTATAACCTACCTTCTTATAACCCACCTTCTCATAACCTACCTGCTTATAATCTACCTTATCATAACCTACCTTGTTATAACCTACCTTCCTATAACCTACCTTCTCATAACCTACCTTCCTATGACCTACCTTCTTATAACCTACCTTCTCATAACCTACCTTCTTATAACCTACCTTCCTATAACCTACCTTCTCATAACCCACCTTCCTATAACCTACCTTCTTTTAACCAACCTTCTAATAACCTACCTTCTTATAACCCACCTTCCTATAACCTACCTTCTCATAACCTACCTTCCTATAACCTACCTTCTTATAACCCACCTTCCTATAACCTACATTCTTATAACCTACCTTCCTATAACCTACCTTCTTATAACCCACCTTCCTATAACCTACCTTCTCATAACCTACCTTCCTATAACCTACCTTCTCATAAACCACCTTCCAATAACCTATCTTGTCATAACCTACCTTCTCATAACCTACCTTCCTATAACCTACCTTCTTATAACCCACCTCCCTATAATCTACCTTCTTATAACCTACCTTCTCGTAACCCACCTTCTCATAACCTACCTTCATATAACCTACCTTCTTATAACCTACCTTCTCATAACCCACCTTCCTATAACCTGCCTTCTTATAACCCACCTTCTCATAACCCACCTTCTCATAACCCACCTTCCTATAACCTACCTTCTTATAACCTGCCTTCTTATAACCCACCTTCTCATAACCCACCTTCTCATAACCTACCTTCCTACAACCTACCTTCTTATAACCTACCTTCTCATAACCCACCTTCCCATAACCCACCTTCTTATAACCTGCCTTCCTATAACCTACCTTCTCACAATCTACGTTCTCACAACCCACCTTCTCATAACCCACCTTCTTACATCCTACCTTCTCATAACCTACCTTCCTATAACCCACCTTCCTATAACCTACCTTCCCATAACCCACCTTCTTATAACCTGCCTTCCTATAACCTGCCTTCCTATAACCTACATTCTCACAACTTTCCTTCTCATAACCCACATTCTCATAACCCACCTTCTTATAACCTACCTTCTCATAACCTACCTTCTTATAACCTACCTTCTTATAATCCACCTTCCTATAACCCACCTTCCTATAACCTACCTTCCCATAACCCACCTTCTTATAACCTGCCTTCCTATAACCTACCTTCTCATAACCTACCTTCTCATAACCTACCTTCTCATAACCTACCTTCTCATAACCCACCTTCCTATAACCTACCTTCTTATAACCTGCCTTCTTATAACCCACCTTCTCATAACCCACCTTCTCATAACCTACCTTCCTACAATCTACCTTCTTATAACCTACCTTCTCATAACCCACCTTCCCATAACCCACCTTCTTATAACCTGCCTTCCTATAACCTACCTTCTCACAACCTACCTTCTCACAACCCACCTTCTCAAAACCCACCTTCTTACATCCTACCTTCTCATAACCTACCTTCCTATAACCCACCTTCCTATAACCTACCTTCCCATAACCCACCTTCTTATAACCTGCCTTCCTATAACCTACATTCTCACAACTTTCCTTCTCATAACCCACATTCTCATAACCCACCTTCTTATAACCTACCTTCTCATAACCTACCTTCTTATAACCTACCTTCTTATAATCCACCTTCCTATAACCCACCTTCCTATAACCTACCTTCCCATAACCCACCTTCTTATAACCTGCCTTCCTATAACCTACCTTCTCATAACACACCTTCTTATAACCCACCTTCTCATAACCTACCTTCTCATAACCTACCTTCTTATAGCCCACCTTCTTATAACCCACCTTCCTATAACCCACCTTCCTATAACCAACCTTCCCATAACCCACCTTCTTATAACCTGCCTTCCTATAACCCACCTTCTCATAACCCACCTTTTCATGGGCCATTATGAAAGTGGGCCATTAACTTTTCATGGGCCATTATGAAAGTGGGCCATTAACTCGATAAAATCAGTTCTACTTCACCGTACACTACGTCTCGTATAGTGCTTGGGTGAACCTGCTAAAACAAGCTATAATCTCTGAGCTATACACTCGGGACTATAATCACTAATGGAAATGGAGTCCATGGTGACAACACTCGGGTCCCCTGCAAGTGGGCTGCCACATCCTACAAATAAAGCCATATATCTTCCCTGAGCTCGGTGCTGATGGTAAGGGGCGCTCTTAAATGGTTTGAAATCTGATGGTAAGGGGCGCTCTTAAATGGTTTGAAATCTTAACCCTGGGAGGGAGTTAGGGTACTGCTGGCACCATAACCACACTGTAGTTGTTATGGTGCTTGAAGTGTTACTTCCGGTGCTTCAAGTTTCCCTTTAAAATATTTTATTTGTTTTTAGAGGGAGATTGGTCGTTGATTCTGCCGTGGGGTTTTTAGATCGTGGCAGAGAGATCTTTTGCACCTATTCCCTGTTATTCCGAGACACAATTAAAATTTCTGCAAAAAAAGAGAGAATTTAGCCGGTGATGAGAAGGAATATATTTCACAGGCTGCGCTGTATCAGGGGCGGATGGGGTCTGGACGCTGTAAGTAATAAACAACGATTAATGTGTTGGCAGTGAGAGGTCTAACGCCGTGACTGCCATTATAGACGCTAACTGTGGGGCATCGAACCAACGCACAGGAGTTAGATTTGTAATTTGTTGTGTTATCTTCTAGAAAGTTCCAGATCGTTGGAAAGTGATCATTATCCTACGGAGAGGTTCATTTTCTACTCTCCGTCATCTCTTCCTAAAGGAGTTTGATATCAAGTCGTTACATTTCTGATTTTCTCAATTAAAAGACCACTACAGCCACCCAGATCACTTCAGCTCAATGAAGTGGTCTGGGTGCCAGGTCCCTCTAGTTTTAACCCTGCAGCTAAAAACAGAGCAATTCCAGAGATCCTGCTATGTTTACACTGCAGGGTTAAACCAGCCTCTAGCCTCTCACTGACATCCACTTTACACGGAGTAAATCACACTTATTTGACACTGGACGTCCTCACAGAGTCCAGTGTCAAAAAAGATCCCCATAGCAAAGCATTGAATAATGCTTGACTGCAGACCACTTACATTCCCGTTGCCCCCCAATAACGACAAGACACCTGAGTATTGGATAAGGGCAATGGCCACAGCTTTATTATTCCAACATATCAACTCAGCCAGCTTTTATCACCACCTGTCGGCTGTTGGGGTGACTACCCAACAGGCAGATGTACCGGATAATTCCAAGAGTCCGTACAGTCTGCCTTCTGCCATCAGCCCTGGCAGCTGCGACTCCCCAAAGCCTTGTCTTGCATTACTTGCGCTGGCCAGGACCTCCGCCATAGCTGTGACAAAAGGAAAAGAGAAACAACAACACAGCAAAAACACAGCAACAACATACAAACTCATCCTGAAGGGAGGGAGGGAGGGAAGGGAAAAACCTGTTCCAGCCTTCTTTCTAGGAATGGTGAGTACCCTCCCCGTGCACGCATACTTATACTGTCCCCATATTGCCACAATTGTATCCCATAAGTCCACACCCCTTACTGTGTGGCAGCAGTCATGCCTCCACTTCCTTACAGTCCAGGGGATCCCTTTCCTATGGGCGGGTTTGAATGTGCACGCGCCTCTTTGGCCACGCATGCGCATTCGGCTCCACTTGGAAGCTGACGTCGATGGAGGAGGAGAGGTGACCAGGGCCGAGGGAGCCCAGCGCTGGAATAAGGTTAGCAAATAAATGGTTAATTAAACATTTATTCGCAGAGGAACTGGGCCCTAAATACATATTTGTATTCCTAACGCTATAGTGTTCCTTTAAAAAGCTGTCAAAGCACTAATATCACTGAGCAAAACGCAAGCTAATATCCAGAAAACTCCATGTGAGGAATTACCATTGAGCCAATCTATGGTAATGCCAGTATTCTGTTGGTTTCCATGGCAACTTCTCCATTTATAGAACTTTGACACAGATTGCACCTTTGCTCCCCTGTGACTCTCCCTGTCTGAGGCCCTAGAACGCACGTCTAATGGACACTGGGAGAAACGGTCTGAGATTGACGATTAGATCCACAGTTCAGTGTTAATACTGGGGAAAAAGTCAAAATAAAAAACTGGTAACCGCTGGCAACCCAGTCCCCAGCTCCTCCTGTAATGGGGTGAGGGGACAATAAGGTCAAATTAAAAAAAACTAAATTATGATACAAGTCATAAAGCAAACTATGCGAGAGGAACCTCTTCAATCTTTAAACTTTTAGTTTGTAAAGTCGTTTGAGTAGGACAGCTTTGTGTTTCTGATCTTATATCTTATATTGTATGTCCTTTAAATATACAATTGTTGTACTACATTACAAGTTATGTTGGTGCTATATAACTAGTATCAGCAAGATCCGTCAGCTTTTTAGAGAAGGATTTAATGGACTGAATTGTATCCAATCTGAAAGCACAAAACGTTACTTCTCCTGGACTCTGTGACAGTAAAAGGGTTAACCATCTTTCTGAATCACCAAATGACTAAGAATAAAGGGGGTTATTAAATAGCATTAGAAAGGTCATACAAATGGGCCAAGGTAATTGAAAGGAACACGGAGGTAAAAGTACATTTCAATATCGTCATCAGGGGGCTTTGGGAGGGAGGCTGTATTGCTTTATTAACTAAAGCTTGTTAATAGTCCATGTTTTGAACATTTTTAATCGGAGACCCGTAGATTCATCCCAAATATTACAGAGTACAAGAAATGTCGCATGACACATTGCAAAACAACATTATAGTCTGTCACATGTACAATTATGGATGAAATAGCTTTTTAAAAATATCCGAAATTCAAGGCTAGAGTGAAGAAACAGGATTATCAAGGCTGGCTCATTTTTGATTTAAAAGCTCGTAGATTGTGTATTTCTGTGAAATCTTTTCAGCTATTTTATAATATAAGCCTTTTATACAGGATATGATTCATTAATGAGAACCTTGCATCGTTAATAGTCCCAATCTATTTCTCATCTATAATTACTGCGTCTCAGCAAATCTTTTCTCCATTTTTGATTCAGGGCGAGCGGATGACGAAAGCGGACTGCACAAATCGAAAGATACAACGCCAAATGTGGGTAATATAAAAATGTAAATAAAAATGCACCCCCACTATCCCCCAAACAATGACTGCATTGCTTTTCCTATCTCTGGCTTTTTTTTCTTGCTAAATAAAATTATTTTTCTGAAATGTCAAACTGGTAGAACATTGGGTTGAATTTTGAGCAATGTATTTACCTAAAATTGTCTAAACCTTTCTACGCTTACTAACAGCCAAATTGATGGAAACCCAATGAAGTCTAATTGAAACTGAAACTGATTTATTTAGACGTGAAAACTGTACTGTTATTTACCTGGATTTTTAATATGATGCTTACTTACCCCTAAATTTAATTTAATAAATATGTGCGTGTGAGGTGTGAAAGAGACATTTAAATGTAGAAATTCGCATTATCAAAATAATGGCGTCACTTAGTTATCCAGTTGCATAGGATAACTAAGTGACGCCATTATTTTGATTGTAATTATTAAAGTGACCGACTTTTTTATACTAAATTCCACCAGTTTCCATTTCAGAAGTGGGTAAAAGAGAATAAGAAACAAAAAGCAATATTCTGTCAGAATACGTATTTCATAAACAGAAAACTCTTTAATAATCCCTCGTAGGGGAGAAACTAAAACAAACGTGAAAAAAGAATAAATATAAAATAGGATCATTGTTTATATCTTCCACCCATTAGTCCACTTTTCTTTTTGTATTTACAGGGGTTAAGCCCCAGGGTATCTCCCAACCATTACAACTCTGGCGTGTGGACTTGTTCCATGTCTAACCAGCGTTGCTTTTCTGTATTTCATAAACACGTTGCATTGAAAAAGACATTTATTCAGAGTTAGGGCACAAAACAAAGCAATTGATGAAGAAATTTGACAGATTTAATAAATTGCCCCAAACGTACCGATAATTAGAGAGAGATCTCCCCCATTGTGTCTGTAGCCGCCGCTTGTGATGTCACTTTCTAAATCTTTAATATACATTTCACAGAAAACACAAGTTATGGTGATTGCCGATGCTTAATTCGGTGTTACGTCTGCGTAGCTCCCCTCTAAGGGATTATAAAATAAATTATTAACGAGCAGAAGGCAAGCACAGGTGAGTATTGATTGACATATTAAACGAGGAATTACTTTATTTACACGTTAATAGGAACATGGGAAGTATTGGTCGCTCCGAGTACGGCGGCACGTGAAAATAACGCCGGTCTTTTAACTGAGTTTGGCAATTCGATTTCTTTCTCAAACCGTACATTATTAACGTTTAGCAATGACATATAATGTGAATTGAAGTCATCAAGCACACAGAAAAACGTTTTCTAATGAAACGCGTATTTGTACATACATGTACTGATACGTTGTGATATCTCCGCAGCATTGTCACACAGAAAGTATCACAGGAAGGTTAAAGGGATTTCGGGTTCGGGAAGTCTGTGAGGTTTGAGTTGTTTATGGTTACGCGAGTATCACAGTGATTTAGTAATAGGTGGAATGAAAGTTAGGAATCGGATTGAGGGTTTTGGCGTTAAGTGAGACCTGATATTAGAGTAGTTGCCTTCCATCTACCCTTGTCACGTGTTCATCCGCTTATAGAAATGTGGTTAATGACATTTACTGTCCACACAGGAAAAGTTGTGCCGAGCAGCAACCTAATCCACAGAAGGGTTAATGCTGAGCAGCAATTATGCATATGAAACCTGGTAACTGACTTTGGGGTCAAAGGCCGGTTACAGCCTATCAGAACTAAAGGAGGGGTATTTAGGCCCAGTTCTCATCCTGCTCAGTGCCCTGTCGTGGTTTCCCTTGTGGTTGTCCGAGAGTGTGTTCCTGTTATTAGTTTTCTACCGGGTTTTTGACTTTGGCTTTGGCTTTGTTTATTGACTTCTCTATATTCTGGTATCCTGACTCCTGGCTTTCCTCATCGCTGCGTCCCTTTCTGTGTTCCCTGACCTCGGCTAGTATTTTTGACTATTCTATGTACGTTAAATCCGGCCATTCTAAGGACCGGTAATACGTTACTCATTTGTCATCCGTGCTATACAGTTCTATGTGCTGGATCAAACAGTAATCCTGACATTACGACATGGCCATAGATCCTGTAGAACTGTGTCAGCACATAGCTGCTTGCGAGAGGAAATTAGAGGAGAATGATCACCGCATGGATCAATTCGCTCAGGCTTTCAGTACGCTTCTCGCTAGAACGGCGTATCTGCAGCCTGCAGCGTCTCCTCCTATAGCACCTCTACCCTGTGTACCTACACCCACTGTGTACCTCCTTATCGCCATCCCTACAGTTTGATGGCAATATCCAGGAATGCAGGGGTTTTCTTAATCAGGTGGAGTACCATTTTGAGGCCTCACCAGGGTCATTCCCCACGGACAGAGCAAAAATTGGTTATCTAATGAATCAATTAAAGGGCAAGGCCCTTGCCTGGGCTAATCCGTTGTGGGAGAGTAATCGGAGCATTGCTCATAATTACCAGGAATTCCTTGCCGAATTCAAGCTCACGTTTGAGCCATTGGGTAGAGAGGATGATGCCTCCACTGCCCTAGACAAGGTAACCGGTCTATCTTGGATTATGCTATTGAATTCCGTACCTTAGCTTCCGAGCTAGACTGGACTAACAATGGGTTAATCTCAGCATTCAAAAAGGGTCTCTCAGAGACTATACTAGATGAGATAGCCGCTAAAGAATTACCTAAGAGTCTTAACAAATTGATTACGTTTGTCATGCATATTGATAATAGGTTAAGACTCAGAGAAGTCACCAGAAGCAAGACCAGACGTACGGCTATGTCCCTAGCACCTCAATTCTCTAAACCTGTTTTGTCTAACCTCCCTGTACAGTCCGAACCCGAACCTATGCAGTTGGGGGTCACTAGACTGTCGGAGGCCGAAAAACAGTATAGGAGAAGGGAGGGGTTATGCCTATATTGCGGCAGAAAGGGACATATGATAACTAATTGCCCAGTGCGTCCGGAAAACTTCCGCACCTAAGAACCTTAAGGGGACAGATCTTAGGTGTGATGGAGTTGTCCTCTAACAAAAACAAAAGTTGATTCCTCCTTGAGGTATCTATTTCACTTGCTAACAAGAAGTTTTCTTGCAGTGCCCTAATGGACTCAGATGCTGCTGGGAATTTTATTGATGCCCAGTTTATTAGGGGTAATGAGATATCGGTCAGGGAGAGACCTACGGCGCTAGCTGTAGAGGCTATTGATGGTAGACCACTCACACAACCGCTTATAACCCATGAAACTGTCCCTATTACGATCTCTATTGGGGCCTCCCATAGGGAGGAGATGACGTTTCAGGTTATTACTTCTCTAACATGTCCTATCATATTAGGGTTTCCGTGGCTGAGTAAGCACAATCCCTATATTGACTGGGCTAATGGGGAGATATTAGAAAGGGGTAAAGAGTGTATGGGGAGATGTATAAAACCAGTACTAAAGAGATTGGATACTATTGACCTTCCCACTACCACTCCCCACACTCCTGTAGTTCCCATACAATACCGAGAACTTCAGGAGGTGTTTAACAAGGCTCAATCCAATGTATTGCCTCCCCACAGAGCATATGACTGTGCCATTAACCTGTTTCCAGGCGCTATGCCACCTAAGGGGGCAGTTTATGCCTTATCTCCCCAAGAGAGTAAAATAATGGAGGAATACATCACAGAATCCTTGAGCAAAGGGCACATAAGAAAGTCATCCTCACCAGCTGGTGCAGGATTCTTTTTTGTTGAGAAAAAGGGTGGTGAGTTACGCCCTTGCATAGACTACAGGGCACTTAATAAAATCACTGTAAAAAAATGCATACCCTATCCCACTCATTTCCGAATTGTTCGATAGACTTCAGGGAGCTAAAGTATTTACTAAGCTTGACCTTAGGAGCGCTTACAATTTGGTTAGAATTAAAGAGAATCATGAGTGGAAGACGGCATTTAATACCGTAGTGGACACTATGAATATCTGGTAATGCCATTTGGGTTATGCAACGCCCCGGCCATATTCCAAGACTTTATAAATGATGTACTCAGGGAATTCATTTACTCATTTGTCTTGGTTTATTTGGCCGATATTTTGGTGTATTCCCCTGACCTTTAAACTCACCACTCCCATGTGAAACAGGTTCTGCAGACATTGTTGAAAAATAAACTTTATTGTAAATTAGAAAAGTGCATATTTGACCAGTCTGAAGTCCACTTTTTGGGTTACAACATCTCTGCATCGGGATTTCAAATGGATCCTAAAAAACTAGAGGCTGTACTACACTGGCCATTACCCTCTGGTTTAAAAGCCATTCAAAGGTTTATTGGTTTTGCCAACTATTACAGAAGATTCATCAAGGGATTTTATTCTGTAATAGCTCCCATCACTAATATGACTTGCAAAGGGGTTAGTAGCACGGTATGGTCCAAAGAGGCTATGAATGCTTTTGAGACTCTTAAACAAAGATTTGCCTCTGCGGACATACTAAAACATCCCGACACCAGTAAACCTTTTATATTGGAGGTTGATGCATCCAAGACAGGGGTAGGGGCTGTTCTCTCTCAGAGAGAAAGCCAGGGAACACCATTGCAACCTTGTGGCTACTTCTCCAGAAAGATGTCTCCTGCTGAGCGCAACTACGATATTGGCAATAGAGAACTGTTGGCCATTATTCTTGCCCTCAGGGAGTGGCGACATCTTTTGGAGGGTTCCAAGGACCCCCTGTTGATCATAACCGACCACAAAAACCTGGCATATATAGGTGATGCCAAACGTTTGTCTTCCTGACAGGCTAGATGGTCACTGTTCCTTTCACGTTTTAACTTCATCATTACTTATAGACCTGGTTCTAAAAATACCAAGGCTGATGCCTTGTCCAGGCAATTTGTTAATGAGTCAGCTCCGGAACAGGTGACATCTCCTATTATTCCACTAGAGTGTATTATTGCTACTACTGTCATCTCACTGTCTTCTCCACTGCTTGCCACCATACTGGAGGCCCAACCTCAGGCGCCAAGTGGTAAACCGTGTGATAAACTGTTCGTTCCCCTATGTGAAAGGGTTAATAGCATGAAAGTGTTCCATGACAATATAACTGCTGGACACCCGGGCATCAATAAGTCCACTGCCGCGATCACTAGATCATTTTGGTGGGATTCACTCAGGAAAGATGTAAAGGAGTATGTGCAGGCATGTTCTGTGTGTGCAGTTTCTAAGGTGACTCATGCACTTCCTTGTGGCCTGGTGCAGCCTCTTCCTGTTCCTGAGATTCCATGGTCCCACTTATCCATGGACTTTATTGTTGAGCTTCCTAGCTCTGCTGGGTTCACTACTATTCTCATGGTTGTAGACCGATTTTCTAAGATGGCTCACTTCATTTCTCTCAAGAAGTTGCCATCTTTGCAAGAATTGGTCCTAATTTTCATACGTGAAATTGGCCGTTTGCATGGCATCCCTCACAATATTGTGTCTGATAGGGGCTCTCAGTTTGTGTCCAGGTTCTGGAGGGCGTTCAGTAAACAATTGGGGATTGATCTCTCCTTCTCCTCCTCCTACCAGCCACAGACCAATGGTACAGCTGAGAGGGCTAACCAGTCATGAGAAGTTTATTTGCGTTGTTTTATTAATAGCACACAGGACAATTGGTCCGAACTACTCCCGTGGGCCGAGTTCGCTAGAAACAATGCTGTTCATGACTCCTCTGGGCACAGTCCATTTTTTGTCAATAATGGTAGGCATCCTACGGTTCTCCCTGCGGTATTATCTGATTCCTGCTCTGGATGAGCGTCTGGCCTCCATTCGCGATACCTGGGTTAAGGTTCAAACTGCTCTAGGGGCTGCTGCTGAACGCTTCAAACATTTTGCTGATAAGCGTAGGAGTGCCAACCCGTTGTACCGAGTGGGGGACCGGGTTTGGTTGTCATCTCGCAACATCAAGTTTAAGGTCCCAAGCATGAATATAGAGTGCTTCGTGGGATCAATCCAGTGTCTTACTCTCTGGCTCTTCCTGCATCTTTAGGGACTCCCAACACTTTTCATGTGTCCTTACTCAAACCTCTTGTCTGCAATAGATATACTGTTCCTTGTGTTCCTCCCCCTCTGGTGGTGGTGGGTGGTCAGGAGGAGTATGAGGTATCTTCTATTGTGGATTCTAGGTTTTCTCGGGGCACTTTACAGCACTTGGTTGTTTGGAAAGGTTACGGTCCTGCTGAACGTTCTTGGGTTTCGGCTCCTGACCTGCATGCAGGCAGTGAGATCCGTGTTTTTCACGCCAAATTTCCTCTCAAGCCTGGTCCTGCCTGCCCGGTGGGCGTTCTTCAGGTGGGGGGTAATGTCACGTATTCATCCGCTTATAGAAATGTGGTTAATGACATTTACTGTCCACACAGGAAAAGTTGTGCCGAGCAGCAACCTAATCCACAGAAGGGTTAAAGGACCACTCTAGGCACCCAGACGACTTCAGCTTAATGAAGTGGTCTGGGTGCCAGGTACCTCTAGGATTAACCCTTTTTTTTTATAAACATAGCAGTTTCAGAGAAACTGCTATGTTTATAATGAGGGTTAATCCAGCCTCCAAATCCTCTAGTGGCTGTCTCACTGACAGCCGCTAGAGGCGCTTGCGTGATTCTCACTGTGAAAATCACAGTGAGAGCACGCAAGCGTCCATAGGAAAGCATTGTAAATGCTTTCCTATGCGACCGGCTGAATGCGAGCGCGGCTCCTGCCGCGCATGCGCATTCAGCCGATGACGTCGCGATCAAGATGGAGAGGAGGAGGAAAGCTCCCCGCCCGGCGCTGGAAAAAGAGGTAAGTTTAACCCCTTCCTCTCTCCAGAGCCCGGCGGGAGGGGGTCCCTGAGGGTGGGGGCACCCTCAGGGTACTCTAGTGCCAGGAAAACGAGTATGTTTTCCTGGCACTAGAGTGGTCCTTTAATGCTGAGCAGCAATTATGCATATGAAACCTGGTAACTGACTTTGGAGTCAAAGGCCTGTTACAGCCTATCAGAACTAAAGGAGGGGTATTTAGGTCCAGTTCTCATCCTGCTCAGTGCCCTGTCGTGGTTTCCCTTGTGGTTGTCCGAGAGCGCGTTCCTGTTATTAGTTTTCTACCTGGTTTTTGACTTTGGCTTTGTTTATTGACTTCTCTATATTCTGGTATCCTGACTCCTGGCTTTCCTCTTCGCTGCGTCCCTTTCTGTGTTCCCTGACCTCGGCTAGTATTTTGACTATTCTATGTACGTTAAATCCGGACATTCTAAGGACAGGTAATACGTTACTTATTTGTCATCTGTGCTATACAGTTCTACGTGCTGGATCAAACAGTAATCCTGACAACCCTAGACTGTGCAAGATCAAAGTTTGGAACCGTTAGTGTGACGCCATATTTATTGGCGACTGTTTTAACACTTGCTCCCTGTTTTAGTTTGTTGTCTTTCCCTAAATTTAAAAGATAATCCTGACATGGACTCCTTGCTCACTGTTCCTAGAGGGGTATCAGCTACACCTCGCCGAGGAAGCCTAATGAGTCTCATATAGTATTATATATGTATACATAACTTTATATACATATATAGGTACACACGCAGAGCCTCATACATATTACATACATAAACACACACAATCTCCTACATACCCACACACAGTCAGCCTCACACATACACACACTCTCCAACATACACATACACTTACCCCCATGCAAATACACACTCTCCTACATTCTCACACACACACACACCCATTCACACATACAGGGAGTGCAGAATTATTAGGCAAGTTGTATTTTTGAGGATTAATTTTATTATTGAACAACAACCATGTTCTCAATGAACCCAAAAAACTCATTAATATCAAAGCTGAATATTTTTGGAAGTAGTTTTTAGTTTGTTTTTAGTTATAGCTATTTTAGGGGGATATCTGTGTGTGCAGGTGACTATTACTGTGCATAATTATTAGGCAACTTAACAAAAAACAAATATATACCCATTTCAATTATTTATTTTTTACCAGTGAAACCAATATAACATCTCAACATTCACAAATATACATTTCTGACATTCAAAAACATAACAAAAACAAATCAGTGACCAATATAGCCACCTTTCTTTGCAAGGACACTCAAAAGCCTGCCATCCATGGATTCTGTCAGTGTTTTGATCTGTTCACCATCAACATTGCGTGCAGCAGCAACCACAGCCTCCCAGACACTGTTCAGAGAGGTGTACTGTTTTTCCTCCTTGTAAATCTCACATTTGATGATGGACCACAGGTTCTCAATGGGGTTCAGATCAGGTGAACAAGGAGGCCATGTCATTAGATTTTCTTCTTTTATACCCTTTCTTGCCAGCCACGCTGTGGAGTACTTGGACGCGTGTGATGGAGCATTGTCCTGCATGAAAATCATGTTTTCTTGAAGGATGCAGACTTCTTCCTGTACCACTGCTTAAAGAAGGTGTCTTCCAGAAACTGGCAGTAGGACTGGGAGTTGAGCTTGACTCCATCCTCAACCCGAAAAGGCCCCACAAGCTCATCTTTGATGATACCAGCCCAAACCAGTACTTCACCTCCACCTTGCTGGCGTCTGAGTCGGACTGGAGCTCTCTGCCCTTTACCAATCCATCCATCTGGCCCATCAAGACTCACTCTCATTTCATCAGTCCATAAAACCTTAGAAAAATCAGTCTTTAGATATTTCTTGGCCCAGTCTTGACGTTTCAGCTTGTGTGTCTTGTTCAGTGGTGGTCGTCTTTCAGCCTTTCTTACCTTGGCCATGTCTCTGAGTATTGCACACCTTGTGCTTTTGGGCACTCCAGTGATGTTGCAGCTCTGAAATATGGCCAAACTGGTGGCAAGAGGCATCTTGGCAGCTGCACGCTTGACTTTTCTCAGTTCATGGGCAGTTATTTTGCGCCTTGGTTTCTCCACACGCTTCTTGCGACCCTGTTGACTATTTTGAATGAAACGCTTGATTGTTCGATGATCACGCTTCAGAAGCTTTGCAATTTTAAGAGTGCTGCATCCCTCTGCAAGATATCTCACTATTTTTGACTTTTCTGAGCCTGTCAAGTCCTTCTTTTGACCCATTTTGCCAAAGGAAAGGAAGTTGCCTAATAATTATGCACACCTGATATAGGGTGTTGATGTCATTAGACCACACCCCTTCTCATTACAGAGATGCACATCACCTAATATGCTTCATTGGTAGTAGGCTTTCGAGCCTATACAGCTTGGAGTAAGACAACATGCATAAAGAGGATGATGTGGTCAAAATACTCATTTGCCTAATAATTCTGCACTCCCTGTACACATACACTCACCGTCATGCAAATACACACTCTCCTACATACCCATCCACACACACACACCCATCCACACATACACAAGCAGTCACCCTCACACATGCGCACACACACCCTCACACATACCTACACACCACACACTCACCTTCACACATCCATCATTTACCTTCCCACATGCACACATACACACCTCTCCAACATACGCATACACTCACCCTCATGCAAATACACACTCTCATACATACCCATACAAACACACACACACATACACACATACACAGTCACCCTCACCCTCACACATGCACACAAACACACACACACTCACGCTCACACATGCACACATGCACACATACACTCACTCCTCATACATACAAACATACACATTGGTAAATCTATTGTTATTGTGGGATGTGATTTAAATATTGCAGAGTCACAGAGCACAATCAGATCACAAACCCCTTGTTTAGAAATGATGTTTAGATGTAATCGCTGGTGGCAAAGCGCCCTTTAACTGTCTGTGCTGGCAGACACCTGGGTCCAATGCCAGCTGACATCACGCACGCCCCTCGCATGGGTACTTTCTGTACTCTCTATCTGGGTGACACGTTCCATTTAAAACCCCATGGAGACAGTAATAATGAGCGCTCTGCAAAGAATGGAACAATATTCCAATCACTGTGATAGTAGCGCAGGTCTGACGCTGTAATTAAAGGTTCCTATGTTAATATTAACAGACTGCGCTCAGTTTGCAGCTTAGCTGGGCTGTGCTTCTGTAAGACACCCGAGGATTCATTGTTAGTGCAGGTAATGGTAGCAATTCTCATCATCCATTATCTCGTCACTGAAATGACTCACACGATCAATTATTTAGGGGGAAAAAATCACACGAAATATGGAGAATAGAAGATTGGTAACAGACAGAGAGGATTTTCCAGTCACTCACACTCCATACAGCCTGTCACTCACACTCTACACAGCCAGTCACCCTTCATACAGCCAGTCACTCACCCTCCATACAGCCAGTCACTCACACTCCATACAGCCAGTCACTCACACTCCATACAGCCAGTCACTCACACTCCACACAGCCAGTCACTCACACTCCATACAGCCAGTCACTCACACTCCACACAGCCAGTCACTCACACTCCACACAGCCAGTCACTCACCCTCCACACAGCCGGTCACTCACCCTCCATACAGCCAGTCACTCACCCTCCATACAGCCAGTCACTCACCCTCCATACAGCCAGTCACTCACCCTCCACACAGCTAGTCACTCACCCTCCATACAGCCAGTCACTCACCCTCCATACAGCCAGTCACTCACCCTCCATACAGCCAGTCACTCACACTCCACACAGCCAGTCACTCACACTCCATACAGCCAGTCACTCACACTCCACACAGCCAGTCACTCACACTCCACACAGCCAGTCACTCACACTCCACACAGCCAGTCACTCACACTCCACACAGCCAGTCACTCACACTCCACACAGCCAGTCACTCACACTCCACACTCACTCACTCACTGTGCATGTTAGTTTTTCTCATAGTTTTACATATACTTCATTTAAACAACCTATTTCTTTTAAAAACTTGATAAAAAGGATTATTATATTAAAAATAGTTCTGAGGTGACAGTTGTCCTTTAAGCCACTAGTGACTGTGGTGCAGTCCACCCTTACCACCTGGAGGAGCTGTACTTTAGGAAAGATCTTCGTATGTTTTCCAAAAACTGCTGGCCATCTCTCTGGCACTCAAAGGGTTAATATCAATATCAGTCGGGGTCCGAGGTAGCTCTCTGCATTTACTGGGCCCATCTCTCTGGCACTCAAAGGGTTAATATAAATATCAGTCGGGGTCCGAGGTAGCTCTCTGCACTTATGGGCCCATCTCTCTGGCACTCAAAGGGTTAATATAAATATCAGTCGGGGTCCGAGGTAGTTCTCTGCACTTACGGGACCATCTTTCTGGCACTCAAAGGGTTAATATAAATATCAGTCGGAGTCCGAGGTAGCTCTCTGCACTTACGGGCCCATCTCTCTGGCACTCAAAGGGTTAATATAAATATCAGTCGGGGTCAGAGGTAGCTCTCTGCACTTACGGGCCCATCTCTCTGGCACTCAAAGGGTTAATATAAATATCATTCGGGGTCCGAGGTAGCTCTCTGCACTTATGGGCCCATCTCTCTGGCACTCAAAGGGTTAATATAAATATCAGTCAGGGTCCGAGGTAGTTCTCTGCACTTACGGGCCCATCTTTCTGGCACTCAAAGGGTTAATATAAATATCAGTCGGGGTCCGAGGTAGCTCTCTGCACTTACGGGCCCATCTCTCTGGCACTCAAAGGGTTAATATAAATATCAGTCGGGGTCCGAGGTAGTTCTCTGCACTTACGGGACCATCTTTCTGGCACTCAAAGGGTTAATATAAATATCAGTCGGGGTCCGAGGTAGCTCTCTGCACTTACGGGCCCATCTCTCTGGCACTCAAAGGGTTAATATAAATATCAGTCGGGCTCCGAGGTAGCTCTCTGCACTTACGGGCCCATCTCTCTGGCACTCAAAGGGTTAATATAAATATCAGTCGGGGTCCGAGGTAGCTCTCTGCATTTATGGGCCCATCTCTCTGGCACTCAAAGGGTTAATATAAATATCAGTCGGGGTCCGAGGTAGCTCTCTGCATTTACTGGGCCCATCTCTCTGGCACCCAAAGGGTTAATATAAATATCAGTCGGGGTCCGAGATAGCTCGCTGCATTTACTGGGCCCATCTCTCTGGCACTCAAAGGGTTAATATAAATATCAGTCGGGGTCCGAGGTAGCTCTCTGCACTTATGGGCCCATCTCTCTGGCACTCAAAGGGTTAATATGAATATCAGTCGGGGTCCGAGGTAGCTCTCTGCATTTACTGGGCCCATCTCTCTGGCACCCAAAGGGTTAATATAAATATCAGTCGGGGTCAGAGGTAGCTCTCTGCACTTATGGGCCCATCTCTCTGGCACTCAAAGGGTTAATATAAATATCAGTCGGGGTCCGAGATAGCTCTCTGCATTTACTGGGCCCATCTCTCTGGCACTCAAAGGGTTAATATAAATATCAGTCGGGGTCCGAGGTAGCTCTCTGCATTTACTGGGCCCATCTCTCTGGCACTCAAAGGGTTAATATAAATATCAGTCGGGGTCCGAGGTAGCTCTCTGCATTTACTGGGCACATTTCTGGAGTTTGTGATGTCAACATTTTCAAAGTGAATCCTCTGCATTATTTGTATTATTTTGATATTAATGATACAGAATGGAACTTGCCCTGAAACACATAATTACTGCGAGAGGGGGACACTACTGATCCTTGGTATCTGGTGAGGTTAGACCTATTCCTAACCTAATTAATCAGAGGAGCCCCACCATGACCGTACCCTGTACAGCAGCAAATATGCCTCCTAACCTACTCTACAAATACCCACTATGTGTATCTATATAACCGTGCTTTTACACATAGCTAAAATGTATTCTATATAATTATTGTAAGTCTGTACAAATAACATGTTGTTTTTTATTCATTTTTAGAAAAACAAGAGTTGCGACCAAATTTTGGATTACATCAAACAAGATCTAGGTCTCTGCCATATTGAACAGTCTAGTGACTCAGAGGACGGGGACCCATCACGTTCAAGGTATACAAAGTTAATATAGAAATCCCATAATATCCCTTAGCCCTTATTACACAATAAAAATATTATATTACAAAACTGGTCCAAAAGACACCCGTGGGCATTTTCTCCAAACTAAATCAAAGCAGTAATTGTGACTCAGGTGGCTTTGTTCTGGTCTGACACCAAACACTTGCTGGAGAAGACCATGTGGCTTATGCATCGCAGGTTGGTCGCAGGTAGGTTGTCAAATCATGCTCAAACTGTTTGACGTCTAACCTTGGGTCTTTCAATGTGCACAGAAGTATCAAAACAGAGAAACTGCTATGTTTATAAATGGGTTAATCCAGCCCTCAAATCCTCTAGTGGCTGTCTCACTGACAGCCGCTAGAGGCGCTTGCGTGATTCTCACTGTGAAAATCACAGTGAGAGCATGCAAGCGTCCATAGGAAAGCATTCATAATGCTTTCTTATGAGACCGGCTGAATGCGCGCGCAGCTCTTGCCGCGCGTGCGCATTCAGCCGAATGGGAGGATCGGAGGAGGAGAGCTCCCCGCCCAGCGCTGGAGAAAGGTAAGTTTTAACCCCTTTCCTCTCCTTAGAGCCCGGCGGGAGGGGGTCCCTGAGGGTGGGGGCACCCTCAGGGCACTATAGTGGTCCTTTAACTGTATTTACTGTATATGGACATTATGGCCAAGGCAGACATTCATTTTACATTCTGTTACAATTTTTAGTAAACTGCACTACTAGTAATGCCTTTATGGCCCTTAAAAATACCTGTAAGAAAGCTTTGTGACCATTTACATTTAAAAAAATATATTTTTGTGAAACCGAATGGATGTGATAACAATTGCATTTTTGCTTTGATACTAACATTTCAGACTCTGTGTGAAATATTCCATGATAAAGATATTTTATATAGGATGAATTAAGTGAAAAATAAAAACTGTGTAAATGTACATATTTTAAAATTTTAACTTTGTCTGCAAATCGATTTATACACAAAATTGCTGTGTTATGATATGTCTGTCAGCTAAGCATTCCTTGTTTCAAATAAATGGTATGCTAATATTTTCTCAATTATAAAGTGCTCCATATTGAACGAGTTCATGTTGATTTGGCGAGAAGTGGATCAAGGAAGACCATAGGGAGACCAACAAACACTGTCTGACACAGGCTACCTTGATATGGCTGTATTGTCATTATTATTATTATTCATATAGCGCAAACAAATCCTGCAGCGTTGTACAATACTAAAAACTAGTTTAACTGCCGGCAGCTCCCTTTAAATAGGGGATAAATGGTAGCTACAATTTGCTCACACAGTAACTAAGCGTAGGAATGTAACATCTATTTGTAAATTCTCACTTTCAGAGTCACATGTAACTGCGTTTGTGTGTGCGCACATGTGTGTGTATGTATACGCACAGACTTGTTACTATTCTTTTGACCAGGACAGTGACTTCTGTTTGTGACGCTGCGACCAGGATTATTATTCCAAGTAGCTGGATGTCTTATGCCGTGACATGTCAGGGAGATAGTGGTTTTACGTCACACGTGTCATCCTTACACTGTCTGACTCCCAATTACAGGAGGATCTCGATCTGACACTCACTGAATAATCCTGCTTCGAAATACTAGCTTGGCTCCTTTAATACCCACACTGCCTTTTAGTCATCCGGCGAAATATCTATAAATATATATAGAGACTGAATGCATCCATGTCTACTTTATACATGAATCCAATGAGTCAATAATCGCAAACCGAATCGCTTTTCTTTTACGTAAATACCAGCCCACAGTTTTCCATATAAAGCAAAATCTGAATGTGGATAAAAACATCTAAAATGGGGATTTTTAAAGAAAATTCATGCTTCTAAAGATATTCTTCAATGAAAAATGACACACGACTTAGAGGGGCCCGTGAGTAAGTGTGCTACGCAAGGAATGATTGTAAAAAAACATCGCTTTCTCACTCCCACACCCGTGTTCACTTGCTCGCGTGTCATAGCTTCATACAATTTATTGACTTTAACGAGCAGCACAAATTCTAATATATTGGGGATTCTAGAAGATTTCCAGCGCTGGGATATTCTAATTAAACATAAGACAAAGTAATCCTTTGGATATCCACGGAAAATCGTTTTGAAAGAGCAGTTTAAGAAGCCATGCTGCAGTTTGACCGTAATACTCACAAGATAAATGGTGCGTTGCTGCAGAACACGCGTCAAGGTTGGTAGTGTCACAATACCTGCCAAATAGACACGGCCTTCTTACTTGATTTTTAACGCCAACGTGTCGTGCTCGTATCATTTTGGTGAAATTAAAGACACTCACAAACCATTCAACCTGTATTGCGCCATTCCGGTGTCATTGCAGATTATACTCACTCAATCCCTGCGTCTATTTAAGATGCAGAGACGCCCTCGCCATTTCTGCGACATTGTTCGTCCGTCTTTTGGTGTTGCAGAAGTGATGCAAGCCAATCACAAAACCGTAGGCGATCCTCACAGTGTATCAAAATAATTCAACATATATTATTCTGAATAAAGATTTTTTTTGGTATGCTATACGAGCTGTGGCTGATAAACTGTGAGGGTCTGCGAGCTTTTGTTTTATTCTACGCAAGTTATAAAAGATTGATGACTATCCAGTCAGTGATCACTAGTCGGAGGCTGTAACCGAGACACACCATTATGGTGAGAACGTTAGCACACTGAGAACGCATGCTATGGTTCTTAAGGACAGTGCCCCATTTTTTACCTTTCTTTGCTTTTCTATATCCCTGATCTTGGCTAGTCTCTCGTTACTGTTTACTTCTGTTATCCCTGACCTCGGCTTGCTTATGGAACAACACGAAGACAGGACAGGCTGACACCATTGATCATGCTCTCCTTCTTCAAACTCCTCAATCACTTGGTCTCTGTGACTCTTTCCTCTCGTGGTTTTCCTCTTATCTCTCCCAACGCTCATTCAGTGTCTCTTTTTCTAATGATACCTCCTCCCCTCGTCCTGTGGCAGTTGGAGTCCCCCAAGGCTCTTCCCTTCATCCCCTTCTATTTTCTATTTATACTGCCTCTCTTGGCAAACTTATTACCTCTTTTGAAATCCACTACCACCTGTACGCTGATTACACCCAGATATATTTCTCCTCCCCGGACCTCTTCCCTGCCGTCCTACAACGTGTCACTGCTTGCCTTTCTTCCATGACTGGATGTCCTCCTGCTTTCTGAAACTCAATCTCTCTAAAACTGAGCCCCTTGTCTTTCCTCCTCCTAATACTGATCCTCCTCTCTCGCTCTCCCTTCAAGTCAGTGATATCCACATCAGTCCATCCTTGCAAGCGCGCTGTCTTGGCGTCATACTACTTGACTCTGGCCTCACCTTTGAGCCTCACATCCAGTATGTTGCCAATTCCTGTAGATTCCATCTTAAAAATATAGCCCACATCCGCCCCTTTCTTATACAAGATGCTACCAAGGAGCTTGTCCATGCTCTAGTAATTTCCTGCATGGATTATTTTAACCCTCTCCTGATTGGTCTTCCCAAAAGCCGTATTGCCCTGCTACAGTCTTTAATGAATGCTGCCGCCAGACTGATTTTCCTCTCTAGTCGGTCCTCTCACACCTCACCCCTCTGTCAGTCCTTACATTGGTTTCCTGTATCCTATAGGAGTCAATTCAAAGTGCTAGCCCATACCTATAATGCACTGAACAATTCTAGCCCCTCTTATATCGCTTCACAGATATGCCACTTCTCATTCCCTCCGCTCTGCTGGTGACCTTCTCCTGTCTGCTGCTCGCACCCGTACGGCCAACTCACGCTTGCGGGACTTCTCGTTGGTGGCTCCCTTCCTATGGAATAGCCTGCCTACCGCCATCAGACTCTCCCCAAGTCTTCAATCGTTTAAGAAGTGCCTTAAAACCCATCTCTTTAGGAAAGCTTATGGCCTCCCAGAGTAACCTCTACCTCACATACCTGTCTCTTGCTCTCTCCTAAAGGGCAGCACTTTACTCTCTCCTCCAGCTCTGCTTCACTCCCACCTTATTTGATTGCTATTTCCTGTCCTAAAGTGTTTTATACCCCACCTCCTATAGACTGTAAGCTCGTTTGAGCAGGGTCCTCTTTAACCCATCGTTCCTGTAAGTTTTCTTGTAATTGTCCGATTTATAGTTAAATCCCCCCTCTCATAATATTGTAAAGCACTACGGAATCTGTTGGCGCTATATAAATGGCGATAATAATAATAATAATACTAGGACAGGACAGGCTGATAATGAATAATACGAAGACCGCATGGGCTGATAATAAATAATACGAGGACAGGACAGACTGATAATAAATAAGACGAGGACAGGCTGATATAAAATAATATGAGGACAGGACAGACTGACATTAAATAATATGAGGACAGGACAGGCTGATATTAAATAATATGAGGACAGGACGGGGCTGTTATTAAATAATATGAGGACAGGACGGGGCTGATATTAAATAATGAGGACAGGACAGGCTGATATTAAATAATATGAGGACAGGACGGGGCTGATATTAAATAATGAGGACAGGACAGGCTGATATTAAATAATATGAGGACAGGACGGGGCTGTTATTAAATAATATGAGGACAGGCTAATATTAAAGAATATGAGGACAGGACGGGGCTTATATTAAATAATATGAGGACAGGACGGGGATGATATTAAATAATATAAGGACAGGACGGGGCTGATATTAAATAATATGAGGACAGGACAGGCTGATATTAAATAATATGAGGACAGGACAGGCTGTCACAGGATCTCACACAGGAGAAGGTGGTCCCCAAATCCTGAAAGCCCAGCACAAGTAGGGAAGGGCACTCTGCTTGTAGCTAATCCAGTAGTTTCATTTTAATACTTTAACATTATTATAGATTAATAAGAAAGTTAATGGAAGGTCTGTGGAGGTATATTTGGGATAATATAAAATGTGACCCACCCATGTTAATGCCCACCCATGTTAATTTAGGATAAGAACACAAGTTTCACCATTTCTCAAGCACTATATGTAGGATAAATTGGTAAGCAATATTTGGGGAGCATTAACTGTAATATTTAGGGAGCATTAACATCATTATATGGGGAGCATTAACTGCAATATTTGGGGAGCATTAACTGCAATATTTGGGGAGCATTAGTAAAGTGAGTCCATACCTTGATTTCCATTTGACAAATAAAGTATCTCTGGCGGGTTACTTTACCTTACAGTTGTCTCAGAATTACCACCTGAACCTCTCTGAAATAGGGAACACTTATATGGGTTCATGCTGCCCCTTCACACACAAACAAAGCATTAATCATTTTTGGACTGTCTGGAAAACAATATCTCTGCAAGGAAACGGGCTTTGTGTGCCGAGCAAACTTTAAAGTATTTTCACGAGGGCCATTTTATCCGCAACTGGCCAGCCGTACCATGGGGACCACACAGGAACATCACTGGTGGAACCAAACCCAACAATGGTTCTTCTCCCACCTTGAACTGGAATTTCTTATTGTAGATGTAGCCGGTAAATGAAACGGTATCATCTGTGTCTTAGAAAGGTTTAATTTGTAAACACGAAATCCACTCACAGTCACCTAACAGAGCAGGCAGAGATGGACAGGATACATGGGAAGGGATCCTTCGTACATTCTCAGATTGGGAGCTTGTTTGGCCATCTTCACCTCCTGTCCCTGTCAGCGTTACTTAGTATGTAGTATTTGTTATATCCAGAATGTATTATTGTAAGCACAGCAGGATATGTTGGTGCTATATAGATGCAAATTATAATAATAATATTAAATGTTGATTAATACATGTTTGTATTGTGGGGTTATTTATGGGATGATAATATTATACAGTCGAGAATAAAATAATAATAATATGTAACATGCGTGATAATAATCAGTGAATATTTAGTATAACATAAGTATGCAATACAGTGGAATGACTTACAATATTTATGGGGTACTTCACAGACAGCAAAAAGCCATAAAACCTTGGCTAACAGTTAGATCAACTGAGTAACCCTTTCAATGCTGGCTAGATCCTCCTAGGCATATAATATCCTATTCTCATGTAATTTTCAATTAAAAAAACATTCAAACCAGCTCATTAATCATTTCCTGGACCCATCCAATAAGAATAATCTACCAGATTTTTACAAAAGCCGAATTTGAATTTGCCTAAAAGATATCTTATCTTATTTTAGAGCAAATCAATACACCTGGATAAAAACAGCGGTATGCTAACACGTGATAATATCACATTAATATATAATTATTCTCAATTCCACCTGCAGAATGGAATGTTTATAACTATATATTCTTTAGTTAACTAAGATTTCTAAATATTGAAATCTGCCGTGATTTTTCCAGTCATATATTATGCTATTTAGATTTTAATTAATTTAGATTAATTAAATAAAACCAGCATAATTACCAGTTATGTAGATGTTCTCATCAGATGAGTAGGTAGTCCCAGGAACTTGAATACGAGTATGATTGGTTGTATGGAGGTGTGTAAGTAATAGAGAAAAGTGATGTTGGTTAGAAAGTAATAGTAAAATTCTAAGTGTCAAGGAGTGTTTCTTGAGTTGTGTCCAAGAGAGTCTGAGTGTTAGTTAGTCCCAGAGTGTCCTGAATATCTGTCCTGGATCTCTCTGAATGTCCGAATCTGAAAGCCCAAACTAACCTCTCTCTTCCCTTTGTCCTAACTTTTTAAAGGGCCAGACTCTCTGTACGTCATTAGTTGGTAGAACCAATAGGATACTGAAGGTGTGGTCAACCTGCAGATCGCAATTTTGATTTTTCGTCCATAGAGGGCAGTCTCGCCTCAGTAAACCTTCCTATCCAGGAAAGAGTTAACTTTTCCTGATGACGATTTTGACGTAATTTGGCTTATCTAAAATGACTACCATAACTTAAATTTGCTGTCAGTTCAAAGCGTTTGCCTCAGTCTTTGTGGCAACGACTTTGATCGTAATTTCTAGTATTTACATGTCTAAACTCAATTTCACCCCTTACTTACAATGGGACCTTGTAAAATGAATTACTTAGTCTTCTCTGTCACTAGTGTCTGTGTTTAAAATTATTTCTATTCCATTAACATTTAAACAGAGCATTCCCTCCCCCTGCTTCATTGCTTATCACTTGGCTTGTTTACATAATGCATTCCTTAGCTCAGGCTAGTGGCTAGTGTTACTAAAAGCAATGAAATACATTTTGTGTTTGTCTTGCCTGAAATCCAAAATGGAGTCCACTCTGTTCTGAGTGACTCTGGCAACATACACTTTTAATTTCTATCTTAGTACAAAATGTCTGCCGATATAAATATCCTGACAGTATGTTTTATAATTTATTATCCATCTCTCCCACTCTATATATTATAGGTGTGTGCTTGGCACACACAAACATACACATCACTCACAGCTATACACATATTACACGTAGTCAGCCTTACACATCGCACACACACAGCTACAACACTCACAGCCGCCCTACACCTACACAAGACACATACCCACACCACACATCCACTCAACTTTTAATAAATATTGTCATTACATAACAACAAAAATTAACACAGGGGAATCATTTCCTGGTTCACACCCTAATGATATGGGCTGTGCATGCCTATGATATACAAACATATAGACGGAAGGGATATCGGCCTTCCTCGCACTGCAAGTCATCGTTTGCTCGACAGGGATACATTGTTACTCACCAATGGCTAGGGGGAATGTTGAGCCCTGATCTGTATAATCCATTCACTCTAGGAGTTCCCTGTCAGTTAAATATCATACCATTCTCCTTCTCATAATTACTGTTAATGCTATTTTCAGTTTCTTAATACTTTCTTTTTAAAACACATTTCAGTTCCCTGTCTGGGAAAAGTCTTCCGACATCTGTGAATGGAAAACGAATGAAAAAAATATCAGACAAGAAACTGAGATCAAATGAAGAAATTGGGGAAGAAATGGAGTGGAAGAGAGCAAAACAAAAAGTATGTCTATTTTGGCACAATGGGAGGTGTCCAAACGTTAGTTACCCAGAGGGCAAAGCATCATGGGTGCTGAAGTTCTGCAATAATTGGTGATCAAACTTGTGGACATTCAGTTGACATGATCTCCATGATTAGATTTAAAGGAACACTATAGTGGGAGGAATACAAAACTCCTCCATTGCACCCCAAGTTAAAGTTCAATTAACAGAGCAGGAGACCTCTAAAGAAAACACACTGTGCTGTTATATCTGCAAATAGGACCATTTTCTCGTGTAGGCAGTGTCCATCACATGCAGGGAGGTGTGGCTAGGGCTGCATAAACAGACACAAAAGTGGTTTAACTCCTAAATGGCAGAGAAGTGAGCAGTGAGACTGCAGGGGCATGATTTAAACTACAAAACTGCTTCATTGTTGTTTTGGTCTTTAGACTATCCTTTTGAAAACGAAAGTGAGCTGCATATTGTACTTCACCTTTTGTAACATGTAATTCTACACACAGAGCCTTTCTGGGCCATGACACCAGTTACTACATTGCTGCTGCTACGGCCTGTAACATGACAGAGAATAGACTAACAGACAGTGATTTTCCCAAATAGGCCTTACATCAGGAAAAACAGAATAATCTCATATTATTAATGTTTATAAAGCTTCCAGATATTCTGCCGAGCCGTATAATAGAATGATTCTTTGCTTCGTCCCCTAGATTGAGCAGTTTCTGGATTTCCCAGCAATGATTTCAGATTTGTCTCTTAGGTAAGATATTCCTAATAACGAAATTAATATAAAACGGAAATAACCGCTGGTATTTACTGATTTGCTGTTAGTGACACCGGTATTTCCTTTGATGTTTGTACCCCATTTAAATCCAGTCATTTAAAGCTTTATATGTTATTTACGTATTTATTCAATGTTTTCTGATCTGTGAAATGTTTTCCAATTAGATATTATCTACCCCGTTTCGTGGTGTTTAAACTTTAACATGGTTTAGTCAGCTAACTATTAATGGGATTATATGGCATTATACATGTTCTCCTGGAGCTAATGTGAAATGGGGGACCCATCGTTGTCAACTTTAATCACCCCAATTTACTCCAACCAATGGGACCCCTCTAAATTCAAAGCATGAGGGTCTCCGATAAACTCATTGTAGTATTTGGTGGAAGTCAAGAAGGGGCTCCGCTCAAAGAATTAATGGGAAATTAAATCAGTTCATTACAGTAAACGAAGACTTAACGGGACACTATGGTCACCAAAACAACTTTAGTTTAATGAAAGCAGTTTTGGTGTATAGATCATGCCCCTGCAGTCTCACTGCTTAATTCTCAGCCATTTAGGAGTTAAATCACTTTTGTTTCTGTTTATGCAGCCCCATGGCTGTGACGGACACAGCCTACATGAAAACAAAATGGTTTCATTTTCAATAAGTTAATGATGTTAATTTGCTTTAGAAGTTTTATCTCATTCTCTGTAAATTGAACCTTAATCACACACAGGAGGCTCCTGCAGGGTCTAAAAGGCCATTAACAGAGCAGGAAATAATAAATTATGAATAAGCAGTGTAAACATTAGAGCGCTCTTTACAGGAAGAGTTTAGGAAGGCTGTGTAAGTCACATGTGGGAAGGCGTGACTAGGGCTGCATAAACAAAGTGATTGAACTCCTAAATGGCAGAGAATTGAGCAGTGAGACTGTAGGGGCATGATCTATACAGCAACACTGCTTCATTAAGCTAAAGTTGTTTCGATGCCTACTGTGACAGATCCATCTGTACAGACTAAGATTGCTGGTTCGTCTGTTTGCCTCCCTTTCATTTAATTGCCTGTCCGTATGCCCCTGTTCGTGTGTTTCCTAAGTACCGATTGAAACTACCGAACGGACGGCCACCCAGGAGAGGAGTGTGCTGCTGGTTAACCTCTTGGCCCCAATTAGAACGTTGTGGTTGACCGCAGACACCTCTCCATTCCATCCGTATGGGGGGTCGTGGTTCGTATGCCGACCACGAGGCGGCGGCCATTTTGGGACACGCAACGGCTCAGCGGTGTTCGGCGAGGATTCTATGGAACTAATAACGGACACTTTATCTACCGAACACCGCTGAAGACTACCGACCGCCCTTCTATTTCGTCGAGGCATACGAACCCCGGTCTGTTCGGGAGTTTGTAACGTACACATGGACTTAACCCAGATAGCCATCCCATGGAGTCAATCGTATACCGAAAGACTTGTGAAAGACTTTGACTCCATGGCGATTGAACTGTGTACATTGGATCTGAGCGCTATTCGGTAGAAATATGCACTCAGATCCAGGCTATCTGGGGATACGTTACACGAAGCACATACATTCGGTATTTTCAGAATTATGTATTTTATTGTATTTTTATTGTTATACTTAAAATGGCGATTTGCCTCTATCCCTGGAGATAATTAGGTTTCTTCCCAATTATCTCCAGGATAGAGAGGAGGGATTTATGTGTGTAAAGGGGAGTGCTTATACCTAAGCCACTGCGATTGGCTACTGTCCAATATGTGTTACAGTCTTCTATCTGGTCCCCTAGGGGAGTGTCCACCAGGTGGGAGACCTGCATAAATACCGGGCAGGTAGCCCCCATTAAACAGAATCCGGTTTTACCCTTAAGACGGAGCTTGGTCTCGTTTGTGGGGGGATCGCTACTGGGAAAGTGTATTTCGTGTATTCTAGCCGTGGAAGGAGTACGGCTGTTTGGATGTTCGTGAGTTACCGCGCTCCCTTGAACTCCGTTCGGGAGTTTAGCGGTTGGCCGTGCAGAACCTGTATTCCTGTAAAGGGGGATTATCACCTAGGCGGCGGCTTCATCTATTTCAGCGGTGAGTGTCTTAACACCTACAGTGTCCCTTTAGCTTATGCTAGGCAATGAAGAGTCTATGCATAGTATACACAGTACTGTATCGTATATTATAATACTGTAGTATACATAGCAGTGTATCGTATATTATAATACCATAGTATACACATCGCTATATAGTATATTATAATACCGTAATATACACATCGCTGTATAGTATATTATAATACCATAGTATACACAGCACTGTATAGTATATTAAAATACCATAGTATATACAGAGCTGTATAGTATATTATAATACCGTAGTATACACAGCACTGTATAGTATATTATAATACTGTAGTGTACACAGCACTGTATAGTATATTATAACACTGTAGTGTACACAGCACTGTATAGTATATTATAACACTGTAGTATACACTGCACTGTACAGTATATTATAATGTTGTCACGGACCGCCTGGCACCCCAACCGGGTGCCTCCGCCAACCGATGCTTCTAGTGCTCACCGAGGACTCCAAGCACTCCACCAGACATCAGCACCATAGTCCCCACTTCCAGTGTTACAGCTTGGCTGGGAACTCACCATCCTCCACCCACCCTGGACCCAAGACCAGGATCCAGCTTCCAGTGGGTGAACCTCTCCTATTCCAGAGAGCATAGCAGGAACATCTCTTAAAAGAGCTAGCGATTATAATCCCAGGGGAGTATACAGATATAGCAATCCCCAGGGTAGATACAGCCGTTACCCCCACACATGAGATGCGACTCTATGTTGAGGGTAAGCAGGAATTCATTTTAATGGTGCCACACTGGGCCTTTTATGCAAGTCCCCAAGCAAGGTGTATGGCCACATGGACATTGTTGGTGACAGGGACACAAAGCTTACAAACCAATCAGAACAATAATTAAATGTACGACACTCTCATAGCAAACATACAATCCCTCCCCCTCTCCCTGTGAGATAATTGAGTCAGATACTGTATTAACCCAATTATCTCCAGGCAGAAAAAACACGTAGTTTACAAAAACCCCAAAGTACCATAAAAATACATAAACCCCCACAATCTGGATGACCACCATATCCAAAAATCACCCAGATCAGTTCAGGGGTTCAGGAATTCTATGGAAGTCCCATATTGACCGACCGCACACATGGTTTCATGTCCAAAACAGTTCCAGAGAATCAGGCTGTGCGGCCGGTCTACTTCGAGGATTTCAAATAATGTTTGAATTACCGAACGAAGCTGTTCGTGGATATAGTTAGTGTATGTCTCTTGTGCTGGGGCATCTTCTTACTGAACGCCGTTCGACTCCCTCCTTTCGAATAGCCAAACCTCCATGGAAGTTAAAGTTTTAGCGGTGTTCGTGCCGTCGACTGTCCGATTTGAATTCCAAGCACTCAACGACCAAACACCGTTGGATGCGTTCGACTTAACAAGATGTTTGAATGTCGAATGGTAGCCACTTCAACTCACTTCCACTATTCGGGAGTTCGAAGTGCCACTTTGAAAGTTAAAATTTGTTCCAGTTAGAAGTCCAAGAGGCACAAACAGAGTCTTTAACCCAAAGTTCACCACAGGACCATAGTCACAGGGCAGGAAGCTGGCTAACAGGCCCCTCCAAAAACCAGTGGTGAGGTCACTTTCGACACAAATGTTATAGTATCATATATATCCATCTGTTTACCTGGAACTTGCTGTGGCATATTTCGGGGTTAGGGATATATTATTTTGTTCAGTTTTTAAAATGTGACCCCATCAGAATGAAGGAGTTCCCCATAACAAACTATGAATAATATGAGAGCTACAAATGTTGCTGCTTCGCACAGCTCTGAGTAATCGTTTTGGTAATATTTCTACTAACAGAAGATGGATAGGAAGATTCATTTTTGTATCAAATCCCTACAGTCTGTTGAGTATGAAGCGAGTATTGTTGTTTATGAAATGTCACTCCTGATTTATATCTATGACAGAAACCATCCCCGCCGAATGGACTGGGACACACAGACTGGGAGGCCACCGGCACAGTCCGAGCGAGTGCCACACAGTAAGCCGATGAGTACACCAGCCGTCCCCATGCCAGCACTGCCTGGAGGCCAGTCACGACCTTTCCCTATTTCTAATGAGAAACATTAAGATTTCAAAGCAGCTTGCTGAAAAACTTGGACTTTGCAGCCCTCCCCACCGTTAACTGTGCATTGTCAGGAATTCAGAGTGGAGGTAAGAAACAAACATACTGAAAACAGGACTTTGAATTCAGTTTAAATTGCTGATAATTCACAGTTTAGTGAAATTACCTCACCAATGTAATTACACACATTAACAAAGGGGGCAGGAGGGACAATCATCCCCCAGATTGCAAGCAGTCTCACATCATTTTACCACTGATTAAATGCAGCGTGTGCTCAGCGCTCTATTGGCTCAGTACTGGAGGAAACGCCTGGCCAGGATTCTATGGGTTAACAGGTAACCATTTGGGCTTGGGCCGGCAACATCAAACACAAACATTATAAAAGGGTGGGATGGGGTGAGGCAGGCAGGGGGTCCAAAAAGATCCAATCCCTTGTACCTGGGTACCGGGGAAAGGCTGGTAGCCCTGACGCAACATTCACTTACTTTTGCTTTATTTAAAAAAAAAAAAAAAAATGAGGCTTCGAAAAATCTTTAGTTAATTAACTTTAAAAATTACCCGTTGGAGTAAATAGTAACATTTACTGTATGTCCTAGGCTAGGCTTCGATTTAATATTTTTGGATAAACTTTAAAAAATATTTTTTTCAACATATTAACACATCAAAATATATATCAAGTATAGAAATATATCAAAAAAGATCAAAATATTCCACAATTAAAATATTTTACAAAACATGAAATCCTTTTAAAAGTTTGTCCAAAAACAATACATAGTCCGCACTTTCGTCTTAACTTAGATAAACAGCCGGATGTAGGCTGGGGCTGATGGGAGTCAGAGTTCTGTTTCATTGCAATTATTGCAAATCAAGATTTCCAATAATTCATGCTATTAAGGGGAAAGTTTCCAATGCTTTGAGCATTTTACAAATTGAGTCAGTCCCAAGCTGGACTACATAATGGGGATATTGTTAGTAACTCATTTGTGCTATCCAGAAAAAGGCCTAATGTCAACATTTAACGGCCTCATTTGTCTAACTTATTCACGCAAATGTGCAGAACAACTCTCTTCTCCAACAAAACCCAGTATGAGAAATGGGGTGTCACTGGCCTTCCCGACCCGTCCGATCAATTAATCTTTATTACACTGATTTTCTATTTACTAGTGGGACCATCTAGAATACAGACAGCCAATAGGAATCAGACCTGAGATAAAAACAATATTTATACACTACACTGGCTCTAATGTCAGATTGATTTATGTAATTTTTTCTGTAATATGTAAAAATATGTTGCATTTTTAAGTAGCACATTGGCAGAATATAGTGTTTACCCTCTCGTTTTGTTTTGTGTCTCATTACTTGAAATTGGTTGGCAGTATTTATATATTTATATTTAAACTAGAGTAAATCATTAAATAAATATTACTGATATAATTGCTCTTTTTACTTTCTAGGTTCCGATTCCCAACACCAGACACAATGCGCTTTTCTTAAGAGACTTGTCGAAGAAATCACAAATGTCCTATTTAATGTCACAGCATCTGGAGACAGACACGATTTGTCCTCCGGAACCACAGCATAAAGAAAATGGGAATCACGGTGTCAGTGGAGACATCAAGGACTCGCTATCAACAGCAGAAAGTGTACCGAATGAAGGTGAAAACACGCATGCAAGCCGTCTCCTCGTCCGGGGTGAAACGCGTTTACATCAGTTCACCCCTGAGGGGCCAGTCATACAGTCTGAGAACAAGGATTGATAAAAATAACAAGAATAATGGATTCATAACTTCTGATAAAACCTCTGTACATGTGTTTTCTGTGTCACTATACAAACGCACACAATGAACATTACTTTATTACAGTGATGAACAGTATGTGCAGAGAATCAGTAATAAATATTTTTTATTTATTTTTTGCTTTCCTCAAAGGCGAATTGTAAATCTTAAAAAGGACTGAAACACACCCAGCTCCGTATCTTTCCAAATAAAATGATTGTAACCTATTTAATGTTTCCAGCTGGGCAGCTTATTGCTGTAAGATGTGTCCTACTCACAGAGCCGAGAGCATGCTAGGGATGCTCTGTGCACCATCGACTCTACAATAATATAAAGCTGTGATGGTGCTCACAGTGACTTTCACAAGTAAAACAATAGTTCAATGGCAGCAAATGCACTTACTTGGAAAATGATTTGCTAATAATATAATACAATTAATACAATGTATTCATTAAATACATTTATGTGTCAGTCTCTGATCTTTAACATGGCTTGTGTTATTCATTAGGACTAATTGCCCGCATACAGAAACGTGTTTTATATTCTGGGTCCTGCTGTCATTCGAGGAAACTTCATTCCCAGAAACACGTCAATTTCTGGAATAAAAAAAAGGGTAAAATAATTTAAAATGAGAGAACAAAGGTCTACACAGTAAATGTTTTTTGAAGTCAATATTTATGAGTGTGCTAATGTTCTGCAATTTCATTTTTAAATGAAAGAGAAAGGGTTGATACGTTTCGATGTCCAGCAAGTCAGCGATTGTCTGAAAGTCAATATTCAGACAAACTACCAGATTAGAGATCTGATATGATATCGATTTAATGGAACCTTTACCAGGAACACTGACAAAGATAGATGTGTATCTAGATCTGCATCATGTTACATAATGCACGTTTTTATCCAATGTCACGATTTATATGAATTTTTACTAAAACTGTGGCTTTATCATAACAACTAAAACTCATTTTGAAAAAAGTGCTGAATAACCGCTATATAACACCTGATATCTACATACGCACGTTATTTATAAATATTCAATCTAGCTGTGACTTTGTTACATCACAATAATAATAACAGTAATAATAATAAAGCAATGACCCATATGTAATATATGCTTATTATAATGTAACCATAAAACACTTACATACCAAATAACATAATATATACAACAAACCTATTTACACAATTCAACGCCTCCTGGTAGGGGTATACCCAGACACCCCTACCCCAAATTTCCTCCTGGTAATGGCATACCCAGACACCCCTACCCCAAATTTCCTCCTGGTAAAAGCATACCAAGATACCCTCCCCCCCAAATTTCTTCCTGGTAAGGGCATACCGAGATACCCTTACCCCATTCAAATTCCATGACCTGGAATTGCCTCCTGGTAGGGGTATATCTCAGACACCCCTACCCCACCAAGGTTCAAAGCTACCACCGGGCTCGAACCCCCAACTTAACCAACATTCTAACCAAATTTGTCACCAACCAACTGGAACCACTCAGCCCACAACTTCCTTAATTCCTCTGTGGTTCCCCCCGTGACTATTTATACCTGAATATCCCCCTAACTACCCCGCCGCTGTGACCAAGCGGGGAATACAATCTAAGGGAGGGAGGGAGCGATCAGTTCCAAACTGTTAGGGAAGTTAATGGTGACAGGAGCTAAGATGACCGGCCTATTTATCTAAGGTGCTCCCCCTGACAAACTACCAAACACACCCACCCGGTTCTCCCCCTAAGCCCGCCTCCAACCCCTGTCAAGGCCCTATTCCACTTATGTTGCTCAAGTTCCATGGGGCTACACACAATGTGGGGGGACTGGGAGAGGCATTTCCTCAAGGCACATAGTGCTGGGGTTTGTTGAACTAACAGTGCTGACATGATACAGACATTTCTACATGACACACGGTGTTCTAAATGGACGATACATTAACAGCAGAAACACACGGCGCTGGTTTGAATTGTAGCTGTGTCACTATATGTGTGATTTAGAGGAGTTTGACCTTGTGTGTTGGCAACCTGGGTTCAAATCTTGTTATGGGCATAAAATATTTTCTATTTTTTTTTTATTATGATTTATTAATCACATTCATAGTTATTATTATTATGCTTTATTATGATATTGTATGCGGTATATTATGTTAGTAAACATAGTCACTCCACATAAACTTAATAAAGGAAATATAAGGAATATAAATGTGATAACTACATTACATTTATAAAAACATAAATCACAATGCAGAGAGTGTAAGCACAGTGCCTGAATTTGATTTGTGCAGAATGAATAGAAAAGGACTTTTGAACTATCATAGACTGGGCGTCTAAATCATGCATCCTGCACTCCTGCTGAAGATTAAATGGGGCATTTAAAAAAAATCATCTCTAGGAGCGTATTGATTGGACAGATTTAAAAACAAGCTACACAATTCTACATGTGCCCAGTTGCCCTCAGTATTATCAGTGACTCAGTGACTGTAGTGGAAGGGGGAATTATAGCATTGCAGTGCTGTATGGTGTATGTTTAATATCAATAATGTGATTTCCATGTTAACCCTCCCCCAATGGTGATTAATTCCTTTACATCTGACAACAGATTTTTTTTTATTATGACAACAATTATCTGGTATGATGCTGCTCTAAGTGACCCAATGAACAAGCAATCACTAAGTGGGAGGATGGGGAAAGAGTGATGGAAATGAGGGATGGTAGGGAGAGATGGATTGATATGATGGGAGGACAGAGATGGAGGGACGATGGGTTGGTGTGATGGGAGGACAGAGATGGTGTAACAATGGATTGGTGTGATGGGAGGAGAGAGATGGTGTAACGATGGATTGGTGTGACAGGAGGACAGAGAAGGAGAGAGGATGGATTGGTTTGATGGGAGGACAGAGATGGAGGGACAATGGATTGATGTGACGGGAAGACAGATATGGAGGGACGATGGATTGATGTAATAGGAGGACAGAGATGAAGGGAAGATGGATTGGTGTGACGGGAGGACAGAGATGGTGGAACGATGGATTGGTGTGACAGGAGGACAGAGAAGGAGGGAGGATGGATTGGTTTGATGGGAGGACAGAGATTGTGGAACGATGGATTGGTTTGATGGGAGGACAGAGATGGTGGAATGATGGATTGGTTTGATAGGAGGACAGAGATGGAGGGACAATTTATTGATGTGATTGGAGGACAGAGATGGTGGAAAGATGGATTGGTTTGATGGGAGGACAGAGATGGAGGGACGATAGATTGGTTTGATGGGAGGACAGAGATGGAGGGACAATGGATTGATGTGACGGGAAGACAGATATGGAGGGACGATGGATTGATGTAATAGGAGGACAGAGATGAAGGGAAGATGGATTGGTGTGATGGGAGGACAGAGATGGTGGAACGATGGATTGGTGTGACAGGAGGACAGAGAAGGAGGGAGGATGGATTGGTTTGATGGGAGGACAGAGATTGTGGAATGATGGATTGGTTTGATGGGAGGACAGAGATGGAGGGACGATGGATTGGTGTGACGGGAGGACAGAGATGGTGGAACGATGGATTGGTGTGACAGGAGGACAGAGAAGGAGGGAGGATGGATTGGTTTGATGGGAGGACAGAGAAGGAGGGAGGATGGATTGGTTTGATGGGAGGACAGAGATGGTGGAATGATGGATTGGTTTGATGAGAAGACAGAGATGGAGGGACGATGGATTGATGTGATAGGAGGACAGAGAGAGATGGACTGGAGTGATGGGAGGTTAGGGTAAGATTGGAGAGATAGGTGCGTAGTGAAAGATGGCAGTGACTGAATTGGTAGATGGCTGGGAGTGATGTAAGAATAGTAAGGGAGTGATGGTAGTTAAGGGATTGGAAAGATTGGAGAATTGGTAGATTATACCCGTGCCATTGGTGTTACAGGTGAAGTTACAGGAACAGGTGTGTTGCTGTGTTTCTGACCTCCTTACTGTATTCTCCTAATGAGTGGGCATGATGGGGATGTCACATCCCTCCACCTATAACATGCTTTCTGTGAGGATAGCGCGTGAAGTGTAGTGATAGTCTGGTACATTGCCTGTCACTGCCCCTGCGCTATACCACCAACACCAGAGGATAATCTATAGTGATCCCTGGAGCCGAACTGCTTAGAAAAATAATTAAATAAGAGGCAGCTGCTGGGGGTATGTTGGCTGCTTGGGGGACAGCACTTAACTGTCTGCATGCACCCGCCACTGACCAGTCTGCAGCCCTGAGCCCTGGCATTGGTGGCCTCATGGCAAATCTGGGTCTGCCGTTAAAGGATATTCTTATCTTGTTCGGTGAACTTTAAAGAGAACTATCAGATGATTTGTTTATACTAAAATAACACTCCAGGAATCAAAATCCTTTCATGTCAATAAAGTGCTTATGGTGCCCAGAGTCCAACCACAGCTACCTACCGGTGAGAGTTAAACTGTTTTCGGTTCAAAGCTTATGTTGAGTCCCCGGGGCACCGGCCCAGCTTCCTCTCCTCCCACTGCTCCTCAATGTGGGAGAACTTGCTAGAGTAATAGACTGAGAATGCCAGCCGACACTTTCAATCTAACCCTATAACAAGTAACGTTTCAGGTAAATACGTAAATTTCTTGTGTTACTTGCTATGGGCATGATAGTCTTAAAGAGTCAGTTGATGTTCTCAGCTGATCAATGATTCCGTATTTGCAAGTGGCCGGAGGAGAGGAATCTGTAACGGCACCTGGGGGACTCCACTTAACCATTAAACTATTCAAAAACAATTTAATGCTTAAAGGTAAGTAGTTTTGGGTGGACTCAGAGTAACAAAACGTCTTAGTCAGTGGCGTACTCCACACGCTTACTCTGCCCGGGCCGCAACACATGGTGACGGCACCTGCTCGCAGGGCTGCGACCGCGGTATGTACGCCAGTGCATGCAGATACACTTAAAGGACCACTGTAGGCATTAAGATCACTTAAGCTCAATGAAGTGGTCGGGGTGCCAGGTCCCTCTAGTTTTAACCCTGCAGCTGAAAATATAGCAGTTTCAGAGAAACTGCTATGTTTCACTGAGGGTTAATCCAGCCTCTAGTGGCTGTCTCATTGACAGCCGCTAGAGGAGCTTCCGCGATTCTCACTGTGAAAATCACAGTGAGAAGACGCTGAACGTCCATAGGAAAGCATTGAGTAATGCTTTCAGGGGAGGGCTGGCAGCCTCAGGCCTGGGGGGCAAATCCAGTCAAGTGGCCCATTGCACCCCCGAATCAGCTCACCATCCATGCCCACCTTTTCCTGGTTTTATAACGGATATTGATGTTATGCTAATCAGTAACTCTTTGCCATACCCACTCCTTCACGGCTCTGACTTTCAATATTGTTAGAGCGCAGACTGAGAATCTCTGAGCCTGTGCTCTGACTCACTAACTGAGCACCGGAACCACGAGGGAGAGGATGTGATCTAAGGCACCTACTGCTGGTGTGTATCAGTGGACCACCAGGGAATCATTTAAATTAAAGAGACTCCAGTGCCAGGAAAACAAATCGTTTTCCTGGCACTGCAGGTCCCCTCTCACTCCCACCCCCCAGCCTATGTTGCTGAAGGGGTTAGAACCCCTTCAGTGACATACCTGAGACCAGCATCGATGTCCCTCTGCGCTGGTTTAGGGCCCGCCCACACTACTCCCCCGGTGACGTCATCCGGCTCGGCCGCCGGTGGGGGAGACCTCTCCATAGGAAAGCATTTTAGCGACGCTGGAGGTCCTCACATAGCGTGAGGACGTCCAGCGACGCTATAGCACAGAAAACCTGTGCTATAAACCAGGAAGTGCCCTCTAGTGGCTGTCTAGTAGACATCCACTAGAGGAGGAGTTAACCCTGCAGTGTAATTATTGCAGTTTATGAAAACGGCAATATTTACAGTTGCAGGGTTAAGGCTAGTGAGAGTTGACACCCAGACCACTCCAATGGGCTGAAGTTGTCTGGGTGCCTGGAGTGTCCCTTTAATGTGCTGGTGTCCCAAACTTGTGAGCTGTGTTGGCCACCAGGTGCCTCTGTTGTCATGGCACCCTACGTGACCCCACAGCTTGCACACCTCAAAGGCTGGCCCTGCTGACAGACACACTGGCACTCACTCTCAATAACACACACACACACACAAACCCTGACAGACAAACACTCACTGACAGGCAGACACATACACACATAGACAAACACTGACAGGCAGACACACACTCACCGACAGACACACACACACTTACTGACAGACACACTTACTTTCAGACACACACACTCACACTTCCGGACACACACTCACTTCCAGACATACACACACACACTCATACTTCCAGACACACATACTCACTTCCAGACACACACACTCACACTTCCAGACATACACACTCATACTTCCAGACACACACACTCAGCTTGCACACCTCAAAGGCTGGCCCTGCTGACAGACACACTGGCACTCACTCTCAATAACACACACACACACACAAACCCTGACAAACACTCACTGACAGGCAGACACGCACACACACACAAACACTGACAGACAGACACACACTCACCGACACACACAGACACACACTTACTGATAGACACACTTACTTTCAGACACACTCACTTGCTTCCACACACACACACACAAACTTCCAGACACACACACACCTCCAGACACACACACACACACACACTCACTTCCAGACACACACACTATTCCAGACACACACACACACACACACAAACACTGACAGACAGATACACACTCACCGACCCACACACACACTTACTGACAGACACACTTACTTTCAGACACACACACTCACTTCCAGACACACACACTCACTCACTTCCAGACACACACACACTCACTTTCAGACACACACACTCACTTTCAGACACACACACTCACTTCCAGACACACACACTCACACTTCCACACACACACTCTCACTTCCAGACACACACACACTCACTTCCAGACACACACTCACTTCCAGACACACACACTCACTTTCAGACACACACACTAACTTCCAGACACACACACACACACTCACTTCCACACACACACACACACACACACACACACACACACACACACACACTCACTTCCAGACACACACACACACTCACACACACTCACTTCCAGACACACACACACACACACTCACTTCCAGACACACACACTCACTTCCACACACACACACACACACACACACACACACACACACACTCACTTCCAGACACACACACTCACTTTCAGACACACACACACTCACTTCCAGACACACACACACTCACTTCCACACACACACACACACACACACACACTCACTTCCAGACACACACACACACTCACTTCCAGACACACACACACACACACACTCACTTCCAGACACACACTCACTTCCAGACACACACACACACACACACACTCACTTCCAGACACACACACACACAAATTCCTTGTTGCGCCTACCTTTAGGGGTCTTCTGGGTCCTTTCCCTGGGGTCCAGTGACTTCCTGCTATTCTCTGCTCCCTAGCGCAGTTTAGTGATGCGGGGCCGGAATGACGTCATATTCCGGCTCCCGGCATCACCAGAGAGGGCGCGCGAGGGAGCAGGAAGATGATCAGCAGAGGCAGTGCTTCCTCGCCGCCTGCCTCCTTCCTCACGCGGCCGGTATATTCCTGCAGAGTAGGCACATGCTGTCTGGGACAAGCAGGGGCCTACTCTGCTTTGCTACCTGGGCGTCCTAGGTGGCCAGCTGGCCACCTGCTGGGCTCCCTGTGACAGGCCATCAGCCTGCTCCGCGCGGCACCCCCCCTCTTCCTGGCGCCCAGGACGGCACTGCAGTGGCCGTTTTGCAAACAATTTAGGGCGGCCTGGAGGGCAATTGCCTCCCTGCCCCCCGGCCCAGCCCGCCCCTGAATGCTTTCCTATGGGTGGTTTGAATGCGCGTGCGGCTCTTGCCGCACATGTGCATTCGGAGCTGAGAGGCGGAGGGATCCAGAGCACCAAGGGAGTCCGGCGCTGGAGAAAGGTAAGTGCTTAAGACACACACACACACTCTCATGAACAGACGGATACACACTAGCTAACAGACACACACATTTACTGACAGACACACACTCAGTGACAGACGTACATACACACTCACTGACAGACACACACACACTCACTCACTTACAAAACACACACTCACTAACAGACGCACACAAACTAACACACTCACTAACACACACACACTAACATACACACACACAAACACACACACTCTAACACTAACACACACACACACTAACACACACACACTAACACACACACACACTAACACACACACACTCTAACACACACACACTCTAACACTAACACACTCTAACACACACACGCACTCTAACACTAACACACTCTAACACTAACACACACACACTCTAACACTAACACACACACACTAACACACACACACTAACACACACACACTCTAACACTAACACACTCTAACACTAACACACACACTCTAACACTAACACACTCTAACCCTAACACACACACACTCTAACACACACACACACACTCTAACACTAACACACACACACTCTAACACTAACACACTCTAACACTAACACACGCACTCTAACACTAACACACTCTAACACTAACACACACACTCTAACACACTCTAACACTAACACACGCACTCTAACACTAACACACACACACTCTAACACTAACACACACACTAACACACACACACTAACACTAACACACTCTAACACTAACACACTCTAACACTAACACACACACTCTAACACTAGCACACTCTAACCCTAACACACTCCAACACTAACACACACACACTCTAACAAACACACACTAACACACACACACTCTAACACTAACACACTCTAACACTAACACACTCACTCTAACACTAACACACTCTAACACTAACACACACACTCTAACACACACACACTCTAACACTAACACGCACACACTCTAACACTAACACACTCTAACACTAACACACACACTCTAACACTAACACACTCTAACACTAACACACACACTCTAACACTAACACACTCTAACACTAACACACTCTAACACTAACACACTCTAACACTAACACACACACACACTCTAACACTAACACACATACACTAACACACACACACTAACACTAACACACACTCTAACACTAACACACACACTATAACACTAACACACTCTAACCCTAACACACTATAACACTAACACACACACTCTAACACACACACTCACACACACTTTTTTAAAAAAAACAAATTTAATCCCCCCAGCCTCCCTACCTTTGGGAGAGCTGAGGGGATTCCCTGGGGTCCAGTGGTGTTGCTGTGGTGTCACCCGGCAGGCAGACTGGCGGGCGCGCGAGGGAGCACTCTCCCCTGAGTGTTTCCTGTTCAGCTCCCTCGCACGCCGCATACTCCGGCTCCGGTATGTCAGCAGGGCCAGCCTCGGGGGGCCCTGAGGTGGCCGGCTCCTGGGCCCCCCAGGAGAAGAGGCTGGACACAGTGGGTACATACCGGGTCGCAGGGCGGCCGGGCCCCCTGGTGGGCCGGGCCCGGTCGCAGCCGCAACCCCTGCGACCCCGGTATGTACGCCACTGGTCTTAGTAATGAAATGGTTTTGGTGCCCAGAGTGTTCCTTTAACCCTTTATTTAAAGGTATGGGGGTATTATTTAACTGAGGAGTATCCCTTTAAACTATTAATTAGAGGAAGTTCAAGAGATTGTGACTGTGCATAAGCTTTTCAACGAAATATTCCTTTTTAAAGCATCTCGAGTGTGATCATCTACAGATACCTGCGTCCTCTCGTCTATGTTTCAATACAGACTTACCGCCTGCTCCAAATTCTCCCTGACATGCCATCCTTTCCCAGAACGAAGATATCTTCCTTGTTCGCAAAAGGTCTTGTTCATTACTTTCCAGACCCTCGCACTTATAATATAAGAAGGGTCTCATTAACTGCACAGATAATTCATGTTCGGCAGGAGTCGGCGCTCCACCAGGCAGTAGTTATTACACTGGTTTCTCAGAAGTCATGAAATTGCTGATTAAAATTCATCTTCACAGACAGCTTGCTCAAGATTTCTTTGAGACATTTTGGAATTGATCTGATATTCTTGTTCTCAACGTTCTGTTTGTATGAGAGCGTGATGTGCAAAGTGCCTCCCACACCGACCGTCGAGGAACGTGCTGGGAGCCTCACAGTTTCAGTAATGTACGGCTGTGTAGATGTTTTGGCCACGACAGATTATAGGCCGGGATCTGCAAGTTTCAATGGGCCTAATTACTTCTATTTACAAATAGCAGGTCCCCAGGAACACATTTAAAACTGGGTGCTCTGGATATGTATAATACCACGTCCTTGTTAAGGCTGATATTGTTAAATAAGCTTTCCAAATGATTTCATTGTTTTGGGATAAACTTTTTTTAATTTTTTGTATTTATTATTGTGAAAAATATTACAATTTTGTTATATTTTAATCATTTTTGATATGTTGATATTTTGTATATATTTTTTGATATTTTAATATTTTGGGGAAAAAACTATTTAAACATTTATACAAAACGTTTAAATCATGGGTGCCCAAAAGGTAGATCCCCAGAATTTAAAATTACAACTTCCATTCTAAAGGCATGCAAAGCATCATGGGAGCTGTGGTTATACAACGTATGTGGATCTACTTGTGATGAAGTGCCCTCCGCCACTTGGTCCTAGAGAGGCTTGCTTGCCAGCCTACTGCCCTGCAACTATGGCCCGGGGGTGTATGGCCCTTTAAAAACATTATTGGGGCTTATGGACTTTCATTGGACTGGTGCGGGCCCTTTAAGTACATTTTTGGGACATGGTGAAAATTGGAACAATGCCCCTTTAAATCCGTGTCCCCAGAGTCCCCAGACTGTGGTAATAACTTTTACATGGCTTTCTCCCTTATGGTTCGGTAATTGGGGCTTACCCAGCCATTTACTGCACAGGGGGACCGCCCTGAAGTGGAAGTGTGCGTCTAATTTACCTCCCAGGCTTGAAGCCTGCTGTAGGTAAATTGCTGACCTCTGGGTGGCCTCCGTTCATACAAACAAACACGTGGCGTCAGCCATCTTTATTCAGCTGAACGCGGTCAGCGGTGTGTGTAGCCAAATTCATGGAACTGAAATCGGCTACACATTTCCACCAACACCGCTGACCCTTACCTTCTCCTACACTTAGACTTTGCAGCTGAAAACTAAGTCCCGTTCGGCAGTTTGAATGTACTGCTATACTGAGCCAATTGCACGAATGGTGCATTTTTTCTGCCTGAAATAGACCGACCGCACAGCCCAAATCTATGGAACTGTTTGGGGCATGAAAATGTGCTTGCGGTCGGTCAAAAAGGGACTTCCATCTAACTTTTTAACCACTTAACTGATTCAAGTGAATTTTGGATATGTTTGTCCCCAAGTTATGCAGGTTGTTTTTTTCGTATTGCATGTAAAATCACAAAGTTATAAAAAATTGTATAAAAATATCAATTATCTCCCAAGCAGAGGGGAGGATTCTTACTATAATAAGTGGGTGTGATTATCCATGTGCCGTTATTCGATTGGTTGCAAAGTGTACAGTTTCAGTGTCTCACAAGGTCCACGTGGGTGGTAACCTTGCTGGGAAATTTATATATAAACGCTCATTGGAGTCAGTTCTTCTTGACCCTCAACACGTAGTCTTGACTCGTGATTGGAGGGGACAGCTATACTCACACTGACGATTGCTATGCTCTGCATACTGCCCTGAGCTTTAATCACTTAGCTCTTTTAAGAGTTTGTTCCTGATCCGCTCTCCTGGAGGAGACGTCTTCCCCACACGGTCCTGGAGAACAGAAGCTGATCCAGGGTTGACAGAAGATGGCGAGAATCCAGTTAAGCTACGGCAGTTGTGGTGTCCAGTGCAGTGCTTGTGGTCCATGGCACAGGCTAGGAAGCGTCCATCAACGGAAGGTACTCGGTCGGAGTACGGGGAGCTCCGTTACACTACCTTTTGGACATCCCTGGTTTAAATAATTTGCAAAGCTTTTCCAGGAATATTACATTTAGTTATTGCTGGTATATTTAATTTAGACGTTAGGCTATGTAACCATATATAAAATATATATAAATACTGTATATTACAGATTGCAGACAGATCAATACATCTCCACATTCATAAACAAACTGTGCTTTGTAGATCTATATATAATTTGTGCCAATGGATCAGAAAACCAGGAGTCCATTCAGCCCTTGGAAAGCACGACTCACTGGAGCAGGTGACAGCATGACGTCCGAGCCATTTCTTTCCATAGTCTCCCCTTCTCCTGCCGTTTTAGTTTATTCCCACAAAATTCTATTTTTTCAGTAACGTACTACATTATAAAGAGGTTTCTTATTCTGTGCGTTTTTTGTTACGTGGGATCATGTACGAACCCTGAGATAATTTTTTTTTTTCATTCTTTATTTTTGTTGTGCAGGTGGTTACAGGATATCTACTTACGCCACAACAGCGTGTTTCAAGATTTAAAAAAAAAGTTAAACAGTGGCATGAAAATTCGCACATTTTTATATATTTCTGACAAGCTTGGTTAATCAAGATTCTGTGCACCCTTTTAAGTACTGACAGTAAGGATAGTCGCTTAGGTGTCGCTTGTAGGAACATGGTGCTATTATGTAGATTGAGAGTATACGCACAGTGTTAAATGAGAGGCTGTTGATCATGTCTACATATAAAGATTTCTAACTTTGCAAAGCAGTTTTAATGCGTTCAAAAGAATGCTTAGTATAATGGGATGTACCCGTAAGGCGGCCGACCAAAGGTCTAAGTACACGTGGCTGACCAGGTGGTGTGTGTCCCGGGGGCTAGCTAAACCTTGAGTTAAGGGAGGCAGTGGTATATACTTAATAAGTAAGGTAAGGTAGCCTCACCATATATTGCTAGGTACTCTTCAAGCTAGGCTAGGCAATAACATTATGTTCTATTACATTAATATTTCAGGCTACTGTGATATGGTAAGTTATGTCCGTTTGCAAGTTCTGCTCATTGCCTCGGTTGTCACTTTGAGGCAGGAGGGGAACAGTACTATCACGTGGAGCTCTGTTGTCGTTGTCATCCCACGCCACACTTTGCCTTGATAGGAATGTCCGTCGATTTCGGGTGCACCGACTGGGTAGTGGAGTGGAAAGGATTCTCGGATCCCTGCTGTGTTGAGGCACTCTAATGGCTTTGCGGAGCCTTGCTGCTGCCCGGCTGTCTTTGTGCATTGTGACATCTTTCGTTCTGGTTCTGGTGTAAAGTGCGGTCTTTCATGAGTGGAGTGCAGCTCTTTGTGTGGGAGCCCGGCTCCCAGGCATGCCTGTGGTGGAGGTGTTTGCTTGTGTGCCTCCAGTGTGGTCCCTTGTGATGCGGGTACCGGTTTGCTGTGCCCCCTTCTCCTACGCTTGTTTCTGGCCCTGCTTGGAACTGGGGTCGGAGCACCGGGTCGCATCCCAGAAGGTATGTGTCGTGTCGGGGTGCTCTTGTATGAGTTTACCTCTGGTTGTTGTGGGTAACTTGTGCCTGAGAGCGCCTTGTGTTGTGAGCGCTGGTCCTCTCAGTGTCTTCGGCAAACGTGGCGTTCGCCATCTTAGTTGAGGTGCTGAGGCCGCAGCTCGCGGTGGTGAAGCTGCTGGGTCTTGGGTGACCCGTTGTTGTTGTGGCCACTGGGTTAGGACCGGGATCACCGCCGCCGGTCCAAGGGGGGGGAACAGGGTCAGATCTGCGCCGATTTGGCCCCCCCGCCAGGTGCAGCTGGGCACGATAGCGGAGCAGCGGTCGCTCCGCTCACTGCCTGAGAAGGCCCCATCACGGAGTTCTCCCCCCCAGGGGACTGTAGCTCGGAGAGACAGCCTCTCCCTGGGTCCAGTGCCCCTTTTGCTCTGGGGACCAGTCTGCAATCTCAATGAAAAACATGTTTTTTAAGGGTTAAAGTGTGTTGGTTTGCAGGAGCTTCTCGTGCTTGCGACTGTCCAGCCCTGAGATAATTTTTTTATATTGAATTATTGTCACGATGTTTGTGTAGAAAGTTTTGTGTGTTATTGTGTGTTGTAAAACATGCATATTATAGATTAATATATTGTATTAGTCTTTAGCGCATCGTAATTTGATTCCCATTATAATAAAATTCTTTGTTTTCGTTTCCCATAAAGAAGGTAGTGGAGTAGAACCCCTTGTATTTAGGGGTGCTCTTAGAAGAAGATTGATCTACTCATGGTCCAAAGATTTTCACCTATTTTCTTGAAGGGACGGCACAGACGCCATAGCATAATGTGTTTGGCGACAATCCTTCATTTGTTAAACACGTCAAACCCCATTACCACTACAGAATAGTGTCAAACACCATTACCACTACAGAATACCATGAGAATGTTTAAGACCGGTTTACCTGTGGTCAGCTGACACTCTAATCCAATCGGGGGAGATAAAGGAGGATCCTTGCATTACTTCCAACTTCAGAGGAAGTGGGGACTCGCACCCAATGAATTCACATAAGTTGTCAAACAGTTTTTAAATTTACTCTGGGAGAGTGCCAACAAATAAGTTTTGGTTATGCCGGTTGGTATGTTCCATAAAGCCTGGAGGGTAGGGTGGTGGCATGTCTCTGATGCTCACTGTGAAAAGGACCATGGACACCTACATCCACCGGAAAGCCCTACAGGGAAGAAAGTCAAAGCTACCAATAACCAGAATGCCACTGAAGAACTCCTGCATGAGTGGACATACCTTAAATGAGCACTATAGGGTCAGGAACACAAACATGTATTCCTGACCCTATAGGGTTAAAACCACCATCTAGCCCCCCTGGGCCCATCATGCCTCCCTAAAAATAGCAAAATCTTACTTGTAATTCAAGTCTGGAGCTGCTATCTCTGGCTCTGTTTCCTTTAGACCTGCCCACTGCCTGCTGACATCAGCAGAAGTGGTAGCCTGATCCAATCACAATGCTTCCCCAAAGGATTGGCTGAGACTGACAAAGAGGCAGATCAGGGGCAGAGCCAGCATGATTCAAACACAGACCTGGCCAATCAGCATCTCCTCATAGAGAGGAATTGAATCAATGAATCTCTATGTGGAAAGTTCAGTGTCTGCATGCAGAGGGAGGAGATACTGAATGTTTGGATGTATTTTAGGCAGCCATGACCCAGGAAGGATCTCTAACAGCCATCTGAGGAGTGGCCAGTGAAGTTATCACTAGGCTGTAATGTAAACACTGCATTTTCTCTGAAAAGACAGTGTTTACAGCAAAAAGCCTGAAGGTAATGATTCTACTCACCAGAACAAATTCAATAAGCTGTAGTTGTTTTGGTGACTATAGTGTCCCATTAAAAAGACATGACCCGCACAAGTGCATTTAACAAGACGTCACACAATGGTGTTTAGAAGGCAAAAAAATACAGACCAATGGCCCCCAATCAGGACTTTCCTACATGGTTTAGGAATGTTTGCATGTGTGGGGATATAAATTAATATACCAGGCGGCCTGTTGCTGTTTCCTGGGTTCAGCATCCTGAACTTGGTAAAACACAGCTAATTTGTCACTGCTCCCCGAATGTTGTTAAAACAGAACCTGCGTGCATGACCAATTCCGTGATTTTCGTAATGGTTTGTGTTATGTGACAGATGCGCCGTCCAGACAGAAAGAAATTACTTCACAGATCTTCCTCGGTAATTACTGCCGAGCGCTCCAATTGTTAAATATAATTAATATCAAGTGGAGTTTTGCACAACATATAAATGTAATATAATTGCAGAGCCCTGCTTCTCACTACCTCTAAATTAAACTTGTATTTTCCATCAAAAAATGTAAATCAGGTTTATGCACATTTATAATGACAGAAAATAAACATAGAAAAAATAGGGGCATCCTATTAATCAACAAGGATATCACGTTTTCCCTAGTATCTAAAACAAGTGATAAGGAGGGTAGGTACCTGATGTTCCAATGCTAAATAAACAATAAGCCGTACACATTGGCTAACATCAATGGGCCCCATGAGAATCTTGGAGGAAATCTTGAGGATGATTAGCAGTTCCATGTTTGGGTAGTGTCATGCTTACCCATTCCGGAAGCTCCCTGATCCAGCAGCCGGTCACACGCTGCATGCTCTGCTTGCGCGTCTATTTGTATGAAATCGCGCCGACGTCATAACAGCACGACTCTAAGTGCCGAACCTATCGGAATTCACGAACAGAGGCAGCCGAGTTCGGCTATATAAGCCAGCTTTTTTTAGTAGCTAGTTGCTCTGTTGTGGTTCTTGACTACCCAAGAGTGCACTTTATATTGTTTGGATTTACTGTTTCTGACTATGGCTTGTTGATAGTCTCTCCGCTTTCTGTGTTCCTGACCTTGGCTTGTATTCCCGTTTATGCTGTTCTCTCCTACATTTGACCTTGGCTTTCTCTTCGACTACGCTTTATGTTAAATCCGGCCATTCTAAGGCTCGGTAATACGTTATTCCATTCCTTCAGCAGATTACGATCTGTGTGTGTTGGGTTCTTCTATCTAGCCGTTACAGGTAGATTGTAACGGGAGCCAATAGCAACTTTTTTCTTGATACCATTTTAAATGAATACTCTGCTAAAACAATTTATGCAGACACACGCGCTCAGAGCCAGAGTATCTAAAGCACTAAAATAATTCTTAAAACTTCATAGATCCATGGAGGTTCCTCATCCGATATTGATTACACACATATCACATGGTAGTATACAACTTGTTTTTTTTTAAACTGACCACTGTTTGGTCCCACCCGTTTCCCTGCCATGCCTAGTGCAGTCCACAAATGGATTTAATATTGTGGTCAGATCAAGTTCCTATAACTCCTACCCTCAGTGACATCTTTCCCACTAGGCAATGTGGCTCTTGAAGACTAAACGAGAGCTTGCTAACCATCCCAGTCATTATGAAGAATGTTAAAGAAGGTTAATTTCATACTTTATCTTGAATGTGAACCCGAAGGTCCACAAAGTGCCTATGCTAGTACTGTAAGTGCAAACCCTCCAAGACATTGCTCCGAGAAATATTCAAACTTAGGGTCGAACTACAGGCATAAGACATAACTAAGACTTGCTTGAGATTTATGGGAATATGTCCACTTCCCTTTCCCCCCGAGATAGCTATATCGCATTTAAATTGGCCTGATAATGGGGAACTGCGAGAAATATCTTGGCGTGCATTGTTTTACAGCTATCAAAACTTTGAGAGCACATCACTGGCGAGAGACGAAGGTTCAGACTTAGGAACAATTTAACATCAAATTATCTTCCAGCTAACGTTAGAGAAAGGTCATTCGCTCTCCACAATATTTGTAGTGAAGAAACTAAATCAATTATCATCATGGATCCATACCTGTGAGAATTTGATCTCCTGGCATAGCTAGGGGACTTTAATTAGAAATCTTGTGACCTTTAAGACTTATACAAACTCTTTTGCGGTGTCCTGTGTTGTTTGTATTTCTTTTTATTTTATGTTACTCTATTACTTCTGGTAAGAGAAATAGTTATCTTCTGCATTTACAATTATAATTTAGCGCTTAAATCAATTCATTACAGTTCAAATGGCAGCTTTAGCACCAAGTACAAAGTCTCTCTCTTCTGATAAAGAAAACTGGATAAAAACATGGGGGGCGGGGGGGAGGGGTGCAGTTCCTAGATGGTCCTCTTTATAATATATGTCATTATATGTAAAAATAAAGGAACACAATAGTGAAGTATGTAAAACTAGGAATGATGTAAATTGAATAAAAATTGCACACTCACACTTTTTAGGAGCTTCAGTGTAGCTTCAACTTATGTGCCTGGGCGGAATAATCCCCACCCAAGGATTAAGTGCGAGTAGAATTCTTCATGCTTGTGGTGGTGGGAGATATCCTTATAAAAAGAGATAAAAAAAATTCTATGAATAATTACGATGTCTACGTTTGTTTTGCATGTGTATGTTTTTGTTTGTCTTTTTCTTCATTTAATAAAGAGAGATAAAAAAAATGATATTACTAAGACTAAAGTCATGCTGCGCAAATTTAAACAGCGAAATCTCAGCCAAGGTAACAAAGCAGGGGCGCTATTACCAGCTAAACTGAAGAAAATAACTTAACTAAAGTTATTTTGCTAATGTAACTAAAGGTAAAGGTGATGGACTGGCCAAACATGTCTCCAGACCTAAACCCTATTGAGCATCTGTGGGTCATCCTCAAACTGAAGGTGGTGGAGCACAAGGTCTCTAACATCCACCAGCTCCATGATGTGGCAACCTGTGAAGCTCTGGTGAACTCCATGCCCATGAGGGTTAAGGCAGTTCTGGAAAATAATGGTGGCCACACAAAATATTGACGCTTTGGGCCCAATTTGGACATTTCCACTTAGGGGTGTACTCACTTTTGTTGCCAATGGTTTAGGCATTAAAGGCTGTGTGTTGAGTTATTTTGAGGGGACAGCACATTTACTGTTATACAGGCTGTACACTTACTACTTTACATTGTAGCAGAGTGTCATTTCTTCACTGTTGTCACATGAAAAGATATAATAAAATATTTACAAAAATGTGAGGGGTGTACCCACTTTTGTGAGATACTGTGTGTAACATGTAACTTTTTATTTTCTAACAGAAGTTTAGTCCCGGTGCATACTGTTTGGAAAGTTCTCGATCGAGGAAGACATTAAATTATCCCACAAATAATTGAAATTCGGCAAGCCAGAAAACACATTGTTCCATTCTTGTGAACCTGTAATAATGGTCTGTTTACAGGGAGGACACACTCTGTGCTGTTATTTTTAACTCAATTTCCAAGAAAGAAATGATTTCAAATGTTATTTTAAAAAAACACAAATCTGCGGTTGATCTGACTAACCGCAGTGTGATTCATTTAACCCAGGAATAAGATGGGTTATTATAATGAGAGCAGTGATCGGGCCCTTCGTACACTGTGCTCGGAAATACAATCAAGTGTTTGAAAAAAACTCAGCCGAACACCATTAGAAGTGCATGTACCGCAGAGGTCACAGCCCCATTCTGTCTGATTGTGTTTTGTCAGATTATATCAGCTTCCCAAACTGAGTGAAATGATCGTTCATTAGAATAAGTCTCGTATACATTTACATACAAAAGTCAGACACAGCGGCTAAAAATAAACACAACCACAGCGAAAGGGGAGAGGGGGCGCGAATCACATCCATTTTATGGATTATGTTTCCTCGTTAGTAATTCACAAGATTATCTTCCTGCACGTTATCTAATTAAAAGAAGCTCATTAAACAAATAATTCTGATTAATATCAGTACATGGCTATTTAAAAAAAAAAAAATTAATTCATTAACAACATGTGCATTAAGAAATTCATAACTTGGCGTACTCCGTACTCTGAAAAAGACAGACATGATAATATTGCCTACGTTTTGACCCCCCGACCCGGGTCACCAGCAGAGCAGAATCACTATATATTAACTGTACAGGTCACATTCAGAAGTTATTCAGGAATGGAAACTATATACATTAATGAAGAATGAAAGAATTCTGTTCATACATAAAATATCTGTTTTAAAGACATAGTGTAATGGTTTAAAAAGAAGTTATGAAGATTGTACGAATGAGCGATGCACAGAGAAGAAGCAGATATTGTGGGTAGAAATGTCTTGAGGGATGCAGGAGACATCAAAAACTAAAATCAAAAGAACCTGAGAGCCAAGGATTGTCAGACACGCACAGAGATAGTGTCCTGCTCAACCCAACATCACAAATGGTGCCTGTACCGGAACCCTAGTCACCCACAGGGACATTGTTTGTCACAGCGCCATCTGCTAGTTGTGCGTTCCTAGTCACCAATATGTTTGGATATATTTTGCAGATTGTGGTAATGCAGACAGAATGTGTCATTTTTATGGTCTTCGTTACTCTAGCTTCCCCATATTTGCTGAGTTACATGTTATTGTGGTATTCGGTTACCTGTATAATTCCACATATGATTATATTAAACGTATTATATTAAGTCTCACCATAAGTCTAATGCACTGCTGACAGGGGCTAGCCCTGGGTAGAAATACAGTATCGTGTGGTAGTTTTGTTTCGTTGAGAGTCCTGTCTGGTTCGTTCAGGGAGTCCGGTAGCAGAATTTTAGCGCCTGGTTCCTGGCTGCGCTATGTTCTGGTACTGGGGACCTCTAACCAAAGAGCGAGGCTTGTGAGCCACAAGTGCCTTTGTAAAGGGGGTATTCGAAAGAAGTGCAGACAGAGTGGTCAATGCCTGCCTGAAAAACCTGGTGATTCTTGGGGCCCCTGGAGAAGGCACAGACGACATAGTGGGACAGGACTCAATCTCAAGCTGGGGGCAGGTCTACCCTGTACTCATTACAGCGCCCAGCAAGCAGTGAAAGGGGCAGTAACAATGCTTAAATAATCCACAGTGTGATGTCATGCTGTGAATTATCAGTTTGCATAACTGGCAGATCATGTGATACACTGTATATACCGTGTATGTGTTTGTGTATGTGTGTTTCTTTGTATAACTGGCAGATCATGTGATACACTGTATATACCGTGTATGTGTTTGTGTATGTGTGTTTCTTTGTATAACTGGCAGATCATGTGATACACTGTATATACCGTGAATGTGTTTGTGTATGTGTGTTTCTTTGTATAACTGGCAGATCATGTGATACACTGTATATACCGTGTATGTGTTTGTGTATGTGTGTTTCTGAGTACACACCTTGTGTGTGACTGTGGGTATTATTATTAGCGATTATATAATGCCATGAATTTCCACAGCACTGTACTATTATTGAAAGGATATATTTAGAGGTGAAGAAAGCCCTGCTCAGCGAGTTTACAATCTACAAGGATTTGAGGTAGATGTCTGGCCCAGGGACATTTTAACCAGCAAATCAAGATGTATGACTGCAAAACTTTTATAAGATAATATTTAACTATTTAACTTCTAGTACAAACCTTAATAAATCTTTCATGACTGATCGGCAGCAAATCTGAAAGTGGATTTGAAGTAATTGTGTTTAACTGCTCTCTGTGTGTTCCCCCAGCTTTACCTCAGGTAAAACGCAGCATTTAATCTCACCCTCCATTACTGTGGAAATTACATTTCAAAAAGAACATGCTGTATCAAAAAAGCCAGATCTTGACAAAAAATCATACTTGAAAGTTTTGGGGGTTTTCAATATTAATTTTTATAAAGTATTTACTTTCTTCTGTGTGTTCTTTTTTGTTATTTCTGTCAGATGGTAAAAATCCAGTGGCCTGGGTGTGCGAGACACGTTACATGTGTTTTGAGCCTGGTGGCCATGACATCGGCAGCCATTTTGAAGACCAGTTTAAGAAACGAAGAAGCCTAAAGAAGCCTTTTCTCTCTTTGGGGATCACAGTGATGGTCCTCTCGAGAGGTATCCTTCTAAAAGGAAGCTGCGGGCCAAGACAAACTGGGTATGGGGAGAGCCCAAAATGTTTGTTGAAGCCAAGATGGAACCTGCCAGAGAGATTCTCTATCGAAGGGTGGACTTGACAATGGGGCATCCTCTTATTGCATTAATTGAAGCTTCTAATAATTCCGCACTAGATATAAGATAATATTGCCCAGGTTTAATATTATTGATAAACCTTTCAGATAATAATAATAATAATAATGATAACTAAGTATTTAACCAGGAAAGGTACATTCAGATTACTCTGGTTTTCAAGTACGTCCTGGGGATGTTACCTTAGCCCAACATCCAGGGGTTGTTACTATTACCCAATGTAATGGTACTCATTTTATGTACCTCAGGAACTCGTGGCAAACTCACGTGGAAAGGGGAGATTGTCACAGAGCTTTTAATATTTTTTTGTATGATATATATTTTTTGAAAAACACAATTGCAAAAGCTTATGCAAAAATATTAAATCATTTGAAATGCTTAAAAATCCAGAAATATGAAATCGAGGTTCAGTTACCACCTTCTCTGGGTGGCAGATCACTATATCTTTGATGCCATCGGAGCCAGTCATTTAGAAAAATCACTGTGTATTATTTCTAGCCAATGTTTTCATCAATACCGCCGATTCCCTCGATGCCAGCCAGCACAGGTGTGCTTCACCAATATTTTATTCACAAGCCACTTAGCAAGTATTATCAGTCACGGATTTGCTCTTTAACCGGAGATTTTCACTGCGATCCCCTTCCACACAGAGAGCCGTGAGCAGCCTTTATTGCCCTGAGTATTCATTCTAGATGTGTCTTGTTGGGCAGGTGCTCATTGTTATCCAGTTTATATAATGTAACAGATGGTAAATGGTGGAGTTACCCTGCTGATATAATTATGTTCTTGTAACAGTTTGTTCCCGGAGCCTAAGAACCCTCCCAGACACCGGTCAGACGGGGATCTTGGTACATTATGTGTCTTACTCTGGTTTATATTTGTGAAAAAGGAATGGGATTAGCACGAATCCAGCCTCTGAGTACTGAGTAAAAGTGGTTAATGAGTGATGTATCTTAAGAAGACTGGGGACAAGCGTGACTGGTTTACAACGATCTCGAATTCACACAAACAAACCTCACTGCAACCTGCGTTATAATGATCCCAGAGTGTGTATTGAATTAATCACATCTGGCTTAAAGCAATACCCTTCTGTGTCATATTTGGGACAGTCCTAATTCCAGAATCCTGAAGAATAGCATTAAATATATGACTGCAGGATAAAGTAGGGGTTGGTATCGATGATGTATATATATTTGTTTAATCCCTCCCCCACTATAACATTGTATCGCGCTGCGGAACATGTTGGCGCTATATCAATGATATTAATAAAAAAAATATCCGGTGTTTGATTCTTCATTTTTCAATGCACTGTATAAACCAGCTGAGGACGGACACTTTCCTCCTGGGTACCAGAGTACCTTCCTACCCCTGTGTTTGAGTTATTGAGAGACGGTTCAGTAAAATTCCAGCTACCGTATTTATTCGAGTATAACGCGCAACATTTTATACCGATTTTTTATCGAAAATTAGGGGTGCACGTTATACACGTGTGCGCGTTATACTCGAATAAATACGTATTTTATCAGCTCTCTGTCCTTTGAAGAAAATTAAATGCAGTCAGTTTTGGTGTCAGATTCCATAGTACAGCGCTGTGGATGCTGTTAGTGCTTTATTAAAAATAAGAATTCCCCCTCCATTTATCATTTATCAAGCTTGCCATAGGATTGGCTGCAAAACGCTACACCAATCAGCATCTCCTCATAGAGATGCATTAAATCAATGTATCTCTATGGGGAACCTTCAGCAGCTCCAGAGCATGGAGGCCCTGAATGTAGGCGCTGCACACTGTGCAGCACTGACACAGGAAGCACCTCTAGTGACTGTCTGAGTGACTGTCACAAGAGGTGTCACTTGGAAGCAATGTAAACACTGCCTTTTCTCTGAAAAGTCAGTGTTTACATTGAAAAGCCTGCAGGGACAGGCTATAGACACCAGTACCACTACATTAAGCTGTGTGTGTGTGTGCGCCTGCTAGTGAGTGAGCTTTGCTTGCATGTGTGTGTGTGCCTGCTAGTGAGTGAGCTTGTGTTTTTATGTCAATGAGCTTATGTATATTAGTGAAATTGTTTGTCTATGAGGCTGTGTATCAATGAGCTTGTGTGTGTCAGTGAGATTGTCTGTGTCTGCATGTGAGTATGCTTACTGTATAATTAAATGTTTTACTCTGAAAGGACCAATATTTTATATTAGAAAAAGCTATATATATATATATATAAACTTAATCATCTGGGGTGGCAAGACATAGCCTTACATATTATGCGACAATATATGGCGTAATGACTTATGGGGCTGGCATAGATTTTTTTTCCAGGGCTGCTTTGTATCCCCAGTCCGGCCCTGCACTTACTATACATACACAGTAGGAGCCAGTGCTACCGCTAGGCAATCTAGGCTACTGTCTAGGCCCCAATGCCGCCTAGGGCACAATCTAGAGAAGTCACTGAGGTGTTGAATGCGACCGGGCCCCCTCTATTCCTCTTGTTCTGGGGGGCCTGGCAGCCACATTCACCTTGCTCCGTCTGCTTGTTCGCTTCAGCCAATCCGAGAATGGGATTCCTACCACCAGCCAATGAGGAGCAAGCCGCACAACATCTCATCCTCCCACTGAGTCTGTCCCCACATGTGGATCTAAAGGCAGCCACCAGCACAGAGGGGAGACGGAGCCCCACGTCAGCTCCCGTTATTTGATCATTGGATAATTAAATGGATACTGCCACTAGGAAATTATTATTTAACTTGTAATGGTGTCTATGAATGTCATGGAAATAAGTCTTTTATTTCTATGTAATGGCACAGTGTAGGAATAATAAAGTGCTGTGATGGAGCTCCCGTACTCTGACCTAGTCGGCTTCCTCACTGCCACAGGGGACCCTGGGGCACTCCAGCCCCAGTCACCAAAGCTTGACTGAGGTCTCTCAGGAACTCTACTAACCCGACCAGGCTGCAACTCTCCTTCCTGGCAGGTATCGTCCCCTCTGCCTATTCCACTGCAGATTTCCTCGAGGGCAGTTATCGTCTCCTCTGCAGCACTCCTTCCAGGCAGTTATCGTCCCCTCTGCTGCTCTCCTTCCAGGCAGTTATCGTCCCCTCTGCTGCTCTCCTTCCAGGCAGTTATCGTCCCCTCTGCTGCTCTCCTTCCTGGCAGGTATCGTCCCCTCTGCCTATTCCGCTGCAGCTTTCCTCCCAGGCAGTTATCGTCCCCTCTGCTGCTCTCCTTCCAGGAAGGTATCGTCCCCTCTGCAGCTCTCCTTCCAGGCAAGTATCGTCCCCTCTGCAGCTCTCCTTCCAGGCAGGTATCGTCCCCTCTGCAGCTCTCCTTCCAGTCAGGTATCGTCCCCTCTGCTGCTCTTCTTCCAGGCAGGTATCGGCCCCTCTGCAGCTCTCCTTCCAGGCAGGTATCGTCCACTCTGCAGCTCTCCTTCCAGGCAGGTATCGTCCCCTCTGCTGCTCTCCTTCCAGGCAGGTATCGCCCCCTCTGCTGCTCTTCTTCCAGGCAGGTATCGCCCCCTCTGCTGCTCTTCTTCCAGGCAGGTATCGTCCCCTCTTCAGCTCTCCTTCCAGGCAGGTATCGTCCCCTCTGCAGCTCTCCTTCCAGGCAGGTATCGTCCCCTCTGCAGCTCTCCTTCCAGGCAGGTATCGTCCCCTCTGCAGCTCTTCTTCCAGGCAGGTATTGTCCCCTCTGCAGCTCTCCTTCCAGGCAGGTATCGTCCCCTCTGCAGCTCTCCTTCCAGTCAGGTATCGTCCCCTCTGCTGCTCTTCTTCCAGGCAGGTATCGGCCCCTCTGCAGCTCTCCTTCCAGGCAGGTATCGTCCCCTCTGCAGCTCTCCTTCCAGGCAGGTTTCGTCCCCTCTGCTGCTCTCCTTCCAGGCAGGTATCGCCCCCTCTGCTGCTCTCCTTCCAGGCAGGTATCGTCCCCTCTGCAGCTCTCCTTCCAGGCAGGTATCGTCCCCTCTGCAGCTCTCCTTCCAGGCAGGTATCGTCCCCTCTGCAGCTCTCCTTCCAGGCAGGTATCGTCCCCTCTGCAGCTCTCCTTCCAGGCAGGTATCGTCCCCTCTGCTGCTCTTCTTCCAGGCAGGTATTGTCCCCTCTGCAGCTCTCCTTCCAGGCAGGTATCGTCCCCTCTGCTGCTCTTCTTCCAGGCAGGTATCGGCCCCTCTGCAGCTCTCCTTCCAGGCAGGTATCGTCCCCTCTGCAGCTCTCCTTCCAGGCAGGTATCGTCCCCTCTGCTGCTCTCCTTCCAGGCAGGTATCGTCCCCTCTGCTGCTCTCCTTCCAGGCAGGTATCGTCCCCTCTGCAGCTCTCCTTCCAGGCAGGTATCGTCCCCTCTGCAGCTCTCCTTCCAGGCAGGTATCGTCCCCTCTGCAGCTCTCCTTCCAGGCAGGTATCGTCCCCTCTGCTGCTCTTCTTCCAGGCAGGTATTGTCCCCTCTGCAGCTCTCCTTCCAGGCAGGTATCATCCCCTCTGCTGCTCTCCTTCCAGGCAGGTATCGTCCCCTCTGCTGCTCTTATTCCAGGCAGGTATCGTCCCCTCTGCAGCTCTCCTTCCAGGCAGGTATCGTCCCCTCTGCAGCTCTCCTTCCAGGCAGGTATCGTCCCCTCTGCAGCTCTCCTTCCAGGCAGGTATCGTCCCCTCTGCTGCTCTCCTTCCAGGCAGGTATCGTCTCCTCTGCTGCTCTTCTTCCAGGCAGGTATCGTCCCCTCTGCAGCTCTCCTTCCAGGCAGGTATCGTCCCCTCTGCAGCTCTCCTTCCAGGCAGGTATCGTCCCCTCTGCAGCTCTCCTCCCAGGCAGTTATCGTCCCCTCTGCTGCTCTCCTTCCTGGCAGATATCGTCCCCTCTGCCTATTCCGCTGCAGCTTTCCTCCCAGGCAGTTATCGTCCCTGTAACGGACCGTTTCAGCATAAAAGGGGAAAAATCCGTTTAGGCGATAATCCCCTTTTTCCCAAAAAGGCACAGCTACTGTAAAAGCACCAAAACTCACGAACTGGATATAGATGAATAAGGTAGCACTCCAGCTGGAACCTCACAAATAGCTGCTAGCAGATGAATAGGAAAAGCAGACATCAGCTTACACTCCTAGCAGTCAAATCTCCAACAGCATACAGTGAATCCCCCCAAGAACGAGACAAGGCTCCGTGTTGAAGGTCAAGCAGTGGTCTGAGGTGCTGGGCACCCAGCCTGGTTTTTATTACATGAGTACACATACAGGCCACACCCAGGGGGAGGCATAAAATAACCAATAACATAGATGTTACCTCCCACACATCCCCTCCCCTTAGTGTGACACTTAATCCCATTATGTGTACAGTTCAAAATATACTTTTACACAACTTTCATAACTTTAAAACCATACATCACATTCACATAAAAATACATATCCACAATCAATCCATTCAGGGGAACAACATATTAAAAAATGGCATGAATCCGACCAGGGGTTAAAAAGTTACTAAAAGTATCTTTTGTTCCTTCTGGCTCAAACAGTAAAAGTAAAACATCCCCACAATGCATCCTGGCTTCCTCCCTTCTGCCCTGGAGATAATTGGAGAGGAAATCCAATTATCCAGGACTAGAGGCAGACTCCATTAACCACATGGTTGCAAAACAACATAAAACTCTTTAAAATACATAAAGTCACTTTTTATACATTAAACACATTTAACATATCCCCAGATAGCTCAGGTCTGCGTGCACATTATTAGGTGAATGGCACGCAGACCACACAAATACAGTTTAATTGCCATGGAGCCAAAGTCTTTCCCATAGTCTTTCATTATATGAATAGGCTCCATGGCATAGCTATCTGGGGGGTATCACTGCTCACACAGGGCAAGTACCGAATGGCCCCACTGTATTTAAAGGGCCAGAATGAGTGACATGCACTCTGTTAGGGCCGAATACTGTTTGTAAAGGGCCCAATCTCCCAGGGCCATAGTCCAAAGGCAGCAGGCGGGCAACCAGGCTTCTCCAGTTCTCAGTGGCGAGGTTGGTTTCGTCACATCTCTCCCCCTTTCCAAAAAGACTAACAGGGTACCTGACCTCCTGCCGGTCAGTGCCCTTGTTAGTCCAGCAACCCACCCACAAAGCAGAAACATCAGTACAGCCCACCCACAATAAATGGTTACTACACCTGGGTAGAGGAGAAAGTTGTCCATGTCCAGGTGCCTCACCCCGGCTGTGCAGGGGACTGGTAGGCTGCCTTGGTGGGTTGCTGAGTGGGCAGAGACCAGCGGTACTCTGTCCTGATGCCAGCACTACCACCGGAGTAGTCTGGTTGGAGCCTGGTTGCTGGAGACGGATTGTCTCCCCCTTCGTTGCATAGCTCTGCTGCTGAATGGGGAGACCGGTTGTCTCCCCCTTGGATACATAGTTCTGTCGTGGGGGGGTAGGACCGACCATCCCTACCCCCTGTGTGGTAAGTGCAGAGACCACGGTCCCATCTGCACCGGTGGGGGGCTTACAGTCTCCCCCTGGTACATTAAACTGCCGCTGGGGAGAGGGGGTAACAAGCTCCTCTCCCGATAGAACACTCTGCCCATTAATAATCCGCCGCTGGGGAGAGGTGGTAATAAGCTCCTCTCCCATGCATACTTCCATCATCTGCGGAGGGAGACCGACTGTCTCTTCTCCTAATACAGTGTCCTGCTGTTGGGGAAAGGAGACTGGGCTCCCAATTCCCAAAAAGTCACGCTGCTGCTGGGGGGTAGGACCAACTACCTCTGCCCCCTGTAACTCAGCCTGCCGCTGGGGAGGGAGGACGCTGCTCTCCTCTCCCTCTACTTCACACTGCCGCTGGGGAATGGAGACTGGGCTCCCAATTCCCAAAAAATCATGCTGCTGCTGGGGGGTAGGACCAACTACCTCTGCCCCCTGTAACCCAGCCTGCCGCTGGGGAGGGAGGACGCTGCTCTCCTCTCCCTGCATTTCACACTGCCTTCCCGGCATATCACTCTGCTGCTGGGGGGTAGGACCAACTACCTCTGCCCCCTGTAACTCAGCCTGCCGCTGGGGAGGGAGGACGCTGCTCTCCTCTCCCTGCACTTCACACTGCCTTCCCGGCATATCACTCTGCTGCTGGGGGGTAGGACCAACTACCTCTGCCCCCTGTAACTCAGCCTGCCGCTGGGGAGGGAGGACGCTGCTCTCCTCTCCCTGCACTTCACACTGCCTTCCCGGCATATCACTCTGCTGCTGGGGGGTGGGACCAACTACCTCTGCCCCCTGTAACTCAGCCTGCCGCTGGGGAATGGAGACTGGGCTCCCAATTCCCTGCAGGGCCGGTGGAGAGACCTCGGTCCCATCTCTACAGGCCACCTGGGGTTCTTCCCAGTAAATCTCTACAATATCTTCCCAGCGGAAGGGGTCTGGATCTGGGTCTGTCACCTTACTGTCCTGCTGAGCCTTCCCAATGAAGCGGAAGAGATCTTGGTAGTTTTGCTCCAGTTCCCACTCCAGGGCTGCTAGGTGAGCCAGGTCTTGCTCTACCTCATGGGGGTCATCCCACTCATGCCTAGCCTCCCTCTCATAGAAAATGTCCTGCAGTCTGGTTTGCGCAGGGCTCCCGAAGCCAGGCTCTGCAAAGGACTCCCATAACAAGCCAGGACCATCAAACTCCTCTCCCTCTGGCTTGTCATGTTCGGCTGTCCAGGGTATATACTGTGCCATATACCACCAGAGCGCCTGGTAGGCATCCTCCAGCCATAGCTCCTGCCATACCCGGTGCTCTAGTTCCTTCACCCATTCCTCCAGGGGCTGCTCTCCCAGGAAGGGCATCCGCAGGGCCACTTGCTTCTGCAACCGCTGCTCTTCACTGGGGAGACTCTCACCCCGCTGGTATTGTACATTATCCAGGGCCTGGTACCAGATGCCTTTCCTTATTGCATCCCGGTCATCCATGTCACCCTTATTGTACTCCACTGCTGGTTCCATCCTGGTGCTGTCAGGGTCGCTGTACTCAGACATGCGTTGCCCTCAAATTGTAAATCCAAAGAAATGGTGTTCTGTAGCTGTCCTTCTGGCTGTAGGAACGATCCCGCCGCTTGCCACCAATTGTAACGGACCGTTTCAGCATAAAAGGGGAAAAATCCGTTTAGGCGATAATCCCCTTTTTCCCAAAAAGGCACAGCTACTGTAAAAGCACCAAAACTCACGAACTGGATATAGATGAATAAGGTAGCACTCCAGCTGGAACCTCACAAATAGCTGCTAGCAGATGAATAGGAAAAGCAGACATCAGCTTACACTCCTAGCAGTCAAATCTCCAACAGCATACAGTGAATCCCCCCAAGAACGAGACAAGGCTCCGTGTTGAAGGTCAAGCAGTGGTCTGAGGTGCTGGGCACCCAGCCTGGTTTTTATTACATGAGTACACATACAGGCCACACCCAGGGGGAGGCATAAAATAACCAATAACATAGATGTTACCTCCCACACATCCCCTCCCCTTAGTGTGACACTTAATCCCATTATGTGTACAGTTCAAAATATACTTTTACACAACTTTCATAACTTTAAAACCATACATCACATTCACATAAAAATACATATCCACAATCAATCCATTCAGGGGAACAACATATTAAAAAATGGCATGAATCCGACCAGGGGTTAAAAAGTTACTAAAAGTATCTTTTGTTCCTTCTGGCTCAAACAGTAAAAGTAAAACATCCCCACAATGCCTCCTGGCTTCCTCCCTTCTGCCCTGGAGATAATTGGAGAGGAAATCCAATTATCCAGGACTAGAGGCAGACTCCATTAACCACATGGTTGCAAAACAACATAAAACTCTTTAAAATACATAAAGTCACTTTTTATACATTAAACACAGACATTTAACATATCCCCAGATAGCTCAGGTCTGCGTGCACATTATTAGGTGAATGGCACGCAGACCACACAAATACAGTTTAATTGCCATGGAGCCAAAGTCTTTCCCATAGTCTTTCATTATATGAATAGGCTCCATGGCATAGCTATCTGGGGGGTATCACTGCTCACACAGGGCAAGTACCGAATGGCCCCACTGTATTTAAAGGGCCAGAATGAGTGACATGCACTCTGTTAGGGCCGAATACTGTTTGTAAAGGGCCCAATCTCCCAGGGCCATAGTCCAAAGGCAGCAGGCGGGCAACCAGGCTTCTCCAGTTCTCAGTGGCGAGGTTGGTTTCGTCACAGTCCCCTCTGCTGCTCTCCTTCCAGGCAGGTATCGTCCCCTCTGCAGCTCTCCTTCCAGGCAGGTATCGTCCCCTCTGCTGCTCTCCTTCCAGGCAGGTATCGTCCCCTCTGCAGCTCTCCTTCCAGGCAGTTATCGTCCCCTCTGCAGCTCTCCTTCTTGGCAGGTATCGTCCCCTCTGCTGCTCTCCTTCCAGGCAGGTATCGTCCCCTCTGCAGCTCTCCTTCCAGGCAAGTATCGTCCCCTCTGCAGCTCTCCTTCCAGGCAGGTATCGTCCCCTCTGCAGCTCTCCTTCCAGGCAGGTATCGTCCCCTCTGCTGCTCTTCTTCCAGGCAGGTATCGTCCCCTCTGCAGCTCTCCTTCCAGGCAGGTATCGTCCCCTCTGCAGCTCTCCTTCCAGGCAGGTATCGTCCCCTCTGCAGCTCTCCTTCCAGGCAGGTATCGTCCCCTCTGCAGCTCTCCTTCCAGGCAGGTATTGTCCCCTCTGCAGCTCTCCTTCCAGGCAGGTATCGTCCCCTCTGCAGCTCTCCTTCCAGGCAGGTATCGTCCCCTCTGCAGCTCTCCTTCCAGGCAGGTATCGTCCCCTCTGCTGCTCTTCTTCCAGGCAGGTATCGTCCCCTCTGCAGCTCTCCTTCCAGGCAGGTATCGTCCCCTCTGCTGCTCTTCTTCCAGGCAGGTATCGTCCCCTCTGCAGCTCTCCTTCCAGGCAGGTATCGTCCCCTCTGCTGCTCTCCTTCCAGGCAGGTATCGTCCCCTCTGCTGCTCTTCTTCCAGGCAGGTATCGTCCCCTCTGCAGCTCTCCTTCCAGGCAGGTATCGTCCCCTCTGCAGCTCTCCTTCCAGGCAGGTATCGTCCCCTCTGCAGCTCTCCTTCCAGGCAGGTATCGTCCCCTCTGCTGCTCTTCTTCCAGGCAGGTATTGTCTCCTCTGCAGCTCTCCTTCCAGGCAGGTAATGGCCCCTCTGCTGCTCTCCTTCCAGGCAGGTATCGTCCCCTCTGCTGCTCTTCTTCCAGGCAGGTGTCGTCCCCTCTGCAGCTCTCCTTCCAGGCAGGTATCGTCCCCTCTGCAGCTCTCCTTCCAGGCAGGTATCGTCCCCTCTGCAGCTCTCCTTCCAGGCAGGTATCGTCCCCTCTGCTGCTCTTCTTCCAGGCAGGTATCGTCCCCTCTGCAGCTCTCCTTCCAGGCAGGTATCGTCCCCTCTGCAGCTCTCCTTCCAGGCAGGTATCGTCCCCTCTGCAGCTCTCCTCCCAGGCAGTTATCGTCCCCTCTGCTGCTCTCCTTCCTGGCAGGTATCGTCCCCTCTGCCTATTCCGCTGCAGCTTTCCTCCCAGGCAGTTATAGTCCCTCTGCTGCTCTCCTTCCAGGCAGGTATCGTCCCCTCTGCAGCTCTCCTTCCAGGCAGGTATCGTCCCCTCTGCTGCTCTCCTTCCAGGCAGGTATCGCCCCCTCTGCTGCTCTTCTTCCAGGCAGGTATCGTCCCCTCTGCAGCTCTCCTTCCAGGCAGGTATCGTCCCCTCTGCAGCTCTCCTTCCAGGCAAGTATCGTCCCCTCTGCTGCTCTCCTTCCAGGCAGGTATCGCCCCCTCTGCTGCTCTTCTTCCAGGCAGGTATCGTCCCCTCTGCAGCTCTCCTTCCAGGCAGGTATCGTCCCCTCTGCAGCTCTCCTTCCAGGCAGGTATCGTCCCCTCTGCAGCTCTCCTTCCAGGCAGGTATCGTCCCCTCTGCTGCTCTTCTTCCAGGCAGGTATTGTCCCCTCTGCAGCTCTCCTTCCAGGCAGGTATCGTCCCCTCTGCTGCTCTTCTTCCAGGCAGGTATCGGCCCCTCTACAGCTCTCCTTCCAGGCAGGTATCGTCCCCTCTGCTGCTCTCCTTCCAGGCAATTATCGTCCCCTCTGCTGCTCTCCTTCCAGGCAGGTATCGTCCCCTCTGCTGCTCTCCTTTCAGGCAGGTATCGTCCCCTCTGCAGCTCTCCTTCCAGGCAGGTATCGTCCCCTCTGCAGCTCTCCTTCCAGGCAGGTATCGTCCCCTCTGCAGCTCTCCTTCCAGGCAGGTATCGTCCCCTCTGCTGCTCTTCTTCCAGGCAGGTATTGTCCCCTCTGCAGCTCTCCTTCCAGGCAGGTATCGTCCCCTCTGCTGCTCTCCTTCCAGGCAGGTATCGTCCCTTCTGCTGCTCTTCTTCCAGGCAGGTATCGTCCCCTCTGCAGCTCTCCTTCCAGGCAGGTATCGTCCCCTCTGCAGCTCTCCTTCCAGGCAGGTATCGTCCCCTCTGCAGCTCTCCTTCCAGGCAGGTATCGTCCCCTCTGCTGCTCTCCTTCCAGGCAGGAATCGTCTCCTCTGCTGCTCTTCTTCAAGGCAGGTATCGTCCCCTCTGCAGCTCTAATTCAAGGCAGGTATCGTCCCCTCTGCAGCTCTCCTTCCAGGCAGGTATCGTCCCCTCTGCAGCTCTCCTCCCAGGCAGTTATCGTCCCCTCTGCTGCTCTCCTTCCTGGCAGGTATCGTCCCCTCTGCCTATTCCGCTGCAGCTTTCCTCCCAGGCAGTTATCGTCCCCTCTGCTGCTCTCCTTCCAGGCAGGTATCGTCCCCTCTGCAGCTCTCCTTCCAGGCAGGTATCGTCCCCTCTGCTGCTCTCCTTCCAGGCAGGTATCGTCCCCTCTGCAGCTCTCCTTCCAGGCAGTTATCGTCCCCTCTGCAGCTCTCCTTCTTGGCAGGTATTGTCCCCTCTGCTGCTCTCCTTCCAGGCAGGTATCGTCCCCTCTGCAGCTCTCCTTCCAGGCAAGTATCGTCCCCTCTGCAGCTCTCCTTCCAGGCAGGTATCGTCCCCTCTGCAGCTCTCCTTCCAGGCAGGTATCGTCCCCTCTGCTGCTCTTCTTCCAGGCAGGTATCGGCCCCTCTGCAGCTCTCCTTCCAGGCAGGTATTGTCCCCTCTGCAGCTCTCCTTCCAGGCAGGTATCGTCCCCTCTGCTGCTCTCCTTCGAGGCAGGTATCGTCCCCTCTGCTGCTCTTCTTCCAGGCAGGTATCGTCCTTTCTGCAGCTCTCCTTCCAGGCAGGTATCGTCCCCTCTGCAGCTCTCCTTCCAGGCAGGTATCGTCCCCTCTGCAGCTCTCCTTCCAGGCAGGTATCGTCCCCTCTTCTTCTCTTCTTCCAGGCAGGTATTGTCCCCTCTGCAGCTCTCCTTCCAGGCAGGTATCGTCCCCTCTGCTGCTCTCCTTCCAGGCAGGTATCGTCCCCTCTGCTGCTCTTCTTCCAGGCAGGTATCGTCCCCTCTGCAGCTCTCCTTCCAGGCAGGTATTGTCCCCTCTGCAGCTCTCCTTCCAGGCAGGTATCGTCCCCTCTGCAGCTCTCCTTCCAGGCAGGTATCGTCCCCTCTGCAGCTCTCCTTCCAGGCAGGTATCGTCCCCTCTGCAGCTCTCCTTCCAGGCAGGTATCATCCCCTCTGCAGCTCTCCTTCCAGGCAGGTATCGTGCCCTCTGCTGCTCTTCTTCCAGGCAGGTATTGTCCCCTCTGCAGCTCTCCTTCCAGGCAGGTATCGTCCCCTCTGCTGCTCTCTTTCCAGGCAGGTATCGTCCCCTCTGCTGCTCTTCTTCCAGGCAGGTATCGTCCCCTCTGCAGCTCTCCTTCCAGGCAGGTATCGTCCCCTCTGCAGCTCTCCTTCCAGGCAGGTATCGTCCCCTCTGCAGCTCTCCTTCCAGGCAGGTATCGTCCCCTCTGCTACTCTCCTTCCAGGCAGGTATCGTCCCCTCTGCTGCTCTTCTTCCAGGCAGGTATCGTCCCCTCTGCAGCTCTCTTTCCAGGCAGGTATCGTCCCCTCTGCAGCTCTCCTTCCAGGCAGGTATCGTCCCCTCTGCAGCTCTCCTCCCAGGCAGTTATCGTCCCCTCTGCTGCTCTCCTTCCTGGCAGGTATCGTCCCCTCTGCCTATTCCGCTGCAGCTTTCCTCCCAGGCAGTTATCGTCCCCTCTGCTGCTCTCCTTCCAGGCAGGTATCGTCCCCTCTGCAGCTCTCCTTCCAGGCAGGTATCGTCCCCTCTGCTGCTCTCCTTCCAGGCAGGTATCGTCCCCTCTGCAGCTCTCCTTCCAGGCAGTTATCGTCCCTTCTGCAGCTCTCCTTCTTGGCAGGTATCGTCCCCTCTGCTGCTCTCCTTCCAGGCAGGTATCGTCCCCTCTGCAGCTCTCCTTCCAGGCAAGTATCGTCCCCTCTGCAGCTCTCCTTCCAGGCAGGTATCGTCCCCTCTGCAGCTCTCCTTCCAGGCAGGTATCGTCCCCTCTGCTGCTCTTCTTCCAGGCAGGTATCGTCCCCTCTGCCTATTCCGCTGCAGCTTTCCTCCCAGGCAGTTATCGTCCCCTCTGCTGCTCTCCTTCCAGGCAGGTATCGTCCCCTCTGCAGCTCTCCTTCCAGGCAGGTATTGTCCCCTCTGCTGCTCTCCTTCCAGGCAGGTATCGTCCCCTCTGCAGCTCTCCTTCCAGGCAGTTATCGTCCCCTCTGCAGCTCTCCTTCTTGGCAGGTATCGTCCCCTCTGCTGCTCTCCTTCCAGGCAGGTATCGTCCCCTCTGCAGCTCTCCTTCCAGGCAATTATCGTCCCCTCTGCAGCTCTCCTTCCAGGCAGGTATCGTCCCCTCTGCAGCTCTCCTTCCAGGCAGGTATCGTCCCCTCTGCTGCTCTTCTTCCAGGCAGGTATCGGCCCCTCTGCAGCTCTCCTTCCAGGCAGGTATCGTCCCCTCTGCAGCTCTCCTTCCAGGCAGGTATCGTCCCCTCTGCTGCTCTCCTTCCAGGCAGGTATCGTCCCCTCTGCTGCTCTTCTTCCAGGCAGGTATCGTCCCCTCTGCAGCTCTCCTTCCAGGCAGGTATCGTCCCCTCTGCAGCTCTCCTTCCAGGCAGGTATCGTCCCCTCTGCAGCTCTCCTTCCAGGCAGGTATCATCCCCTCTTCTTCTCTTCTTCCAGGCAGGTATTGTCCCCTCTGCAGCTCTCCTTCCAGGCAGGTATCGTCCCCTCTGCTGATCTCCTTCCAGGCAGGTATCGTCCCCTCTGCTGCTCTTCTTCCAGGCAGGTATCGTCCCCTCTGCAGCTCTCCTTCCAGGCAGGTATCGTCCCCTCTGCAGCTCTCCTTCCAGGCAGGTTTCGTCCCCTCTGCAGCTCTCCTTCCAGGCAGGTATCGTCCCCTCTGCAGCTCTCCTTCCAGGCAGGTATCGTCCCCTCTGCTGCTCTTCTTCCAGGCAGGTATCGTCCCCTCTGCAGCTCTCCTTCCAGGCAGGTATCGTCCCCTCTGCTGCTCTTCTTCCAGGTAGGTATCGTCCCCTCTGCAGCTCTCCTTCCAGGCAGGTATCGTCCCCTCTGCAGCTCTCCTTCCAGGCAGGTATCGTCCCCTCTGCAGCTCTCCTTCCAGGCAGGTATCGTCCCCTCTGCTGCTCTTCTTCCAGGCAGGTATCGTCCCCTCTGCAGCTCTCCTTCCAGGCAGGTATCGTCCCCTCTGCTGCTCTTCTTCCAGGCAGGTATCGTCCCCTCTGCAGCTCTCCTTCCAGGCAGGTATCGTCCCCTCTGCAGCTCTCCTTCCAGGCAGGTATCATCCCCTCTGCCTACTTCTATGCAGCTCCTTTCCCAGGCAGGTATTCACATCTCGGCCAGCACTGTGACCAGCTACTGCCTTTACAAAGGCACTTGTGGCTCTCAGGTCTAGCTCTCTTTTGACTTGTCCTGCGACACAGGGACCATGCAGCCAGCCAACAGGTCTGAAGACTCTCTTACTAGGATCCCTTAATAAATCAACCAGGACACAAAGTTCCAAAAAGAACGAATATACAAAGCTTTATTTTTACTCAGGACTATAATGTTACAATGAGCATCACAGTAAACTTATGGTGACAAACACAATATCATACTAATAACCAAATCATATGGGAAAACATACAGGAACTCAAAATAACACATTAACAGATTGATAAAGGGATTGGCGAAAACAATAACTAACAAGAAACATATCCGCTGCCTGCAGAATTCATTATATGCAGATCTGCCTGAATATGCAAATTAACAAGCCTTGCTATTCAGGTAGTGCATATAGCTGTTTCAGGATCCTTACAACCAACAGATGGTGCTGTACAGGCTCTACAGCCGAATCCACCTAGTTGGTAGTGAACATCAGCAGGACAGGAGAGCACACAAAGCATTTAACAACAAACAAATACATTATACACTCCATGCACCTATAATGGGCACAGGGTGACTTAGACATAGGAATAGCCTGGGGACCTACATAAAGTGATGTCACTGTCACCGGGCCCATGGTCAGTGGGAAGGAGGCTGACCCGCAGTCCTATACAAGTACCAAGGTAACAGAGGATTCGGTTACAAGGGCCAATATTAAAACAAAACACTGTAACAACACGCCCTACTCCCACTTTTTCCCAGCGTGAAGTGATCTTATGTCTTGAAATTTTGTAGTTTCACGTTTTCGGCTTTTCATTTTTTCTACAAATCTGTTTTTAAAAACCAAAGTTGGCAGTTTTTGTTTTGGGGGGAATTGCAAATAGCTGGTCTTACCTAGGATACAAAATAGTCCATCACCAGCCCTGTACATAACACACATACAGTAGTATGTTCACATTCATACATGTGCATGCAAATATACACTTTAACACTGACATGCACTTAACATGCATTTGCACATAAACATACAAGACAGATAAAAAGGGATGGCACTGCTAACAGGACAGAAATACATAAACGTTAGGCATATGTTATTGCCCGAGGTTCTGCCTGTCTGGTCGGAGACCGAGCAGTATAGGAGCAGTCAGGACATGAAGACAGATTATACTGATTGGGATAATGTACCAGTCTGGAATTTAATCCGAGCCTGGCTCCCGGTCAGATTACAGTTCGGGGAGGGGTGAGGGGGTCGAAGGATCCTCCCCCCATGTTACAATGTTCTAGGTGTTAAAACTTTGATTTATTGTTTAAGATGAGAAAAAGCTAAATATGTTTAAAATCACTTTGTTATCTGTTCCCACAGCATCTAACATGAAGACACTTCAACAATGAGAATGTAAAATATGTTCAATGAAAATCTGAAATAGGGAGCATTTATTTACATTGAGAAGGTTATATAATTACATAGTAACACAGTAATGTAGATGAAAAAAGACTAACGTACATAATGTTCAACCTTTAAAACCAATTCTGTTGCTGTTGAATTGTTGATACAAAAGAGTGTTTTTAAACAAGTTTACTTCCCTTAATCCTGTGTGGTGCGAAGCTCCTGGTGCTGCTCGGTGCACCCCATCTGACGTCACGGGAGCTGCCCGAGCGAGGTCCAATCTGCTCGTAGAGAAGCCTTTGACTGGAGGATTTAAGTGGCACAGGGTGCATGCCTGCGCTCTATGCCTGCAAGAGGAGCAATTAGGGAGGAAGTAAATCGAGGAGGATGGAGGTCAAGGGATAAAGTAATAAAACTGCAAAGTGGATAGGGAGGCGAGGAGGACTAAACTCAATGTGGGAGGACAGGCCGTGCCTGCGAGGGAGAAGCCGTTACCTCCAATGTTCCCTCCTTAGTCGGTGAGCACAGAAATGTTCTTTTATCCAAAGTTATTTCCCGATCTAAAATTCCCCAACTTAGGCAGAAACCATGAATGGTCCAATAAATGGTGATATATACACAATTAATGCCCTCACACATAAATCTAATTCAGCTGACACAATTATAGCAAACATTATGTCGAGAGGATAAGAGTTGTCATGTAACCATAGAATTTGCAAAAGGAGCTCTTTGCCCAACAAATGGTGACATATACATAAATGCTTCTTAAAAACAAACAAATGTATCTTGATATGATATATCTCCAAATCACACAATCTCACTGATTTGAAATACACACACTGACAGACACACACACAATGACGCACACTCTAAATGACAGACACACAATCTCACAGATTTAAAACGCTCACTGATAGACAGACACACTCATTTACACACACACACACACACATGTACGCACACACACACACACGCACACTGACCGAAACAGACATACTAACTGATAAACACACACAAACTGAAACACACACTCACTGACAGACACACACACAGACACACAGACACACACACACAAACATAGAGTGCACACAGTGCAAGTGACAGTGCACTTATAAAGTGCTATATTATGTATATAATAAGTACAATAAAGTGCATATGAATACCAAGTGAAAAAGGTGATAAAATAATAATAATAACTTACTATGAATATTTAAAATGGGAACTTCATGTTTATCTCCCAGAAATATATTGAAACATAATGGATAAAAATAAAAAGAGAGAAAATATAGTGTAATATTGTAACACCACAGAAAATAAGGTAAGCAAATGAAATAAGCTCACCAGGAGAGAGCAGTGAAAGTCTGTTCTAACTTGTCTGGCTTTAGTCCTTATATTCAGGACTGAGAGATTGTAGATGACCAGGAGGGCAACTGGATATAAAGAAATTCTTTCTTTATTATAAACAAGATAAAAATCACATCAAGTGATTCAGCTCTTTCCCCCAAATGAAGTCTTTAACCCCCAATAATGCAGTCTTTAAAAACTCGCAGCTAGCACTTGCGGTTCCCAAACTGCAGCAGCAATGGGGAGTATTTCCGGGAATGCGAGCGTCGTACGACCACGTGATGACGTCGTACGTATATGTGCGTGATGACGCGTTTCGCCTTGGCGGCTTCCTGAGATCACGTCATAACCCTGCCATCCTGTTGCATTTAAATCCACACACACTGACAGAAATCACAAACCAACAACACAGACAATGGACGAAGGGTTTCATTTATGTCGTGATTCGGAGTTCCGCTCTCGATGGTAATAAGATATGATTGATGGAAAACACAATGATTTATTGTTAGAGGAGAGTCACAAAATGTTGATTTTATTCACAAATCAAGTGAACACAACAGTGGGAAAAAAAGTTTAGATATTTATATAATATATACTTAATAAATATATCATATGTGTTTATGTAGATGAAATTCTAAAAACAAAACCTTATATGTATGAATTTCGGAACACTCGAACTAAAAAAACTATTTTTTTCTCCGTGCACAAAAAGCCTAATGATCATCCATTGCGAATTCTGATTTGCACCTAAGTTGCCCAAAAAAAACAATAAAGCAAATATAATTATACTAATAAAGAATACCAATAGAAAAGATCTATAATTAAAAGCACCAAGAGACCGTATCACCGCTTGTTTTTAATGTGAGGTCTGCTGATCATAAAATGCTATTTTTGTGCATTTATAAGATTTACTAACAATTTTCTATTCGAGTAGACTTTTATTTTAAATGTTTAGGATTTCACATATTTTGCCCGTAGTTCCCGCATCGCTTCTTTTTAATAAACTGTTTGTTCAGTTGTTGAAACAAGAAGTAACAATTCCACGTTGCAGATCTGTGGCTAAACACGTTTTAAACCTATATTTACATTTAACAAAACTCAGGTGACACGAAGTTTGCTATTCAGTAAGGAACGTCTCTGTAGATTGAATGTCCTTTTAACGTAAAGCTGGAGACTATGAATTAATGATGATTTTTTTTGGAGGGATGGATAAATAATTGCCCTCATTATAAAAGAAACAGTTGTAATTATTTCATTAAGCAGAGACGAAACATAAAGCGATCGTGAATAATTCAGGTATGATGCGTTCGGTGAAAGCCAAATATTTTATGCTGCGTATGAATGTAACTGACTGGATGCAACGATTACTGGCAGAATGGTGAACACGAACACAGAGCTAGAGTTATTATAACAAATATTATCAAAGTTTGATTGGTTTCATAATAATGTTTCTATAATAGTGAGTTCCTTTACTCAGTTCTCACAATCATGACTGAATCCCTGGCTTAATAGACAGCCACTGTTTCTTTAAAGGCAAAGTATATTAACCCCTTAAAGACCAAACTTCTGGAATAAAAGGGAATCATGACATGTCACACATGTCATGTGTCCTTAAGGGGTTAATAATAGTTCAAAATACTTTGCTCTCTACCTGCTGTGCCCTCTAGACATTTCTAATAAGTAATTTTTGTGGCCATAGTGGAACAATTCATTTATAGCCAGGGCGTATTGTGTGAGAGGGATAGGCATGCTTTATAAATACTGTTATAGAATCCATTTGGATGTGTCAGACCAATTCTAAAAAGTCTATGCATAAACAAGCTTATTTACTAAACTATGAATTCAACGGTGAATTGATAATTTAATTAAAGACCACTCTGGACACCAATAGAGCTACAATGTATTTTAAAAGGTTTCGACCTCCCTAATATGCTGTATTTTTTGAGTGCTCAAATATTTATAGTTTTTGCAAAAATAAATATGTTTTGCAGAATTCTGCACCATAAGCCTGCCTCTTTAGCCACACCCTCTCAATCCAGAAAAAGACTTCCTTATCAACTATGTACACACCTCAGACACTGGCAGTATTGAATGATCTGAACAACAAAGCAACCTATATTAGAATGACAGGACACCCAGGAAGACATATAGTAAGGATGTCACTGTCTGTTTGTAGTTTCTCTGACTGCAGCTTGGTTGTGAATTAAAAGCCGCTCACTCAGTGCTGTCGGAGCTGGGCTGTGTACATACCTTTGGTAAGGAAGCCTTTCTGACATGAGGGGGTGTGGCTAAGTGGGCCGGCTTATGGTACAGCATTCTGCTAATCATTTATTATTTGTGCCTAAGATTTGAGCAATGCCAAAATAATGAAAATGTTAAAAAGCCCAAACCTATAAAATGCATTTAAGCTGTATTTCTTCAGAGTCCCTTCACAGCCAAAATGTCTTACTGGACACCAACTAACTGGGAGAAATTGTTAGTAAATTCCTGCCAATTTCTCAATTCAATGCACAGTTTACTGTGAGGCAAATAACTCATATGTAACGCTAAACTAATGGGTTTATTCACTAAATAATAATTTAACCCCTTAAGGACACACGACGTGTGTGACATGTCATGATTCCCTTTTATTCGGTTAAAGGCAGTTTCAAATTTTAGGCAAAATTTCAAGTCAGCTCTCTAAAGCCTTTTGATGAATGTTTCCTTTCTAATCTGCAGATATATACCTTTCTCTGCAACATCGGCATGTGCAGCCTATTGTATTAGGGTGTGCACCCTAAAGCACAAACACACGCCGCGTGTACATGTATGTATCTATGTACATATATATATACACACACACACATACATACACTGCTGTGTGTGTGTGTGATGTTAGTGTGCTGTGTGAGGGTGGTGTGTGTGTGTGCTGTTAGTGTGCTGTGTGTGTGCTGTTAGTGTGCTGTGTGAGGGTGCTGTGTGTGTGTGTGTGTGTGTGTGTGTAAGGGTGCTGTGTGTGCTGTTAGAGTGCTGTTTGAGGGTGGTGTGAGGGTGTTGTGCTGTGTGTGTGTGTGTGTGTGTAAGGGTGCTGTGTGTGTGTGCTGTTAGTGTGCTGTGTGAAGGTGCTGTTAGTGTGCAGTGTGTGTGCTGTTAGTGTGCTGTGTGAGGGTGGTGTGAGGGTGCTGTGCTGTGTGTGTGTGTGTGTAAGGGTGCTGTGTGTGTGTGTGCTGTTAGTGTGCTGTGTGAGGGTGGTGTGAGGGTGCTGTGCTGTGCTGTGTGCGTGTGTGTGTGTGTGTAAGGGTGCTGCGTGTGTGTGCTGTTAGTGTGCTGTGTGAGGGTGGTGTGAGGGTGCTGTGCTGTGTGTGTGTGTGTGTAAGGGTGCTGTGTGTGTGTGCTGTTAGTGTGCTGTGTGAGGGTGGTGTGAGGGTGCTGTGCTTTGTGTGTGTGTGTGTAAGGGTGCTGTGTGTGTGTGCTGTTAGTGTGCTGTGTGAAGGTGCTGTTAGTGTGCAGTGTGTGTGAGGGTGCTGTATGTGTGTGAGGGTGCTGTATGTTTAGAGGGATTGTGGGGGTGGAGGTAGGGGCAGATTAGTAAATATCCCCCCTCCCTTCTCACCTTATGTAGGGAGGGGGGATCCTTGCTGCCATGTGCCATCCCTGGTGGTCCAGTGGAGAGTGAACTCTAGCCTGCGGCGCTATCCGAGCGCCGGCTCTGCATGAACCGACACGGGAGATCCTGAAATCTCCCCTGCCGGGCTCAATGCATAGGCGGGCCGCGGGGATTAGGGTGTGCCCAGCCACAACAGGCACACCCCGTGCGCACGCCTATGCTCTGCAAATCCATTCCTGTATTTATTTCCCTGTATTTGCCCTTGTGCTCAGTACTAGTGATTTTACCCAGCTGGTAGACTTCCCCAGATTAATGTAATGAATTCTAAAGATCTCAGCTTGAAAACAAGTTTGCTTCCAACTTTAAACGTTACTCCTGAGAAGGTATATTCGGGGTTTCTATGTTGTGGTTTATAGAAACATCTTTTAAAAACCCCTGGCAAAAAAAAAAAAATAAAGAAAATCTCAATTTCATGTAAAATGCTATTTATTTTTTATCTTTCCATTGAAACAGCCATAAAAAGGCAGATCCTTCTATCCCGCGGCTTGTTTTGCTTTGTTCAGATGTTTTCATTCTCTCTGCATTTTAAAAATCCATAAAATTGCAATTTTATTGTTTCTCTCCTGTGTTTTTGCCATTTGCAATTTTCTGCATTCTTTCTGCCGAGTATCGAGCATCCAAATAACAGCCTTTACAGAGAAATCATAGGGAATCACCGACCTGCATGAGGGTAAATCAACCCGTAATACGAGGCCATAAAAGGACATGATGTTATTCACCAAACATGACCTTTCCTCACTCAGAGGTGGCTTGTGGCTTAGCGTTCTCTTATTAAATGTTTCTATACACGAAACTCAAACTAGGTCTTTCTAGCACTTGGTCATTTTAAGGAAAATATCCAGACTTGTCCATAAGACATCAGAGCTTCCGGGCGATGTAGACCTACAGCTGGGGATCTGCGGAAACCCATCGCCTCTAGAAAGGGAAATCAAAGATGCTTCTGTTCCGTGGGCTATTAAATGGGGATTCAATCATTTGCCAATTAATAAACACTATATCAAGCCACAATAAATCCAAAATGGAAAATAATCTCCTCGTCAGCTCTGTTTTTACTAACTTTAGCCTAACATTTTAAATTCAATATGAAATCCAGAAAAAATGAATTATGCTGCATATTTCGCTTTAAATAATTAATCTGTTGTTCTGGGATGGAAAAGACATCATCGATCTGTTGTGCTGGGATGGATATGACATCATCGATCTGTTGTGCTGGGATATATATGACATCATCGATCTGTTGTGCTGGGAAAGATATGACATCATTAATCTCTTGTGTTGGGATATATATAAAAGCATTGATAGGTTGTGCTGGGATGGATATGACATCATCAATCTGTTGTGCTGGGATGGATATGACATCATCGATCTGTTGTGCTGGGATAGATATGACATCATCAATCTGATGTGCTGGGATGGATATGACATCATCAATCTGTTGTGTTGGGATATATATTACATCATCAATCTGTTGTGCTGGGAAAGATATGACATCATTAATCTCTTGTGTTGGGATGTATATAAAATCATTGATATGTTGTGCTGGGATGGATATGACATCATCAATCTGTTGTGCTGGGATGATACGACATCATCAATCTGTTGTGCTGGGATATATATGACATCATCAATCTGTTGTGCTGGGATAGATATGACATCATTAATCTGTTGTGTTGGGATAGATATAAAATCATTGATATGTTGTGCTGGGATATATATGACATCATTGATCTGTTGTGTTGGGATAGATATAAAATCGTTGATATGTTATGCTGGGATGGATATGACATCATCAATCTGTTGTGCTGGGATGATACGACATCATCAATCTGTTGTGCTGGGATATATATGACATCATCAATTTGTTGTGCTTGGATGATACAACATCATCAATCTGTTGTGTTGGGATATATATGACATCATCAATCTGTTGTGCTGGGATATATATGACATCATCAATCTGTTGTGCTGGGATAGATATGACATCATTAATCTGTTGTGTTGGGATAGATATAAAATCATTGATATGTTGTGCTGGGATGGATATGACATCATCAATCTGTTGTGCTGGGATGGATATGACATCATCAATCTGTTGTGCTGGAATGGATATGACATCATCGACCTGTCATGTGCTGGAATAGATATAACATAATCAATCTGTTGTGCTGGGATGGATATGACATCATCGATCTGTTGTGCTGGGATAGATATGACATCATCGATCTGATGTGCTGGGATGGATATGACATCATCGATCTGTTGTGCTGGGATGGATATGACATCATCGATCTGTTGTGCTGGGATGGATATGACATCATCAATCTGATGTGCTGGGATGGATATGGCATCATCGATCTGTTGTGCTGGGTTAGATATGACATCATCAATCTGATGTGCTGGGATGGATTTGGCATCATCGATCTGTTGTGCTGGGATGGATATGACATCATCGATCTGTTGTGCTGGGTTAGATATGACATCATCAATCTGATGTGCTGGGATGGATATGGCATCATCGACCTGTCATGTGCTGGAATAGATATGACATAATCGATCTGTTGTGCTGGGATGGATATGACATCATCGATCTGTTGTGCTGGGATGGATATGACATCATCGATCTGTTGTGCTGGGATGGATATGACATCATCGATCTGTTGTGCTGGGATGGATATGACATCATCGATCTGTTGTGCTGGGATGGATATGACATCATCGATCTGTTGTGCTGGGATGGATATGACATCATCGATCTGTTGTGCTGGGATGGATATGACATCATCGATCTGTTGTGCTGGGTTAGATATGACATCATCAATCTGATGTGTTGGGATGGATTTGGCATCATCGATCTGCGGTTCTGAAGATGCTCACTATGTCACATTTTCGAACCCTGCAGAATCTCTGTGTTTAACATGCTGGTGTCATTATGAAATCATCAACCAGCGTAGTTACCAGTATTAACCCATGGAGCTTGCGTAGTTCACGGCAGCCATCGTGGAGATAATCATGAAGCAGATCCATAAATGGCCCCAGGAGACTGAACAGCAATATCCATGTTCATACATAATTCACACTGTATATAATAATGATAATAACACAGGCGTGATTTATAAACAGCATCGTGTGTCTCCTAAATGCAAACTATCAATACTTTAATGTGGGGGCTGGGACCATACAGGTGAAGAATCCAACTGTCCCTGATCGGCCCTGCTTCCAAAAATAACTGGCTGACGGCAACGCCTGCTGTCTGGGGGTACAGGGCGGCTTCTTAATTCAGAAATGTGTGCTGTCCAGCAGGATTGGATGTGAAAGAGTTAACGAGCAAGTTGTTGTGGAGAAGGCTGCGCTATGCTATAAATGTAGCAATTTCTATTCAAATCTGCACTTTAAAAAAAATGAAAAACAGAGGACACAAGGACCGCGAGCTAAAGTGTATTAGGTGTGTGGAGTGCCTCTTTAATTACACACATTATACATTATACAGAACTATTTATTACTGAGGAAATATTAAAAAACAAGAGAGAGCTCAATGCGTCCTTCCTGGCAAAATATAAGCAATTAATAATTATGGACATTCTCGCTTTCCGTTGTTCTTGCTGGTTTGTAACAACATTTCTGTTTGTTTATTTTATGGTGTTTAGTTTAAGAAGAAAATTGTATTTATAAGAAAATTTTATGTTTTTATTTTTGTTATTATTATTATAATTTTAACATGATATTTCATGATGAAATGGTTAAACACAGAGCGAGGAATTACTAATCTATTCTGGGTTCTGTTCATTACCCCGGCCTGGAATGATCCAGAGTCCTTCAAAACAATTTTAACACAATAAAACTTTGGCCTCGGGCTTTGCATCGCCCTTATTTCCATTGTGTTCTACACACCGTCTGACACTAAAAGAATGCAATTGTCAAATCACTAAACTTTCATGTACCTTATTAAATTAAAACCATATTAGATTCCCTTTATGATTTTACTTGTTTGAATGGGAGCAGCTGATTAATCAGGAAAATAAAGACGTGTTCCTTTCTTTGTTTGTAAAATTGCACCTTTAATTACCTGACATCAATCTCTTTGGAACAAGGTCTGTGCATATTAAAAATCTCATCGATTCCTTTTGGAAGAATTCAGGAAAGTCACAAAACGGCCTTTGAAGGGAAATAACTCAGTGACAAGGTGATGTTTGTAGTTTGCAATGAAAGAAAATCAATTAAAGTGAACTAATCTCCTGCAGAGGAGCTGAAATTATTACCTTTCAAAGGCTAATGCTTGGTTTCTTTCATATAGTCTCACTTAACAAGGGTTTAGTTTAATCCTCTACTCATAAAGTATCAATTTATCAAGATAAAGCCGTGGGCTCCCAGGGGCCTCATTCTATCTCACAAACATGGGAAAAAAAACAGGAGATATGAGTTACAGACAGACAGACAGACAGACAGAGACAGACATTGATAGACAGTCATAGGGAGAGACAATACAGACACATTACACAAAGACTGACAGAGACAGAGGCAGACTAAGAGACTCACAGATAGGCAGACAGATGGAGAGATGGAGATGCAGATAAGATAGAGAAATAAAGAGTGACAGACATAGAGAGGAAGAGACACAGAGATAGAGAAATTACCAGTTACAGTAATAAGTAGACAGATAAATAAACAGAGAGCCAGCAACAGAGATAACCATACATGCTGGTATGTAATGACAGACGTAGAGACAGACACAGAGAGACCAACAGACACACACACACACATATAGAGAGATAGACAAACACAGAGAAAGCCAAATACATAAACATACAGTGATAGACATACCGATACATAGAGACTGACAGACACAGACACACACACACGCAGAGTTAACCAGAGACAGACATATAGTGTCACAGATACAGTGACAGACAGAGATTGACAGACACAGACATTTAATGTCAAACATACAGACAGAGATTGGAAGACATATACAAAAAGATAGGGAGACAGGCACTGAAAGACAGATTGACAAATAGAAATACAGAAATATCACAGACAGACAGACATTGTGACAGACAGACACAGCAATAGACAGATGATACGACCCACACAGAGAGACGTGCATTAGGACTGATATTTGGACATGTTTAGAGTGTCTATATCGTCAAAACATCAGTACTTGTAATTTACACTAAGGGCAGACCCTTCCAACTATACATGAATTGTATTATTTTAACCCCTTAAGGACACATGACATGTATGACATGTCATGATTCCCTTTTATTCCAGAAGTTTGGTCCTTACGGGGTTAAATAACTTGCTGTAAAAGTAAATATGTCCGGATAACTCTGTCTGTGCAAGACATTGTGTAAACTAACCTTTCCTGTCAATATATACACCATGCACCTTATATCTAATATTCTAACCATGAAAAGGTTAAGGTTATATGAGGAAATATATCTTTAGCGAGATCAGAGTGCCGGTCCCTGACTTAAGACCCGAGCCTGACACTACGTCCATTTCTTCTTCCACCACCCCTCAAAAAAATTGTACAAAATGTTGTTGATTATGATAGCTCTACGTTAGATCAGGTTTGATCAGGCAAAATGTCTTCCTGTCCCCATGAGCCTCCAGGAGGTTTCATAGCAACCAGCCATGTCTAACCAGATGTTTTAGACCAATGTTTTGGGTTTTCAAACTCCTAAATGATTTCCAAGAATATTGATTTTGCATAAGAAGTCTTTGGAAGGCAGGTGCTCTGGCAATTGCTGCCTCTTGAGTTTATCTCCACTGAGCTAACCGAACCAGGAAGTGACCGGACCTGTTGTATGATTGACAGCCAAGGTGGTGTAACAAGGCTCGTTTATAAAAGTGTCAATTTCTATTGAAATCTGCACTGTTTGTAAATTAAAAAAATGAGTACAAACTCTTAACATATGAAGTACTTAACCCCTTAACGACGAGTGACGGACGTGGTCCGTCACTCAGGGGAATGCGTTAATGACGAGTGACGGACCTCATCCGTCACCCGTTAAAATTAACCCCAGATCGCCGCAATCGCGGCGATCGTGGGGTTAATGGTGCTCCGGTCTGCCTCTGCATTAGAGGCAGACCGGGAGCACCGGATCCGGCTGCCCCAGTACATGTGCCCGCTCTGACAGCATGCCAGAGCGGGCACATGTGCTGTGTATACTCACCAGGGCCGGCCTTAGGCATTTAGACGCCCTGTGCGAAAAATCTTCACAGCGCCCCCCCCATCATCCATGTATGCTGTAATGTTTGTGTTGTCTGTGTATGTGATAGTAGGTGTGATGACTGTGTGTGATATGTATGCTATGTGTGATATTTGTAATGGGTGTATTAACAGTGTGTGATATGTGTGTATTGGTTGTATGTGACACACACACACACAGTCAGACGGCCATACACACACACAGGAAGACATCCACACACACACACACAGGCAGACAGTCATACGAAGGCAGACAGTCACACACACAGACACAGACACACACATGCAGACAGTCAGTCATACACACAGACACAGACAGTAATACACACAGACACACACAGAGGCAGACAGTAATACACACAGTCATACACAGAGGCAGACAGTCATACACACACACACACACACACAGACAGTCATACACACAGACACACAGAGGCAGACAGCCATACACACAGAGGCAGTCATACACACAATCACACACACAGAGGCAGACAGTAATACACACAGACACACACACAGATGCAGACAGTAATACAGTCATACACACAGTGGCAGACAGTAATACACACAGACACACAGTGGCAGACAGTCATACACACACACACACAGGCAGACAGTCATACACACAGAGGCAGACAGTCATACACACAGACACACACACAGAGGCAGACAGTAATACACACAGACACACAGTGGCAGACAGTCATACACACAGTGGCAGACAGTCATACACACAGTGGCAGACAGTCATACACACAGACACACAGTGGCAGACAGTAATACACACAGTGGCAGACAGTAATACACACAGACACACAGTGGCAGACAGTCATACACACACAGACACACAGAGGCAGACAGTCATACACACAGAGGCAGACAGTCATACACACAGAGGCAGACAGTAATACACACAGACACACAGTGGCAGACAGTCATATATACACACACACAGACACACAGGCAGACAGTCATACACACACACACACACACACACACACAGACAGTAATACACACACACACAGACAGTAATACACTCACACACACACACACACACAGACAGTAATACACACACACAGGCAGACAGTCATACACACAGACCCAGACAGTAATACACACAGGCAGAGAGTCACACTCACATGACAAGCACACAGTTACCTGTGAAGTTCAATGTGGAGGCAGTGCAGCTCCTGGTGACTGTTTGGTGGGGAAGCAGGGACTCCTTCCTGCTTCCCCTGCAGCAGTTTTCCCGGCGCTTTTAGCTCCGCCCCCGCCGCATGGTAAGCTCCGCCCCCGCCGCAAATGTCAAAAAAAAAAATGTTGTTTTTTTTTAAATCCCGGCCGGCTGTGCTGCCGCACGGCGCCCCCTGCTCCATGTGCACAGCTCGCACACCCCTAAGGCCGGCCCTGATACTCACCTCCGCCTCCCTGCACTTCCGGGTTCAGTGTGAAGTGCAGGGAGACGGATCAGTGTTGATCCTGCCCCCTGGTGACAAAAAAAATAAAGTTTATTTAAAATCCCACCCCCCTTTACCCATTTTAATAAAAAATTAACCCCTTCCCTGCCAATTGATCACTGACTACAGTGATCAATTGGCAGGGATTACATTTTACTATGATCTGATTTTTTTTTTTTAACCCCTGAGGGTTAATTCTTTTTTTTTTAACCCTCAGGGGTTCAATTTATTTTATTAATTAATTTAAATATTTTAAAATGATAAATTTAGCTAGCTGGGGAGGGTGGAAGTTAGTGGGGAATTGGGGGATTTAGTATTAGGCTAACTAGGGGTTAACGTTAAAAAAAAGTTTAAAAATAAGCTTTAAAAAGTTAAAAAATTAAGTTAAAAAAAAGTTTTAATAACGTTTAAGTAAAAAATTTTAAAAAATAAACCCTTTACCCAGTCCAAATAAAAATTAACCCCTTCCCTGACAGTCGATCACTGCCTACAGTGATCAAAATACAGATCACAGTATTATACTGTGATCTAATTTTTTTTTTAACCCCTGACGATTAACTTTTATTTATTTTTTAACCCTCAGGGGTTAAATTTATTTAATTAACTAATTTAAATATTGTATAATTAAATATTTTGCTAGCTGGGGTGGGTGGGAGTTATGGGAAAATGGGGAATTTACTGTTAGTGCTGCTTACTGCTAGTTAGGGGTTAACGTAAAAAAAACCTTAGAAAAATGTTAAATCTGTAAAAAAAAGTTTTACGAAAGTTTAGGAAACTTTAAAAAAATTAATAAGCAAAACAAAAGTTTAAAAAATTGTTTTAAGGGGGCGGGGCCTGGCCGCCGGCGGGATCAGACGCGTTCTGTCTGAGCTCCTGCTCCGGGACTGGAAAAACGGCGAAAACCGCTAGAAATAGCTCACCCAGCACTCCGAAACGGCAAGCAAACTGACCCCCAGCTGCAGAGGTACACGGGGACACCCGCCAAGACCACCAGCACCTTCCCGACAAGGGCCTGGGGCACATGGGAGCTTGAGCCGGGACGAGACGGCCGCTCGCCCGGGTCTCCGGCCGGTGCCTGGCCTCCCCCCCCCCTCTGGACCGGGGGGGTTATCCCGGTCTGCATGGGCAACCGGAGGTGCGGCAAGCTAATGAATACCCTGCCGCAGATCACGGGGCAATCCTCATTAAGATGGCCGCCGCACGCCAGCCATGTGCGCGACCTACCCGCAAACGGAGCGAAGGGGAAGCCTTCCAACACTGCAGCCGGCCCCAGTGATATACCGGCTGACCATCACCAAAGGTACAGTTGATGAGCATAGAAAAAGGGGGCATTAAAAAGTAACACCCTACAGGCTAACCCCTATCACACTAAGCCACAACGACCACCGCACCCCCGATGCCGCGGGGCCAGCAAACACTGACCTGGGGGGCCGAACAAGCTTACCACCCACCCAGCACACTGCCAGAAATAGCCCTACTTAAAAGTCTGGACCAGAGGCACAGCAGCCACAGCCGCCCATTACCAAGACACCGTCTTTTCCCGCCAGAATGCTGACAAATGGGGTTACCACGGCTTGGAAGACAGACCACCTACTTACCTCTCACCCAGCTTGCAATAAACTGACCCACGAACCGACGAACAGACGCTAGTGACACCAAGCTCACCACGATGGCTGACCCAGACCCTCAGAGGACCGAGAGGGAAAAATGTATTGGAATGCAGCTGCAGCCTCAGAAAACTCGCGCACAAAAGCATACTGCTTTTATTACTCATGTTTGCCTAGCAATTGTTTAGCTTTGTGTATTAGCCTGCAGTGTTATAAGCCTTACCAATAAGCAATATGATTAGCGGCATATGCAAACTTCATATATATCTATCTCACTGCAGCCTTGTATGAGAGTCATGTCAGAATAAAATGTAGATTTCCCTCCTATACTCAGACGACAGTATACCACAAACCTAGCGTGTATCCTTCATCTTGAAAATGTAGATGCCATACACCACTCTTGACAGGTATACTTTGTGCCACAGCCTCGCTACACCTAGCCTGCACGCCTCGGTTTGTTAGCACGGTTATGCTTAGGGATACCCATTGTATTTTAATTCTGATTCATAAACTTACACAAATAGGATATGCCACAGTTTATTAAGCTGGTGACGCTAGCACCTCACAATAAGTCAGTCAGTTAACCAGAATCCGTACCTCGTTTGCCCTACCTTACAACTGACATGTTGATTTAACTATTGTTGAAACTGCTTTAAAATATAAAATGTGCAATGTTCAGATAAGCCATACAATTGTCTGTAAATGTAGACCTAAAAACTGGCAATAGCTGTTGTGGCTTTGCTGGTATCGTTGTATTTTTCATGCACAATAAAATAAAGAATTAAAAAAAAAAAAAAAAAAAAAAATTGTTTTAAAAAGTAAAAAAAGTTTTAAAAAGTAAAAAAATACATTTAATAACGCTCATTACCACTACACCTGGTACAAGCTAGCGGAAAAATGATCCCACGCTAAGGTTAAAAATATGCCTTTTGAAATACCCTGGGATGTCTTCTTTAAGAAATGGTATGGCTTTATGGGGTATTTGGTTTATATAGCCTGGTAAAATACTCTAAAATGGGACATGGACACAGCGTAAAAATTTAAAGTTTGAAAAAAAATGGAATGGCTGTATCCCAAATGTGCCCCTCCGATGTCCACATATACCTGGCAAAGGTACATACGGGGGTATTTTTGTACTCAGCAGACATAGCTGAGCAACATATAGTATTATACAGTGGTAGTACACATAAGGTTTGCAAAATATACTGTGCAAACTCACTTTGTGTGTCAAAAAGGCAGAAAAAAACGCTTATTACCACTACACCTGGTACAAGCTAGCGGAAAAATGATCCCACGCTAAGGTTCAAAATATGCCTTTTGAAATACCCTGGGATGTCTTCTTTAAGAAATTGTATGGCTTTATGGGGTATTTGGATTATATAGCCTGGTAAAATACTCTAAAATGGGACATGGGCACAGCGTAAAAATTCAAAATTTGAAAAAAAAATGGAATGGCTGTGTCCCAAATGTGCCCCTCCGATGTCCACATATACCTGGCAAAGGTACATACGGGGGTATTTTGTACTCAGCAGACATAGCTGAGCAAAATATGAAGTATTATACAGTAGTAGTACACATAAGGTTTGCAAAATATACTGTGCAAACTCACTTTGTGTGTCAAAAAGGCAGAAAAAATGCTTATTACCACCACACCTGGTAAAAGCTAGCGGAAAAATGATCCCACGCTAAGGTTCAAAATATGCCTTTTGAAATACCCTGGGATGTCTTCTTTAAGAAATGGTATGGCTTTATGGGGTATTTGGATTATATAGCCTGGTAAAATACTCTAAAATGGGACATGGGCACAGCGTAAAAATTAAAAGTTTGAAAAAAAATGGAATGGCTGTGTCCCAAATGTGCCCCTCCGATGTCCACATATACCTGGCAAAGGTACATACGGGGGTATTTTTGTACTCAGCAGACATAGCTGAGCAAAATATGAAGTATTATACAGTAGTAGTACACATATGGTTTGCAAAATATACTGTGCACACTCACTTTGTGTGTCAAAAAGGCAGAAAAAAACGCTTATAACCGCTACACCTGGTACACGCTAGCGGAAAAATGATCCTGCGCTAAGGTTCAAAATATGCCATTTGAAATACCCTGGGGTGTCTACCTTAAGAAATGGTAGGCCTTTGTGGGGTAGTTTGAATTTAAGTTCGGTCAAAACTGATATGGCTTGGTCTCCTATATGGCACTGTAGCTTCACAAAATAGTGCCATAGACATACAGAAGACTTAGCTGAGCATAATTTGGGGTTTTGAACTTAGTGGCACACATGAAATATACAAAATGCCCAGCAAAAATGCAATCCGTATGTAAAAAATGCACAAAATTATTTTTTACCACATACTTTGGCATGTAATGGTAAAAAAATGGGGGCATGTTAAGGCACAATATGCACCTTATGAGATACCCTGGAGTGTCTACTTTTACAAATGGTAGGCCTTTGTGGGTTTTTTTTGAACAGTCAAACTGTTATAATACCCCAAATGGAAGCATAGGCTCATTAAATCCGTCTCTCAAAATTCTACTGTGAATACTGAAAAGGACAGGTCTCCTGTATGGCACTGTAGCTTCACGAAATAGTGCCAAAGACATACAATGGGGGTGTCCTTTTACTCAGAAGACTTAGCTGAGCATAATTTGGGGGTTTGAACTTAGTGGCACATATGAAATATACAAAATGCCCAGCAAAAATGCAATCCGTATGTAAAAAATGCACAAAATTATTTTTTACCACATACTTTGGCATGTAATGGTAAAAAAATGGGGGCATGTTAAGGCACAATATGCACCTAATGAGATACCCTGGAGTGTCTACTTTTACAAATGGTAGGCCTTTGTGGGTTTTTTTTGAACAGTCAAACTGTTATAATACCCCAAATGGAAGCATAGGCTCATTAAATCCGTCTCTCAAAATTCTACTGTGAATACTGAAAAGGACAGGTCTCCTGTATGGCACTGTAGCTTCACGAAAAAGTGCCAAAGACATACAATGGGGGTGTCCTTTTACTCAGAAGACTTAGCTGAGCATAATTTGGGGGTTTGAACTTAGTGGCACATATGAAATATACAAAATGCCCAGCAAAAATGCAATCCGTATGTAAAAAATGCACAAAATTATTTTTTACCACATACTTTGGCATGTAATGGTAAAAAAATGGGGGCATGTTAAGGCACAATATGCACCTAATGAGATACCCTGGAGTGTCTACTTTTACAAATGGTAGGCCTTTGTGGTTTTTTTTTGAACAGTCAAACTGTTATAATACCCCAAATGGAAGCATAGGCTCATTAAATCCGTCTCTCAAAATTCTACTGTGAATACTGAAAAGGACAGGTCTCCTATATGGCACTATAGCTTCACGAAATAGTGCCAAAGACATACAATGGGGGTACCGTTGTACTCAGCAGAAGTAACTGAACACATAATAAAACTTTGTACAGGAATAGCACACACCAACTTTACAAAATACACATGAGAAGTTCTTTGTTATAAGTTTGTGTGCGAAAACCCCCCCAAAACACAATTTTACTCCAATATTTAGCAGAGGTTGGCGGTAAAATGGCTACGTAGAAAGTGTCAAAACAACCTTAGGTAAATAGCCTGTGATGTCTACTTTATATAAATATATACTTTTGTGTGGCAATTTTGTTTTCTTTTATGGCTATTAGGCTTACAAGACAAACATACCAAATTCTAAAATCGCTCCACATAAAAAGTTTATTTTACTCCTTGTGCTTTGTGACCTGTAACTACCAAAAAAAACTTAAAATCCCAGACACATTATATATTCTGTAATTCAGAACAACTAAATGAATTTATTTGTAATTACTTTCCTTAACCTGCACTAATTATGTACACATTATTATTGCAAAAACTGTAAAAAAACCACACAAAAATTCATTTTTTTGCATATTTCTGTATTTTTTTTTATAATAAATAAGCATTTATATATATATATATATATATATATATATATATATATATGTGTTACATCAAATTAAAGCCCTTTCTATCCTTTAAAAAACTGTATATAATATGTGTCGGTGCAATAAATTAGTAAAATGCAAATTGCAGTTGAACGCAAATAGCAAAAAATGCAAAAAATGCCGTAGTCATTAAGTGAAAGACAAGCTTCTGAAGCTCTGTCCTTAAGGGGTTAAGGAAGCTAAAGTACTTTTAGACCCCGGAGAGTCCCTTTAACATGTATTTGTCACACATTCTAAGTTATCCACTAAATAAGGGATTGTAGGGATGAACCAAACATTTTAGGCTAATATTGCTGAATTATAAAAACAATTAATTAAATGAAAATCCAGCTCTCTCCCCTTTTCCCTTTTTCCAACTCTGTTCTGCAATTTACAATTCCTCATGAATTCTCTGAAATTGCAAATTTAGTGAATAATCCAGATTTATTTATCTTGCCATTTTTAGCCTTTCCAGCTGATTAGGTAGCGAGGGGATCATACTCCTTCAATCAGATAAATAAATATATCAATATCTATTTGTTGCTTTGTGATCAATCTAAATCTAATAATTGGGCTGGCAGCCTCCCCTGGATCTGGCCAGATAGAGCGGATATTTAATGATTGGTCTGTCGCACAGTCACATTATTTATATTAAGACTAATTTGAACATTATCATCTGACATTTTATTGAGAATCTTTGCTTTCAGATCTTTAAACAAAAAACAATGAAAGACAAATCTTTATTAACGAGCCAAGCAAAACGAATTGAGAAAAATATAAAATAATAAACAGATTAGCTAACTTACTAATAATATAGATTGCGGACTTCTCTCGTTGGCTGGTCTTGGTAACGCCATTGTTACGGTCTATTACATTAAAATACCAGCACAAGTTCACGCACACTGGGTATTAATCACCTTTTCATATTGGCGTGGTGAAGACGGGAGGTTACAGAGAAGAGGTATCCATTATGAAGACGTATTATAAAAAGCTAATATTGAGAATTTATCAACAAAAGGAGGTCGTGCTTTGTGTGCACAGTGCTAAATGTTGAGCGACATTCTATTGGTTTCCACGGTGATTGCCCTTTACTTAGCACTTTGCCCCAGAATAAAACTTTATAAAACACATTGTATTCTATTCACAATTATATAAAATGTGTTTTGGTACAGATTTTTCCAAAATCAAAAGAGGAAAATTATAGGGATATGAGTTCAGGTCCTGAGTATGACAGCATTTTCTAAAAGCAATACTTCAAGCACCATAACCACTACCGCTTGGCACTAGCACCACCTTATTGTCATTGTCAAGAGTCAGACTGGTTTAGGATAAGGTGACTTCAAAACTGGGGTCCTCCGTGGGCTACTTCCCATCTCCTGCACTTTTTTCCCAAATGGCAAAAACTTCTGTTAGCACCCCTGAGCTAAGGCCTGAGTGCAAGGTTTAGCTCATTGACTGAGAGCATGGGGAGCATGCTGTTGAGGTAGTGTGTGTTATAGGAGGTGTGGGGAGCTGCAGTGAGTGTGCTGCTCAGGGAGTATGGATTATAGGAGGTGTGGGGAGCTGCAGTGAGCGTGCTGCTCAGGTAGTGTGTGTTATAGGAGGTGTGGGGAGCTGCAGTGAGCGTGCTGCTCAGGTAGTGTGTGTTATAGGAGGTGCGAGGGCTGCAGTGAGAGTGCTGCTCAGGTAGTGTGGGTTATAGGAGGTGTGGGGAGCTGCAGTGAGTGTGCTGCTCAGGTAGTGTGCGTTATAGGAGGTGGGGAGCTGCAGTGAGTGGGCTCCTGAGGTAGTGTGGGTTATAGGAGGTGTGGGAGATGCAGTGAGTGTGCTGCTCAGGTAGTGTGTGTTATAGGAGGTGTAGGGAGCTGCAGTGAGTGTGCTGTTCAGGTAGTGTGGGTTATAGGAGGTGTGGGGAGCTGCAGTGAGTGTGCTGCTCAGGTAGTGTGAGTTATATGAGGTGTGGGGAGCTCCAGTGAGCGTGCTGCTCAGGTAGTGTGTGTTATAGGAGGTGTGGGGAGCTGCAGTGAGTGTGCTGCTCAGGTAGTGTGTGTTATAGGAGGTGTGGGGAGCTGCAGTGAGTGTGCTGCTCAGGTAGTGTGTGTTATAGGAGGTGTGGGGAGCTGCAGTGAGTGTGCTGCTCAGGTAGTGTGGGTTATAGGAGGTGTGAGGAGCTGCAGTGAGCGTGTTGCTCAGGTAGTGTGTGTTATTGAAGGTGTGTCGAGCTGCGGTAAGCGTGTTGCTCAGGTAGTGTGTGTTATAGGAGGTGTGGGTAGCTGCAGTGAGCGTGCTGTTCAGGTAGTGTGGGTTATAGGAGGTGTGGGGAGCTGCAGTGAGTGTGCTGCTCAGGTAGTGTGAGTTATAGGAGGTGTGGGGAGCTGCAGTGAGCGTGCTGCTCAGGTAGTGTGTGTTATAGGAGGTGTGGGGAGCTGCAGTGAGTGTGCTGCTCAGGTAGTGTGGGTAATAGGAGGTGTGAGGAGCTGCAGTGAGCGTGCTGCTCAGGTAGTGTGTGTTATAGGTGGTGTAAGGGCTGCAGTGAGCGTGCTGCTCAGTTAGGGTGGGTTATAGGTGGTGTGGGGAGCTGCAGTGAGTGTGCTGCTCAGGTAGTGTGTTACAGGAGGTGTGGTGAGCTGCAGTGAGTGTGCTGCTCAGGTAGTGTGGGTTATAGGAGGTGTGGGGAGCTGCAGTGAGCATGCTGCTGAGGTAGTGTGTGTTATAGGAGGTGTGGGGAGCTGCGGTGAGCGTGTTTTTCAGGTAGTGTGGGTTATAGGAGGTGTGGGGAGCTGCAGTGAGTGTGCTGCTCAGGTAGTGTGAGTTATAGGAGGTGTGGGGAGCTGCAGTGAGCGTGCTGCTCAGGTAGTGTGTGTTATAGGAGGTGTGGGGAGCTGCAGTGAGTGTGCTGCTCAGGTAGTGAGGGTTATAGGAGGTGTGGGGAGCTGCAGTGAGTGTGCTGCTCAGCTAGTGTTGGTTATAGGAGGTTTGGAGAGCTGCAGTGAGTGTGCTGCTCAGGTAGTGTGTGTTATGGGAGGTGTGGGGAGCTGCAGTGAGCGTACTGATAAGGTAGTGTGAGTTATAGGTGGCGTGAGGGCTGCAGTGAGCGTGCTGCTCAGGTAGTGTGTGTTATAGGAGGTGTGGGTAGCTGCAGTGAGCGTGCTGTTCAGGTAGTGTGAGTTATAGGAGGTGTGAGGGCTGCAGTGAGAGTGCTGCTCAGGTAGTGTGTGTTATAGGAGGTGTGAGGGCTGCAGTGAGAGTGCTGCTCAGGTAGTGTGAGTTATAGGAGGTGTGGGGAGCTGCAGTGAGTGTGCTGCTCAGGTAGTGTGTGTTATAGGAGGTGTGGGGAGGTGCAGTGAGTGTGCTGCTCAGGTAGTGTGTGTTATAGGAGGTGTAGGGAGCTGCAGTGAGTGTGCTATTCAGGTAGTGTGGGTTATAGGAGGTGTGGGGAGCTGCAGTGAGTGTGCTGCTCAGGTAGTGTGAGTTATAGAAGGTGTGGGGAGATGCAATGAGCGTGCTGCTCAGGTAGTGTGTGTTATTGGAGGTGTGTGGAGCTGCAGTGAGTGTGCTGCTCAGGTAGTGTGGTTTACAGGAGGTGTGGGGAGCTGCAGTGAGTGTGCTGCTCAGGTAGTGTGAGTTATAGGTGGTGTGAGGGCTGCAGTGAGCGTGCTGCTCAGGTAGTGTGTGTTATAGGAGGTGTGGGGAGCTGCAGTGAACGTGCTGCTCAGGTAGTGTGTGTTGTAGGAGGTGTGGGTTTGAACCCGACAAGAAAGCAGAAGGACATGTCTATGTAGGACCATTCGTCAGTTTGTGAAAGTTGAGGTAGACAATGTATAACGGACCATCTTTTCATGTTTCTATGTCGGCTATTTGACCAGCCCAGTGTGAAGATAAATTGTATTCTCTGCAAAGTGACACCAGGTCATATTTGAGATAACACGTGCTCTTTATGAAGGATACATAGTGATGGTCTTAAAGTCACGCACACAGCTATCAAACAATATTAAATGTCACATCTCAAAAGAAAAGAAAAACAGCTCTACACTCTCATCCACTAGTAATGGCATTTGTCGCAGTTGACCTTTCTCTGCAGTATGACCTCTTCATGGGAAGACGCGTCTTTGGCGGTCTCTGCAGATGTATGCAGAGAATGTGTATTGCAGCAAGTGAAATTTCATTTGGGGTTGGCTAATGATCATTGCAGGCGCGTCCTCAAAGGTCTTTTTTATATTCTTAAACTTTTGTTTTAATTTTGCAAAATGTAGCAACCTCCAGAGGGGCTTTCTTACGTGTGTGCATACACCTAACTGGGAGAGAAGAGGTTATTCTGTTGTCATTGGGATACATTTCCTACATAAGTGCCCTAGATTAGAGAGTTCTATGAAAAATGTAAAATAAATGAATACATTCCTTCAAATGATTGAGTTTCGAATGACATGAGCTTTTTCTGGGACCCACGTTCTATGTCAATGGATTTCATTGCCCAATGAGATTATCATTGAAAACCACTTGATTTGCTCCAAGTGGAAGATTTGCAGGGATGTGAAATTTGTCAGAGAATGCGCGAAAATGTTCTGAATCTGTATGTGAAATATTCAACCGGCAGTAATTTTTCATACTTATCGACTTAATGAAGCGAATACCCCCAGGAAACTTTCTAAGGATTAACCTGTGAGTGAGTGTGTTCTGTCTTACGGCTCCAGCAGTTCATTCAGACTGGGTTTATATTAATTCCACTTGACTGGAGCAGAATAAGTAAAATTCAATGTGTCTGCTTCACACATCAGATATTGAAACCAAGTCTACATTAAAATGTCTCTTTCCATTGGATTTCATATTATAGTTGATTTATTTTTTTTAAGCCCGGAAGGATATTAATTAACAGCCTGTGGGCATTCCGTAAGTTTTAATTACAATGCAATAATTGCTGCATCGGGGACGCCGGTGGTATTCCACCACATTGACCCATTCTTGCAATATTTGAACTTAATTTCTGAGTTGGACATGGAACTAAAAAGACTAAGGAAAGACGTGTAACTAATAAATAGAGGCTGCTTAGTCTAAATATAGTATTTAACTTGATAACGCGTGTTTTCCAAATTATCATAGAATCAAAAAGTAAGAGGTCTACTGGAACAATCCTTGGATATTGGCTAATAAGATGAGAGAGACACGACTCCTTTCAGAAGTCACACGGGTTACAGACTTTCAATTGTTGAAGGTATATTATTGGTTAGAAATGTTATTGTTCGAGAAAACATTCCCAGGAAAATGATGTAGGAACATAACATCACCCCTAAAAAAAACCAAAAAAACATTTACCCATACAGACTGCTACAATTTTCCCGTGACTAGAATTGTCCACACTGGTTGGTTTTATCAAACCTAAAATTGTACAAAAAAAACTACACCATGGTAGGTCCAAACAGAGCTTCCAGCTCTTCACTGTAAGAACAATGTGCGTAGAATGCCCCACCAGCCGGCGTCGATCATCACGTAGTTTGGTGGAAGTAGCACATAGGTCTTTGTGCTCCAGGAGAGCAGTGGGCGGGATATCTACGGATGGAATTACATTTATCCTCTTTGTGTGTTTCTTCAGATGGGAGAAACCCTCGCCAATTGGTAGGCTTGATTCTTTTTCGATCACCGCACAGAGCAGCACCTCTAATGAAGAGTGGGCCGGGATGCCAGGGTTGACCCTCTGTGACACAGGTGCAAGAAGGGAGCAGCGCTGGTGCATATATATAGTCTGTTTATAACATTAGATTATTCGACAATAAACACAAACACTTCCAGACTTATTTATTAAATTGAGAATTCAAAGTGAATTTCAAATTTAAGGCCACAGTTACCGAGCTGAAAGCGTAGCTGTTTTTTTTAATACTTTATTTTTCGTGCACCAAGGCAGCGATACAATACAGCCATATAAATATTACACAGTCGGTAATTTCACATTTCATAACAAACAAATTAAAGTTAACAAGAAAATAAGAAAAACAAAGTACTTGACATTGAAAACGTATTCCTCTACTAAGTTAGCTGTTTGGACATTCAATTTGAAATCTCATTTTACTAAATACACTCTTTTTTATTGGAATATTCTGGTGAAAATCGAATAAAGGCTATTCCAGGAACTAGACTACTAGTAATATTACTTAGTGATGTAGGGGCGAAATAATCGTTTCTTACATCAAAAAAAGGAATATAAAGTTGTGCAAATGAAGCAGCAGCTTAAAGTGCACAAAATAAACACTTAAAACAAAGAGAATATTTTACATTTTAACGGCGAGCCTTAAAATATTCGATTCCAGGAACTAAACGAAAGGGTTATGGAAGTAATAATCAAAGTAATAATCGAACTAATTCAGTGTCCATATTGTGAGCAGGTTATCTCTGTTATCTACAAAGAATTAATTCTGGGAGGGTACAGGTGGCTGTCACTAATTACACGGGAATGGTAAATTGGCAATAGAGAGCTGAGCTTGTTGGTTTCATTCTAACATTAGAGCCCTTTTACACAAAATGTTATGGATGGTCCTGTGAGCTTACAATCTAAAGGGATAATGTGCATCGAGACAAACGGGGAGAAAAATAAGTTCACATAACAATTTAAATGCTTCCCAGGCAAATGGTTTGTCACTGCATACTCACCTTATAAATGGGTCGTGAAAAAAACAAAAAATAAATAAACTTGGGGTTAAAAAAATAAATAAGAAAATATTAATCGAAACAAGTTTTAGCCCATCAAATAAGTCTCAACAGGGAACATCACAATCTGTTTTGAGTTTAGCACCCCTTTGAGTCACCATTTCTGTGCTTGAAATGCTGTTTTTATACTGGAGGGAGGTTTCGATGTGCAAGGGAGGCAGGTGGTGCGGATTGCAGGAGATATTGACCCTAACGTATAGTGTTGGTTTCCTTGGTGATTAAGTATATGTCGGAATTCAGAGACTGCTGAAGAAATGGACATTTGAATGTACACAGTCCGCCGGGGGCTATCCTCTAAACAGGGACTTGTGCTGAATGTGCAACAAAATTGCCAACATTACTTCAAACTGGCCACGTTTAGAAAATGGCTGTAGTAAGGTTTGTTTGTCGTGTTTCCAATTTTTCATATTTTAGCTTCAATTTTCCAATACCCTTTCATGTTGCCTTACAGTTCACTATTTAGTGAACAAATCCCACCGTTTATTTGATTTGATCAAGCTGTGAGTATTTGCATTCAGTCTCCCAGTGCTGCATGCAGTAAGCTCTCTATCAGTAATTACCTCTGCATCCAGTCTATATCCTTACTAGGGGAAATTTATATTTACATTTATATTATTAACTTCCCAAACGTTGTTCAGGGTTCGCTACATTCAGACCAGCGACAAACCTCTAATAATGTCCAAAAAAACCCAAAATTGGGGCTCAAAGATTAGAGAAGGATTAAAGGAACACTTTACGGCTTATAAAAGTGAAATTCGATTGGCCGTGGTTCTCTGAGTCAAGGAGAATAGTCAGAGCATCACAAGGGAGCTCCTAAAGTGATCCACACACAATACCGGTGCACACCACAAGCTTCCTCAAGGTAGTGAGTGGGCACAGGGCCGAGCACAGACATCTTTTGATCTCCTGCCAGCTCGGGGGCTCTAACTGTTTACAGTTAGAGAAAAAAGTATTTGATCCCCTGCTGATTTTGAACGTCTGTCCACTGACAAAGAAATGATCAGTCTATAATTTTAATGGTAGGTGTATTTTAACAGTGAGAGACAGAATAATGTCAGCATGTCAAAAAAGTTATAAATTGATTTACATGTCAACGAGTGAAATAAGTAGTTGATTCCCTATCAATCAGCAAGATTTCTGGCTCCCAGGTGTCTTTTATACAGGTAACGAGCTGAGATTAGGAGCACTATCTTAAAGCTTGTTACCTGTAGAAAAGACACTGGTTCGGGAGTTCAAAGTGCCGCTTCGAAAGTTCGAATAATTATTGTCCAAATCATAAGTACAAATAGTTTTTTTCAGATTCCAAACTCTCCACCATGGCCAAGACCAAGGAGCTTTTTTTTAATCATAATAAATTAAAGGGGCCATAGGGTAAGAGGCTGGCAAATAGTCCCCTCCAAACCCTAGTGGCGAAGTGGCTTTCGCCACAGATGTCAGGGACAAGATTGTAGACCTACACAAGACTGGAATGGGCTACAAGACCATCGCCAAGCAGCTTGGTGACAAGATGACAACAGTTGGTGCGATTATTCGCAAATGGAAGAAACACAAAATAACTGTCAGTCTCCCTTGGTCTGGGGCTCCATGCAAGATCTCACCTCATGGAGTTTCATTGATCATGAGAACAGTTAGGAATCAGCCCAGAAAATATACTTAAATATGATGAATATAGTGCATATGTCACGATTCGGGGAACCCAACACGCTAACACACACACAGACACACACACAGAAAGTGTGCAGTACCGGACCTTAGAGTGGCCGGGCTAAGCACACACAGAATAGTCAGGAGATAAGCCGAGTAAGGGGAACCAGAAAACAGAATAACGAGAAACAAGCCGAGGTCAAAGGGTAGAAGAAAGTCACAAAGTCAGTATAACAAGCCAGGGAGTACGTAACCAGAAAGCACACGTTCAGTATTGTGGTGGAATCTCGGTAAAAATAAATTTAGTAGGCCGAGATTACCACGTGGCATGTGTACGTGCATATGCTGACGTATCGGTCGGTTGGTTGACGTGGCAAGATACGATCAGTAGTGTACGGAGCATGTGCGAGAATACAGGATGTAGTATTCCCCTCCTCCATTATGCTGGACAAGCCATGCGGTCGAACAGGAAGTTAATTCTTATTTGTTTTGATTGGTTAAGAGAATGTGCGGGTGGAGCTTAATATGGGAGGAGTTATGTGCCTATATAAGGAGCCTGCACTATTGTCCGGGGCTCAGAACTTGTTGTATTTTGGTGACATTAGTCCCTCTGAGTCCCGATCGGTGAACCGAATAAAGAATCTCTTCCTTCCTGAAGAAACCTGTGTCCATCTCTCTGTGCTTGGCTTCCGTCAGTTTCTCCGGTATCAGTATCAATACTCTAAAGCAAAGACCACAACAGGGCACTGAGAGACAGGAAAGGTAAGTATAAATATCCTTGCCTTAATTCTGATTGGATAACTTCCAAGCAGAATTAACAAACACACGTGGGGGGTATCTATACCCCCCACTGTGATTGTTGTACTGTCGCTTTAACGCCGGGTCACGTGAGTGACCCCGGCGTACTGATATGGGTGCCGGCTCCCAGCGTGCAGCGTTAGACATGCTGCCACTGGGGGGAGGAGGAGGAGAGGACACGAGCGGCGTGTCAAGAGGAGAGGACGCCGCTCGCCGCCCGGTAAGAGGAGGGGGGACCGCGGGCAGCGACGGACCGAGGGTGAGTGCTGCGAGCGGATTGCAGCCTCCCCTCACCGCTGCCCGCGGAGCCCTGACATAACCCCCCCTCGAGGACCGCCCGGAGGGCTTCAAAGGAAACCGCGCATGAAAGGAGCGGATCAAAGAGGGCGCGTCCAAGTCAGAGACAGAAACCAACGACCGCTCCTCCGGGCCGTAACCCTTCCAATCAACCAGATACTGCAACCGACCTCGAGAGAAACGAGAATCAAGGAGAGCAGCCACCTCATATACGTCACTAGAGACCGCGCGGAGGGCATCGGAACGCCTGAGAGACCCAGAGAACCGATTACAGAGCAAGGGCTTCAAAAGGGAGGTGTGAAAGGTGTTAGGTATGCGCATGGAAGGGGGCAAGGCCAGGGAGTAGGACACAGGATTCACCCTACGCAACACCTTATAGGGACCAAGGAACTTGGGCGCGAACTTCATCGAGGGAACCCTAAGGCGGAGATTCCTAGAGGACAACCAAACCCTATCACCCGGAGCATAAGAAGGAGCCACACACCTACGACGATCAGCAAATCTCTTTTGAGTAGCAGCAGCACGACAAAGAGCAGCATGGACCTGATCCCACATCTTCCGTAAGGAGGCGAGGTGCTCGTCCAAAGCGGGCATTCCCTTGTCGGAGAACACACCGGGAAGGACAGCGGGTTGGAACCCATAAGCCACCATAAAAGGACTTACGCCAGTAGAAGAATGAGACACAGTGTTCCTGGCAAACTCAGCCCAGGGAAGGAGATGGGACCAGTTGTCCTGGTGTGCATTCGTGAAACAGCGTAAATACAACTCCACAGACTGATTTGCTTGTTCGGCAGCTCCATTAGATTGCGGATGATAGGAGGAAGTAAACGATAAGGAGACCCCCATCTCAGCACAAAAGCCTCTCCAAAACCGAGAGACAAACTGAGGGCCCCTGTCAGATACGATATCTTGTGGTATACCATGCAAGCGGAACACTTCTTTGGCAAACACCTGAGCCAACTGAACCGCAGAAGGTAGCTTCTTAAGTGGAATGAAGTGCGCCATTTTGGAGAACCTATCCGTTACAGTCAAAATTACTGTCTGCCCATCAGATGAAGGAAGATCCACAATAAAGTCCATGGATAAGTGTGTCCACGGTTTCTTGGGTACAGACAGTGGTGTATCCTGGTTTTGTGCTGCCCTAGGCAGGACAAAACTCAGGCGCCCCCCTCCCGCCCACGCCACCCCCACCCAACCCTCCCCCCCCGCCCGCGCCACCCCCACCCAACCCTTCCCCCGTCCCGCCTTCTAAATACACACACACACATTCACTGACAAATACGCATACACTAGGTAACAGAAACACACACACACACTAACACACACACTCACTAGCAGATACACACACACACTCACACTAACAGACACACACAGTCTAACAGACACACACAGTCTAACAGACAAACACACTAACATACAGACACACACACTTACAGACACACACTAACACACACACACACACTGACACACACACACACACTAACAGACCCACACACACTTACAGACACACACACACACACACACACACTTACAGACACACACACACACACACACACACTAACAAACACACACTTACAGACACACACACACACACACACACACACACACACACACACTTACAGACACACACTAACAGACACACACACACACTAACAGACACACACACACTTACAGACATACACACACACTAACAAACACACACTTACAGACATACACACACACAGACACACTAACAGACATACACAGACATACAAACACACTCACTCACTCACATATTTAATACATTTTTTATTTTATTTTTTAAATTTAACCCCCCCAGCCTCCTTACCTTTGGGAATGCTGGGGGGGGTATCTGTCTCCCTGGTGGTCCAGTGGCTGCTGGGCAGTGCGGGTGGGTGGGCGGGCGGCGAGGGAGCACTTCCTCTGAGCTGTCTGCTCAGCTCCCTCGCGCGCCGCAGAGTGATGCTGGGAGGCGGAGCCGGAATATGACGTCATATTCCGGCTCCCAACCTCACTCTGCGGCGCGCGAGGGAGCTGAGCAGACAGCTCAGAGGAAGTGCTCCCTCGCCGCCCACCCGCCCACCCGCACTGCCCAGCAGCCCGCCGGCCGCCCAGCATGCCTTGTTAGCCGCAAGGCTAACAAGACATTTGCCTTGGGCATTTGGGGGCGGCTTTTTTTGCCGCCCCCTGAAAAATGCCGCCCAAGGCAAATGCCTTGTTTGCCTCGCGGCTAATACGCCCCTGGGTACAGATAGGGGCATAAGGAGTCCCAGGGGTTTAACATTAGGGGACTTACACTGTGTACAGACACGGCAAGCCTGCACATAATCTACCACGTCTTTTTTGAGTGAGGGCCACCAAAACTGTTGGAAAAGACCCTTGTAAGTCTTGGTAACCCCTGGATGACCAGCCGTTTTGGCTGTGTGAAATAAAGTTAACAACTTCTTTCTGTCTTTTACTTTCACGTACAGCTTACCAATAGGAGTCTCAGAGGGTGCTTGGGATTGGTATGACTTGATACCATCAAGAAAAAGAGACGAGATAACCAAACGGGTAGTAGCTATTATATTAGTTGTGGGTACAATGGGCTCAGGAGTGGAGGTAATAGAATCTACAGGTTCGTACTGGCGGGAGATAGCATCAGCCTTGACATTTCGATAACCAGGCCTGTATGTGATTATGTACTGAAAACGTGAGAGAAATAAAGACCATCTAGCCTGACGAGAGGATAACCTCTTAGCATCTGCGATATAGGATAGATTTTTATGATCGGTTATAACCAGAATCTTGTGTCTAGCTCCTTCTAACAAGTACCTCCATTCTTTAAATGCCATCACTATAGCTAATAATTCCCTGTTCCCGACGTCGTAATTCTTTTCAGACTCTGACAAGCATTTAGAAAATTAACCACAGGGAAGGAGGGGTTCGTCATATGATTGTCTTTGTGACAACACTGCTCCTATACCTGATTCAGAGGCGTCTACTTCCAGTACAAAGGGAAGGGAAGGATCAGGATGGTGTAACACAGGGGCAGTGGCAAATGCCTTTTTTAGAGTCTCGAAGGCCACAATAGCATTAGGATTCCAAACCCTGGGGTGTAAACCCTTTTTTGTCAGTTTAGTAATAGGGGAAATAATGGATGAGAAGTTTTTAACAAACTTTCTATAATAATTGGCAAACCCTATAAATCGCTGTATTGCCTTAAGTCCTTGGGGAAGGGGCCAGGACAGTATAGCTTCCAATTTAGAAGGATCCATGCTGAATCCTTGTTCAGAAATGACATAACCCAGGAATTGTACAGAAGTTTGGTCGAATAAGCATTTTTCGAATTTACAATAAAGACCGTTCTGCAACAACCTCTTAAGCACCATCCTAACATGAGTATGATGTGTCTTCAAATCTGGAGAATATACAAGTATGTCATCAAGGTAGACTACAGCACAGACATGCAGTAGATCTCTAAGGACATCGTTTATGAGATCCTGAAAAACGGCAGGAGCATTACACAATCCAAAAGGCATGACCAGATACTCGTAATGCCCACTACGTGTATTGAACGCCGTTTTCCATTCATCGTTCTCCTTGATACGAACAAGGTTATAAGCCCCCCTGAGGTCTAGTTTAGTAAAATATCTAGAACCTTTGACACGATCAAACAATTCAGTAATGAGGGGGATCGGATAGGCATTTTTAATCGTTATATTGTTTAGGGCTCTGTAGTCTATACACGGTCTCAGATCGCCCTCCTTTTTTGCCACAAAAAAGAAACCAGCCCCGGCAGGAGAGGAGGACCTTCTAATAAAACCTTTACTTAAGGCCTCCCGTATGTACTCCTCCATGACCTGGTTTTCTTTCTCAGAAAGAGGGTAGACCTTACCCCTAGGAGGCATAGTGCCCGGTAATAGGTTTATGGCACAGTCATACTCACGGTGTGGGGGTAGCTTATCTGCCTCCCTTTTTTCGAAAACCAAAGCAAGGTCTGCATACACAGAAGGGACAGAAACAGAAAGCGGTTTAGCCGTGGGCACGTTAAGTAAACAAACGGGACGTACTTGGGCCATACAGTCTCGTTGACAGGATTCCCCCCAGGAGAGTATGTCTAAACAACCCCAATCAAGTACTGGGTTGTGTTTCACTAACCAGGGAAAACCCAGAACAATGGAAGCAGTAGGGGAGTCAATTATTTGGAAGGTTAACCTTTCCTTGTGTAAAGCACCCACAGACATAACTATTTCTTGGGTTTCATGGGTCACCAGAGGTCTCTCAAGTGGTCTACCATCTATGGCCTCAACGGCCAAGGGTGTGGCCTTTTGGATCAAAGTCAAGGCTGCGGTTTTGGCAAAAGTCTCATCCATAAGGTTGTCTGCCGCACCTGAATCGATCAAGGCTTTGGTTCTTATAGTGGTTTTATTGACCAAAAGAGAGACCGTAATAAATGGTCTGGAGATTGGCACATGAGGGGACAAAGTCATAACACCCGAGGCCGACCCCTCTCTAGGCCTTAGGTGCTGGAGTTTCCCTGTAATTTAGGGCATGTATTACAGTGGTGCCCCCTCTTTCCACAATAAAGACATAACCCCTCCCTTCTACGATACGTTCTTTCAGCCTCAGTTAACCCCGTAGCACCCAATTGCATGGGTTCGGGGGATGGTTGCCTAGGAGCGGGTAATGCTAGTAATGCAGTACTGGGTAGAGCAGGTAACACCCGTGTATCCAGCCGTCTTTGACTATGTCTCTCTCTAATGCTGTTATCAATAAGGATTACATAGTCTATAATATCATCTAGAAGGAAAGGCAATTCCCTGGATGCTATTTCATCCAGTATGTAAGCGGCCAAACCCTCCTGAAAGGCTGTTACGAGGGCGTCGTTATTCCAAACCACTTCAGCTGCTAGAGTGCGGAATTCGATAGTATAATCCGCTACAGATCTGTTACCCTGTCGAACCCTAAGCAGAGCTTTGCCAGCAGAGGCAACCTTAACGGGTTGATCAAACGTGCGTTTGAATGCTGACAAAAAATCTGCAAAGGACATAGGAGACATATTTTCCCACATGGGGTTTGCCCATGCTAAAGCTCTCCCAGACAGGTGGTTTATCAAAAAGGCAATTTTGGATCTGTCGGTGGGATAGGAACGTGGATTCATCACCAAATGGATGTCAATTTGATTGAGGAAACCACGACACAATGCTGGGTCACCACTATAGCGCTGTGGCGGTGTCATATGGACTACATGAGCAGGAACGGGTACTGGAGTGGCAATATCTATACCCCCACTGTGATTGTTGTACTGTCGCTTTAACGCCGGGTCACGTGAGTGACCCCGGCGTACTGATATGGGTGCCGGCTCCCAGAGTGCAGCGTTAGACATGCTGCCGCTGGGGGGAGGAGGAGGAGAGGACGCGAGCGGCGTGTCAAGAGGAGAGGACGCCGCTCGCCGCCTGGTAAGAGGAGGGGGGACCGCGGGCAGCGACGGACCGAGGGTGAGTGCTGCGAGCGGATTGCAGCCTCCCCTCACCGGTGCCCGCGGAGCCCTGACAGCATAAGTATCAAAATATACTTATCTGAGGTTTCGAGCCAAACAGTCTCTCAAGGTCGTGACCCAGTTCCCGACCTTTTACAACATATACAGATATACAAAAGCTTCTGAGATATGTTTGTGTAAAATCTAAATTAGGAACAAAAAAATATACATAGTGTGATACAGTAAACAAAATGATAATGCACTGTGATTATAATACACTCACAAGATCAGGATGGATAGTGCGCTCGAAAGGTGCCTGCCCTGATATTAATGGGCGGCTAGATCTCTCCACTCTACACTGGTAATCCAAGCGGACCGAATGTAAAATGAGACTCTGGTGGGTATAAGTTGTGAATGTATAAATTTATTATAAAAAAGGGGCCATATACATTAGCCACCCAAGATAAAACAAAAGGTCCTTGGAATCAGGAATCAGCCCAGAACTACACGGGAGGATCTTGTTAATTATCTCAACGCAGCTGGGACCATAATCACCAAGAAAACAATAGGTAACACACTGCGCTGTGATGGACTGAAATCCTGCAGCGACCACAAGGTCCCCCTGCTCAAGAAAGCACATGTACAGGCCCGTCTGACATTTGCCAATGAACATCTGAATGATTCAGAGGAGAACTTGGTGAAAGTGTTGTGGTCAGATGAGACCAAAATCAAGCTCTTTGGCATCAACTCAACTTGCCATGTTTGGAGGAGGAGGAATGCTGCCTATGACCCCAAGAACACCATCCCCACCGTCAAACATGGAGGTGGAAACATGATGTTTTGTGGGTGATTTTCTGCTAAGGGGACAGGACATCAAAGGGACTATGGACAGGGACATGTACCGTCAAATCTTGGGTGAGAACCTCAGCCAGGGTGTGATAAAAGCTCCTTCCCACGTACGATTGCCACAAACTCCTGGAGGAGCGTAGAAGCTGGCCTTCTGCTCACCGACTATTGTCCAGATTTGGTCTACCCAGTCGCCATTACCAGCTTTCCCTGGGTTCCCCTGGTTCGCCACTTTCCCTTCATGTGAATGGAACCGAACGCTGACTCTCTGGCAGCCGTTCGCATGAACCAAACCCACGAATAGTTTTTTGTGGGGTTATTTTATGGTTTTATTATGTTTTTGGGTATTTTACCGTTTTATATTTGTATGTCTGCCTTTCTGTTCCTGGGAGATAACTAGCTTACCGGTCTTTAACACAGTTATCTCCCAGGCCCAGAAATTCCTGGGAGGGGCTTGTGGTGAACACAATGGAGACCCCCAGCTGGAATACCTTGAAGTGCCGCTGAGAAGAGAGACCAGTTGTCTCCTCTTCCTGTAACACAATCTGCTGCTGGGGAGTGGGACCGGCTGATCCCGCTCCCAGCAACTTGCACTGCCACTGGGGAGAGAGACCGGTTGTCTCCTCTCCCTGGAATAAGCACTGCCGCTGGGGAGTGAGACTGGTTGTTTCTACTCCCTGTAACATACTCTGCCACTGGGGAGTGAGACTGGTTGTCTCCACTCCCAATAACTCACACTGCCACTGGGGAGTGAGATCGGTTGTCTCCACTCCCAATAACTCACACTGCAGCTGGGGAGTGAGACCTGTTGCCTCCACTCCCTGTAACATACTCTGCCGCTGGGGAGAGAGACCAACTGTTTCTTCTCCCAATAACTTACTTGGCTGCTGGGGAGTGAGACTGACTGTCTCCACTCCCAATAACTCGTACTGCCACTGGGAGAGAGACCGGTTGTCTCCACTCCCTGGAATATACTCTTCTGCTTGGGAAGGAGGACAAGACGCCCCTCTCTCTGGAATGCACACTGCCGCTGGGGAGTGAGACCGGTTGTCTCTACTCCCAGTAACTCACACTGACGCTGGGGAGTGAGACCGGTTGTCTCCTTTCCCAATAACTTACACTGCCACTGGGGAGGAAGGATGGTACGCTTCACTCCCTGAAACACACACTGCCGCTGGGGAGTGAGACCAGTTGTCTTCACTCCCTGTAACATACTCTGTCGTTGGGGAGTGAGACTGGTTGTCTCCACTCCCAATGACTCACACTGCCACTGGGGAGGAAGAATGGTACGCTTCTCTCCCTGAAACATACTCTGCCGCTGGGGAGTGAGACCGTTTGTCTCCACTCCCAATGACTCACACTGCCGTTGCGGAGGAAGGACGGTATGCTTCTCTCCCTGGAACATACTCTGCCACTGGGGAGTGAGAACGGTTGTCTCCACTCCCTGTAACATACTCTGCCACTGGGGAGTGAGACCGGTTGCCTCCACTCCCAATGACTCACGCTGCCACTGGGGTGGGGCTATACTCCACCGTGCCAACTTGCTTGCCAGTTCTGCTTTGCACTGAAGGTACTCTGCCACTGTATTCCTCATATGCTGTATAAGGTTCTCAGAGGGGTTGGCCACTTCAGCTCATTGTCAAACTCTAACTCAGTGTAGCTGGTCGCCATGTTTGTTCAGCTCTGATGAAAATTACTTCCTCTCCAGAAGATGTGCAGGAGTCCCAGGGGTGTTCTGGATGTTTCCCACTGCTGCCACCAATTGTAGCAGAGCTCCCTGTACCCCGGCTGGGTACCACCGCCAAGGACCGCTTCCGAGATGGAACAGTGGAACACTTCAGCGTTTCTGCCCCAGCCACCGTGGCTTGACTGGGGTACTCCTGGAGCCTCTCCATCCTGGAGCAGGATAGGGGACCAGCTCTATTCACGACACACAGTCCTGGGCTGGGAGCTCTAGTCCTTACAAGGACTTTCCCCACTGAATCCTTCACGAGCTGGAACAAGCTGGAACAGTGATTAGTCTTTTTCCCTCCCAGTAACTAGACGACACATAGTTCTGGGAGTACAACTGAGTTTATTCAGACCACACATGGCTTTTATGCCCATACCCCTACATGGGGTTTACAATAAAATAACACAAGGGTTTCAATCCCAGGATCCTCTGTGCCTGATAGATGATTGCGTGAGAAAAACATCTAATCTAATCATCTCTCAGGTACAGAAAATCCATACAAAATATACAGTAACCCAAAAGTGGCCCCACCATACTCAGGAACCCTACAAAAAGTGCATCCCCGGATAGCCGTGATCTGATTGTATAACATATTCAAATATGACTCAGATTGGTTAGGTGAAACGGGAATGCCATTGAGGTAACTTTTTGACTGGCCAGACACGAGGCCCTAGCCCAAAGTAGTTCCAGGAAAATAGGTTCTCTGGTCGGTCTGTGTTCATGGGGATCCTGTGTGAGCACCAAGCAAGGGAATCTCTTCATTTCAGGATACAAATGTGTCAGACCTTCCGGCATCCGTACTCCGGGGACTTCCGGGTAGACGGAGCGCGGCCACTCCCCCTCCTCTGACGCGGTCACTCCCAGGATACAAAGGGAGACCGCGGCAACACCTCAGTGCTGGATCAATTTGAAAGCCTCCCGCGAAAACTTCAAAGCTAAGTGTATCTGTGTTTACCTCTCCTGTGTATCGGACCCGGACTGTTTATCGTTTACCTGCCTTCTCCTCTCCTCGACCACGGACTTGCCTTTGGATACTCTTTTGTCTGCAGCCAACTTAATCCTCTCTGAGAAACATCTCTCATCAAACCGGATTACCACCCCTACAAAGCTAAGTAGAACTCATCTGCCTAAACAGGAGTATTGTTATCCTGCATCTCTGCTTACCTTCTTTTGCTTCACCCTAACTAATTGTTCTGCTGCCATTTAACAATTCTACATTGGAATCTCATCTCTGTTCAGACTAAAATATTGCCTCACCCTAATCTTCTCTGCAAATCCTGCTGCTGCTTAATTTTCTGACAAGGAATTAAAGAGACAGTTCAACTTGAATTTTACTTTATTTCAATTATAACAATTTAATAAACAATTTCAGTTATCTACAGTTGTGATCCATATTGTCAATAAGTGACCATTACAGATTGATCCAGCCCTCTTAATGGATCCAGTAGATCTCACTTCTGAAATCACAAGATTGAACCAAAGAGTGGATACGCTTACTCAAGGCATGCAAGACCTACAGGTCACCAATGAACGAATCCTTACTTATGTAAGGGACTTACAAACACACACTCCTCATACCGTTACACACTCGGCTAGTGATCCTGCTGTTTCCAACCCCGAAAAGTTTTCTGGAGACAGGTCCCAATACCGAGAATTTATCAATTCTTGCAAATTGTTGATTGCCTTGAAACCTAGATCATATCCCACCGAAAGATCTAAGGTTTGTTCTGTTATTTCATTTTTAAGAGGCGAACCCATGGCCTGGGCTCATTCCTTCCTGGAGAATGATGACCCCATATTGGATTCCCTGGATGAATTCTTCGAAGCCATGTCTCTCCTTTACGAGGACCCTAATAAACAAGCAACTGCAGACTTAACCATTAGAACACTGCAGCAAAGAAACAGGCCTGTCGAAGATTATATTGCTGAATTCAAACGATGGGCACCAGAAACCCAGTGGAATGACATAACTCTACGTAACCAGTTCCGTATTGGGTTATCTGAAGCTGTCAAGGATGAGCTCTCCAGGACAGAACTACCTACTACACTGAATACTCTTATCCAATTGTCAATCAGCATTGACAGACGACTTAGGGAAAGAAAAGCTGAGAAGTCACTCACTAGCTCCCTATGGAAAAAACCCTTCACTTCTTCACGAGCACCAGAGAAACCTGTAACTCCCACAGAACCTATGGAAATAGGGGTTTTGAGAAGTCCTCTTACTCCAGAAGAGAGAACCAGAAGAAGACAAATGAACCTCTGCATGTACTGTGCTTCACAAGAACATGTGGTCCCAGAATGTCCTCTATTGAAACGTCCTAGAGGCGGTAAGCATGGTTCTACTACGAATGTAATGAGTGTACTTCCTCCTAAAACTACCTCTCATCTCTCCTCTGTTTCTCTCATATTACAGTGGGACAAAGAAAGGATTACCACTGATGCCATTATCGATTCCGGTGCTAATGGGGTTTTCCTGGACTCATCCTTTGTTACAAAAAATAAAATTCCTTGTGTTCAAAAACGTAATTCCGTCTCTGTCAGAGTTATTGATGGCTCCTTAATATCCTCGGGGCCCATTCGTTCTGAAACTATCCCTTTAAGAACTACTACCAATCATATCCATTCTGAATTTCTTGTTTTTGATGTTATAAATTCTCCTCTTTATCCAATTATATTAGGAATCGACTGGTTGCGGACTCACAACCCATATATTACATGGGCTCCTTTCTCTCTCACCTTTAACTCTGCATATTGTAAGGGAACATGTCTACAACACATCCCCATTCTACAAGTTACTGAAGAAACCCCCATACCTTCCATCTATTCTGAGTTCGCCGATGTATTCAGTAAAAAGGAAGCGGAGACACTTCCTCCTCATCGACCTTATGATTGTCCGATTGACCTTGTTCCTGGTGCTCCTATCCCTTTTGGACACATTTACCCTCTCTCTGAATCAGAGTTAAAAACCCTCAAAGAATACCTGGATGAGAACCTCCGTAAAGGGTTCATTAGACCTTCCTGTTCACCAGCCGCTTCCAGCATGTTTTTCGTAAGGAACAAGGATCAGACTATACGCCCAATCATCGACTACAGGTCATTAAATAAAATAACTATCAAGAATCGTTACCCTCTTCCCCTGATCAATGAGTTGATCGAAAGATTAAGAACAGCTACCATCTACACTAAACTTGACCTTCGTGGGGCATATAACCTTGTTAGAATCAAGGCCAATGATGAATGGAAAACGGCGTTCAGGACCCGATATGGCCTTTACGAATATCTTGTCATGCCCTTCGGGCTCTGTAACGCCCCTGCAACCTTTCAGCATTTCATAAACGATATCTTCAGAGATCTCCTAGATGTTTGTGTCATCATCTACTTAGATGATATTCTCATCTACTCCAACAACCTTGAGGAACACAGAAAACATGTGAGATGGGTATTATCCAGATTAAGAACACACAAATTATATGCTAAACCTGAAAAATGTATTTTTGAAGTCAATGAAATCACTTTTTTGGGATACGTTATCTCCCCTCATTCCATAAGTATGGATACCTCAAAAATAGATTGTATTGTCAATTGGTCTACTCCTGCTAATATTAAGGACTTACAACGTTTTTTGGGATTTGCCAACTTCTACAGGAAGTTCATTAAAAATTACTCCAATGTAGCTCATCCGCTTAACCTGCTCAATAGCAGTAAACGTTCCTTTGCTTGGAACGAAGAGGCTCAAGCAGCCTTTGATGAATTAAAACGGAGATTTACAAGTGCTCCCATTCTCCAACTCCCTAATCCTGATTTTCTCTACGTCATGGAAACAGATGCTTCTGACGCAGCTATCGGGGCTGTCCTTTCTCAGCAACGATCGCCTCAAGATCCTCTCCATCCAGTGGCTTTTTTCTCACGATCTATGTCTCCTGCTGAACGAAATTATCCTATAGGAGAAAAAGAATTGTTAAGTATTAAAGCAGCATTCGAAAACTGGCGACACATACTTGAAGACTCACGCACTCCTGTAATTGTTTACACTGACCACAGGAACCTTGAATATCTTCATTCGAACAAAACTCTCTCTGCCAGACAAGTAAGATGGAATCTTTTCTTTGCCCGATTCAATTTTCAAATTATTTACAGACCTGGATCCAGAAACAAAAAAGCAGATGCTCTGTCCAGAATTCAACAAGATCTTCCTGTGATTGGAACTCCCCCACCTAAAATCATAGGTATCATTTCGTCATTAATAGATGATATTAAACATCTTAAAGAAGAAGATCTTGAGCTTCCCAAACAAAAGAAACTATCAAAAAAGGACGGTCTCTACTACTTCAAAAACAGGTTATACATTCCTCCCTTGTTTAGGAATAAAATTCTCACCTTAATACATGATTCCCCTCTGGCTGGTCATCCGGGTACAAGGAAAACACTGGAGCTGTCTAAAAGATATTACTGGTGGCCTCGCCAGGACAGAACCATAGAATCTTATGTCAAAACCTGTCCAACCTGTCTGAGATCAAAATCTGACCATCATCCACCATTCGGTCAACTATTAAGCCTACCGATCCCAGAAAGACCTTGGCAGTCCATTTCAATGGATTTCTTGGTGGAACTCCCTCCTTCGCAACATCATAACACCATTCTAGTAGTGGTAGACCGTTTCACCAAAATGTCTCATTTTATTCCTTTAAGGAAATTACCCTCTTCATCTGAGCTTGCAAAAATATTAATCGACAACATAGTGAAACTCCATGGACTTCCTGAAGAAATCATTTCAGACAGGGGAACACAGTTCACCTCCAAGTTCTGGAATGAGATGTGTTCCTCTCTCAGTATTCAACGTAAATTGTCTTCAGCCTATCATCCCCAAACCAACGGACAAACAGAGAGAGTTAACCAGTGTGTTGAACAATACTTGAGGTGTTATTGCTCTCACTTACAAGACGATTGGATCACATGGTTACCTATGGCAGAATTCTCATATAACAACTCTGTACACGCTAGCAGTAAAATGACTCCATTCTTTTCAAATTACGGATTCCATCCCTCTTCGATTCCTGATCAGGGACTCCCTTCTTCTAATCCATACGTCTCCAACCACAACGCTTTCATGTCTGCCCTCTTCCTCAAGTTGCGTGATAACCTCAAAAATGCATCATCTGCTCAGAAAAAGTTTTTCGATACTGGCAGACGACCTTCCCCTGCTTACAACGTTGGTGATCTCGTATGGCTCTCTTCAAAGAACATTGTCACAAACCGTCCCTCAAAGAAACTGAGTTCTCTCTTCCTTGGCCCTTTTCGTATATTGTCTCTTATCAACGAAAACGTGGTCAGATTGAAACTTCCACCTACCATGAAACTTCATCCTGTCTTTCATGTGTCTCTGCTTAAACCACACCGCTCCGACCCTTTTCTAAGGGATGCTCTTACCACTCCTGATCCCCTTCTGGTACAAGGTGAGGAAGAATACGAGGTCCAGAGGATCCTGGATTCGCGAATCCATCGTGGTTCCTTACAGTATCTTATCCGGTGGAAAGGCTACGGAGTTGACGAGGATTCCTGGGTGTCGTCCTCCGCGGTGCATGCTCGTCGACTCATCAACGCGTTCCATGCTCGCTACCCTTCCAGACCTCGTTGACAGCATCCGGTGGCTGCTTCTTATGGGGGGGGTTCTGTCAGACCTTCCGGCATCCGTACTCCGGGGACTTCCGGGTAGACGGAGCGCGGCCACTCCCCCTCCTCTGACGCGGTCACTCCCAGGATACAAAGGGAGACCGCGGCAACACCTCAGTGCTGGATCAATTTGAAAGCCTCCCGCGAAAACTTCAAAGCTAAGTGTATCTGTGTTTACCTCTCCTGTGTATCGGACCCGGACTGTTTATCGTTTACCTGCCTTCTCCTCTCCTCGACCACGGACTTGCCTTTGGATACTCTTTTGTCTGCAGCCAACTTAATCCTCTCTGAGAAACATCTCTCATCAAACCGGATTACCACCCCTACAAAGCTAAGTAGAACTCATCTGCCTAAACAGGAGTATTGTTATCCTGCATCTCTGCTTACCTTCTTTTGCTTCACCCTAACTAATTGTTCTGCTGCCATTTAACAATTCTACATTGGAATCTCATCTCTGTTCAGACTAAAATATTGCCTCACCCTAATCTTCTCTGCAAATCCTGCTGCTGCTTAATTTTCTGACAAGGAATTAAAGAGACAGTTCAACTTGAATTTTACTTTATTTCAATTATAACAATTTAATAAACAATTTCAGTTATCTACAGTTGTGATCCATATTGTCAATAAGTGACCATTACAAAATGTTCCAGCTGTTTGGTAGTTCATAACTCCCGAACATCGTTCGCATAGGTGGTCGGGAAACGAGTAGCGGTCTAAGTTCTACTGGCGTTTGTGCGAGTGCCAAGCCGAAAAAAGTTCCAGGCACTTGACAACCAAGTATCCCTGCCCAGGTTTGGGAGACAATTAATTAATTACTTCCCTTGCGGTTTCGCACTTAAGTTGCTGATGTGAACGTTCTAATGGGGTACAGGGGTGGTCCTTGTTAGGGAGACAAATAACATTTGTTCGTATGAAGTACTCCCGAACGGAAAAGGGTAAAACAAACTAAATAAAGGGGAAAACACACAAATATGTGGTAAGTTCTGCCACACAGGGCATTGAAAAATGGTTCGTGGATGGGTATTCCAGCAAAACAATGACCCAAAACACAAAGCCAAGGCAACAAAGCAGTGGCTCAAGAAGATGCACATTAAGGTCCTGGAGTGGCCTAGCCCATAGAAAATCTGTGGAGGGAGCTGATGGTTCAAGTTGCCAAACGTCAGCCTCGAAACCTTAATGACTTGGAGAGGATCTGCAAAAGAGGAGTGGGACAAAATCCCTCCTGTGTGTGCAAACCTGGTGGCCAACTACAAGAAACATCTAACCTCTGTGATTGCCAACAAGGGTTTTGCCACCAAGTACTAAGTCAAAGGGGTCAAATACTTATTTCACCCATTGACATGCAAATCACTTTATAACTTATAACATTTAAATGCTGTATTTAAATGTTTCCTCTGGTTTGATAAGATTGCTTCCTGCTTTTACGGGATCAGGGATCACGTCTGAGGGAATTGAGTTCTGTAATCGAGGGATTTGAAGAGTTCTCGAGGAACTGTAAATTACTTGGACTGAGAAATAAATCCTAGATTGAGCCAGCGTTTCACGTCTGACTCAGAGATTGCAGTGTCTGAAATCAGTGCAGAACGGAAAATGCCATAATTCAATTAGCAACACTGACAGCCTGGGAATCTGCCATTCATATAGGGAATCTGCACAATCACCCGGAAACCCCAAGAATGTGCCATTCATATAATGGATCTGCCCAATCACCCTGAAACCCTGAGAATCTGCAATTCATATAGTGAATCTTCCCAATAACCCTGAAACCCTGCTATTCATATAGTGAACCTGCACAATCACCCTGAAGAATCTGCCATTCATATAGTGAATCTGCCCAATCACCCTGAAGAATCTGCCATTCATTTAGTGAATCTGCCCAATCACCCTGAAACCCTAAGAATCTGCCATGCATATAGTGAATCTGCCCAACCACCCTGAAGAATCTGCCATTCATATAGTGAATCTGCCCAATCACCCTGAAGAATCTGCCATTCATATAGTGAATCTGCCCAATCACCCTGAAACCCTGAGAATCTGCCATTCATATAGTGAATCTGCCCAACCACCCTGAAACCCTGAGAATCTGCCATTCATATAGTGAATCTGCCCAATCACCCTGAAACCCTGAGAATCTGCCTAGTCATCCTAAGAATCTTCCAAAGTACTTGTGTATAAACACCGTAATGAGAACATCTTGTGGAAAAAAAAGACTTTAAAGGGACACTATAGTCACCAAAACAACTACAGCGTATTGTATTTGTTCTAATGAGTATAATCATTCCCTTCAGGCTTTTTTCAGTTTGTTTCAGAGGAAATGCAGTGTTTACATTACAGCCTGGGGATACCTCCACTGGCCACTCCTCAGATGGCTGCTAGAGGTGCTTCCTGGGGCAGTGCTGCACAGTGTGACTGACATTCAGTGTCTCCACCCTCTGCATGCAGACACTGAACTTTACTCATAGAGATGCATTGATTCAATGTATCTCTCTGATGAGATGCTGATTGGCTAGGGCTGTGTTTGGCTTGTGCAGGTTCTGCCTCTGAACTGCCTCCTATGTGATTGGCTCAGATCACCACTTCTGATGATGTCAGACAAGCAGGCAGATCATGGGCAGAGCCAGCAGCAGCAGACTGGAATAAAAGTCTGATTTTACTATTGTGGTGAAAGTAACCTCGCCACTGGTTCTTGGAGGGGCCTGTTTGCCAACCTCCTGCCTCAGCACTATGGGTCATCCAAAAAGGCTCATAAAAGACCGTTTGGGAGCTTGTTAACACCTATTAATAACTTGGAACGGTTCTCACCGCAGTGTTTTAATTGTTCGTCTGGGTGGCCGCAATTCCTATGGGCAACCATGAGGTGGTGGCCATCTTGTTGCATGAACACAGGCAGCGGTGTTTGGGCATGAATCTCATGGAACTAAAATCGGGGGGGGGTTTGTGTGGGGGGGGTTTGTGTGTTTTAATGTATTTGGGGGGTTTCATAGAAATGTGTGTTTTGTGTCTGGAGAAAAATTGAGTTTAGTTCAGTACTTCACTCAATTATCTCCCAGGTACAGAGGAGGGATTATCTGATTATGTATGGGAGTGTCCTGGATCTGAGAGCCAATGTAATCATGTATTTGTTTCTGTTGTGGTTTACTCTCAGGTCCAGGGGGGAGTGCCACTTGCATGGGGACTTGCATAAAAGGCCTGTTGTGGCTGCCATTAAAATGAGTTCCTGCTTACTCTCAACATAGAGCATTGTATCATGTATGGGGGGAACAGCTGTATCTACCCTGGGGATTACTATATCACTATAATCCCCTGGGATTATAATCACTCTTTTAAGAGCATATTGCTACACTCTCTTGGAGAAGAGGTCTACCCACTGGAAGCTGGATCCTGGTCTTGGGTCCAGGGGGATTGAAGGACAGCGAGACCCCAAACAAGTTGTAATGCTGGAAGTGGGGACAGCAGTGCTGATGGTGTCTGGTGGAGTGCTTGGAGTACTCGGTGAGCACTAAGAGCATTGATTGGCGGAGGCACCCGGTCGGGGTGCCAGACGGTTCGTCACAACTATATTTAGGGAGGGCAAGCGGGGACCAGAGGGGCTAGATAGTGTTTTTAACACTGTAGGATCAGGAATATATGTTTTTGTTCCTAATCCTATAGTGTTCCTTTAACTTTAAATGTGAAATTGTCACTTCTCTGAAGTGTTACTCCAAGATATGATGCCAGGAGTACCCGACGCCGTTGTCTGTCACAGGATGACCGCTCTCAGACAATGACTGACGTTCCGTGTAATGAAAGTTGCACAGAACTTCAACTGACGTTAGTCGGTCGGAGTTCTTGTTCTGAGCTGGTGATGACACCCGTGTGTACAACATTTAATAAAAGAGTTCCAGACACCATGTCCACTCGGATTAACCCTGTAACCATTCTTTCATATGGTGCTACATTTTATTCACGTCTCAATTCAACTACAATTTGCTGGTGCCTACATAAACACCTATAATTTTTTTCATAACAAACTTTTTGATACATTTCCTTAAATTCCAACATTCATGGTTCCAGAAATACATTTAATACTGTAAATTTGGTGAAGCGAGAAATTATTGTAAGAAAAGAGATCTATGGCAGCGCACGCCATGATTTTTCTATAGATTTCTCTACAAAATAGGCTTTTTTTACTCATATCATATCACATTTCCTTAATTTAAATTTGTTTGTTGACATTCAGACAGATGAAAGACACCAGATTCTCCAAATATTCTGCCCTTCATTCTGAGTCACTGAGCAAACATCTGAGGTTCATTGTCAAAGCCAAACCGAACATGCGGGTAAGGAAACCTCATATGTTGAAGAACACTCTAAACTCTCTATCAGAAAATCCATTAACTTGTGTGTCTGTTTAGTCCTTTTACATTGCATCTGATGGAGAAAGTATTATTATTTGTCTTATTTTGCACTCAATGTGAAGTCTGATTGCCGGTGCCGGCAACACGACGATTTGATGATCGCTCAACGAGAGGCCGAGGATGGAATTCTAATCGTGTTCTGGGCATGTTTGCCTGTCTTGGTTGTGTACACAAACTTCACTTTGCTGATAATGTCACTCATTACTTTTAGTGACATCGTTAAGACAGCCAGCCGTCGGAGATTGAACGTGTTCCCAGCTCTCGGACATTGCACAAAGCATTCAGTGACAGCATGTGACAGAGAACGTTCTAGAAATATTCCTCCTATCTACTGAACGCGGTCTCAGAGAATATTCTGTAAAAACGACTTTGTCACTCAAAAAAAATAAAATAAAAATTAATTAAAGGACACCTGGCATACCGCAAACAACCTATGCTCATTAGAATTCGCATACGATTTTATCTATTCATTGTGCTAGCAGTTTTTCTAGCAAAAGTATAGAATAGGAAAAAATAAAATATTTTTAAATATTTTTTTCTCCCAAGTGTCCGTCTATGTTTCAGCGTGCTGAGGGATTGACTGACAAGGGAGGGCAGAAAAGACCTCCCACAGGCGGTCTCCCTACTTTTCACACATAGCAACCGCAGTGCATGCGCTGTGGTTGCTATGGAATCTCCCCAGGTAGTATAGGAATGGTGTGATGTAACCTCACTCTATTCCAAAGCCAGTTAAAGGGTTAATACACGGCAGCACAATGGGATTTATTGTCAAAGAGTTAATATACGGCAGCACAGTGGGATTTATTGTTAAAGGGTTAATATACCGCGGCACAATGGGATCTAATGTTAAAGGGTTAATAAACCGCGGCACAATGGGATTTATTGTCAAAGAGTTAATACACCTGGCAAAATGTGATTTCATGTTAAAGGGTTAATACACCGCGGCACAATGGGATTTATTGTTAAAGGGTTAATACACCGCGGCACAATTGGATTTATTGTTAAAGAGTTAATACACTGCGGCACAATGGGATTTATTGTTAAAGGGTTAATACACCGCGGCACAATGGGATTTATTGTTAAAGAGTTAATACACCGCGGCACAATGGGATTTATTGTTAAAGGGTTAATACACCGCGGCACAATGGGATTTATTGTTAAAGAGTTAATACACCGCGGCACAATGGGATTTATTGTTAAAGGGTTAATACACCGCGGCACAATGGGATCTAATGTTAAAGGGTTAATACACCGCGGCACAATGGGATTTATTGTTAAAGGGTTAATACACCGCGGCACAATGGGATCTAATGTTAAAGAGTTAATACACCGCCTCACAATGGGATTTATTGTTAAAGAGTTAATACACCGCGGCACAATGGGATTTATTGTTAAAGGGTTAATACACCGCGGCACAATTGGATTTATTGTTAAAGAGTTAATACACCGCGGCACAATGGGATTTATTGTTAAAGGGTTAATATACCGTGGCACAATGGGATTTATTGTTAAAGGGTTAATACACCGCGGCACAATGGGATTTATTGTTAAAGGGTTAATACACCGCGGCACAATGGGATTTATTGTTAAAGAGTTAATACACCGCGGCACAATGGGATTTATTGTTAAAGGGTTAATACACCGCGACACAATGGGATTTATTGTTAAAGAGTTAATACACCACGGCACAATGGGATTTATTGTTAAAGAGTTAATACACCGCGGCACAATGGGATTTATTGTTAAAGGGTTAATACACCGCGGCACAATGGGATTTATTGTTAAAGAGTTAATACACCGCGGCACAATGGGATTTATTGTTAAAGAGTTAATACACCGCGGCACAATGGGATTTATTGTTAAAGGGTTAATACACCGCGGCACAATGGGATTTATTGTTAAAGGGTTAATACACCGCGGCACAATGGGATTTATTGTTAAAGGGTTAATACACCGCGGCACAATGGGATTTATTGTTAAAGAGTTAATACACCGCGGCACAATGGGATTTATTGTTAAAGGGTTAATACACCGCGGCACAATGGGATTTATTGTTAAAGGGTTAATACACCGCGGCACAATGGGATTTATTGTTAAAGAGTTAATACACCGCGGCACAATGGGATTTATTGTTAAAGAGTTAATACACCGCGGCACAATGGGATTTATTGTTAAAGAGTTAATACACCGCGGCACAATGGGATTTATTGTTAAAGGGTTAATACACCGCGGCACAATGGGATTTATTGTTAAAGGGTTAATACACCGCGGCACAATGGGATTTTTTGTTAAAGAGTTAATACACCGCGGCACAATGGGATTTATTGTTAAAGGGTTAATACACCGCGGCACAATGGGATTTATTGTTAAAGGGTTAATATACCGTGGCACAATGGGATTTATTGTTAAAGGGTTAATACACCGCGGCACAATGGGATTTATTGTTAAAGAGTTAATACACCGCGGCACTATGGGATTTATTGTTAAAGGGTTAATACACCGCGGCACAATGGGATTTATTGTTAAAGGGTTAATAAACCGCGGCACAATGGGATTTATTGTTAAAGGGTTAATACACCGCGGCACAATGGGATTTATTGTTAAAGGGTTAATACACCGCGGCACAATGGGATTTATTGTTAAAGGGTTAATACACCGTTGCACAATGTGATTTAATGAACAGTTTAGCTCAGACAGAGAGCTTTCATCTCTCTCTCCATCATCAGTAATGGAGGCGGGGAGTGGCACCCAGCGTACACAACATTTTAAAATGGTTTGGGTAAACCAAATGTCATCAGGAAACTTCTGACACCATAACCACTTCAGGAAGGTGTAGGGGTTATAGTGCTTGGAATGTCCGTTTAAGTCGATGCATGGGATATGTGACCTTTTACGAGGGATTTTGGAGAATTGGCAGTAAAGGTCAAACGAGAAAGCTTTGTGTCTTCTAACCTGATTAACTGTATAGCTATTCAATAAATGTATTGAAACTACAATATGGCTGATCATATACAATTTTTTTTTTTAACTTTTTTTGTGTTTTTAAAAATCGTCTCCTATCACATTTTTCGTGAATGCTCTATTTTTTATATCTGTGATTGATGTGAAACAGGATTTCATTGTATGTGTGTTCTTCAAACACTCAATCAGTGGAGCAGCTGAACAATTTGTATCGGGGAATGTAGACTGTTCTCGAGAAATACAGAACTCGTCTCTTATGCAAAATGCAACATATTAATATATCCCCTTATTTTGGTTATTTTCTTTTTATCACGATAGCATTATTATTATTGTTATTATTATTGGTATTTATATAGCATGAGCTTATTCCGCAGCGCTTTACAATAAAAGGGGGATTAATCAAATGAGACAATGGCAAAGTGTAACAGGAACATTAGGTAGTTGAGGACCCTGCTCAAACAAGCTTACAGTTTAGAGGAGGTGGGGTATAAAACATGTAACGGACCGTTTCAGCAGACAAGGGGTTAAAATCCGTTTAGGCGATATGCCCCTTTCTGAGAGACAGGCACAGCTACTGCAGAACACCAAACTCCCGAACTGGATACAAAATAGCACTCCAAACTGGAACCTCACGAATAGCTGCTAGCAGACGAACAGGAAAAGCATATATCAGCTTACACTCCTAGCAATCAGTCTCCAACAGCATACAGTGAATCCCCCCAAGAACGAGACAAGGCTCCGTGTTGAGGGTCAAGCAGTGGTCTGAGGTGCTGGCACACCCAGCCTGGTTTTTATTACAGTCAGGTACAAACAGAACACATCCAGGGGGAGGTATAAAACAACCAATAACATAATAGTACAGCCCACAGTTTCCCTCCCCTCTGCTTGGGAGATAATTGAGTTTCCTACTATATCTACTCAATTATCTCCAAGCTAAAACGTACACATTTTTATAACTTTAAAACCATACATCAATTTCACATAAAAATACATATCCACAATCAATCCATTCAGGGGAACAACATATTAAAAAATTGCATGAATCAGGTATCTGTTTCCATGGGTGTGGGGGGACGACGACAGACGTATGGGGTACCCTCATCGCATCCAGCCTTATCCATCAGGAAATGCCAGAGCTGAAGAGGACAGGATGTCTTGCATTTCTTGGATAAAAGCAGTGTTGCGCTCGTGAACTGACCGCGTCACCTGAGTTCTCTCGGCAAATAAGCGAGGTCTTAGTTTGTCTCACTTTGCTGATGCAGGGCGGGCGCCCTGTAGGGATCAGTATGAGGCCTTTGTGGAATAGGATCTGCCTGGGAACACTGCTGTACATTGTAACATGTGAGTTCAAAGTCACAGAGCATGCTAAGGCTCTTCGAAATCACTGATATAATGCACAATTAGGCTGGACTGTGCTTCTCCGTATTTAAAAAGTGTCTGTGCTGGGGGGGCGGAGCCAAGCCACGAAGCGGAGAAGTCGCATGAAGCTGAAGCTCCCGCGAAAAAAGCAAATCTTTAGCTAATACAGCCCTCTATTTCATCCCCAAAATACCACAAGTGGCAGAAAAAGACGGCGAAACTGATATGGGGCGTAAAACGAAAAAAGCAAAACCCGACCAGCCGAGACAGAGCCAAGACATTGGGGCCCTGTGGAGACAGGCTCGTGAGGCAGCAAGGCCCAAAATGGCCGACCACGCGGACACATACTCCGATTACTCGGACGACTTCTACCAGGAAGAAGACATGCCGACTACTACACACCTACCTAAACCGGGGACAAAGCCTCCAGACCCGGACAACGCTCCGGTGACTACCTCAGTGCTTAAAACCCTGCTAGCAGGCGTCCAGACCACCCTACAGGCGGACATGGCTACCCTACGCGCTGAACTACAGGGCATAACTGGAAGGCTGGGAACCCTGGAGGACGCCTCTGCGGCGCGAGATGCACACATCACCGCAATGCAAGCGGAGATCACCATCCTACAGCGCAAAAATGAGGACTATGACCGACGGTTCGCCGCTGCCGAAGAGGAGCGCAGAGCCACTAATATAAAGGTACGGGGGCTACCGGAAGATATACCGGCAGAGGAGCTGCCGCATTTTGCCCGCAGACTCCTGACAGAAATACTCACGCCGAAACAATCCAAGGCTATCCCCATCGAATCTGTATTCAGGGTCCCGAAACCGGCTAGAGCCCCGACCACCGCAACCCGGGACCTTATAGTCCGCTTCCACCACCGCAAAGATAAGGCCATACTCCAAGCAGCGCTTAAAAATAGAACCCAGGTCACTTTCGAGGGTCACTCTTTAACTTTCTTTGCCGACTTAACGGGTGGCACACTAGCATGGCGGGGATCGCTGAAACCCTTCACTGCCCTTCTCAGGCAAAGGGACATTAAATACAGATGGCGCCTTGATCGCTCGCTTATAGTCCTGAAGGGAGAAGACAAATTTGTGGTCCACTCGCTTCAAAACGCAAGAGACCTGCACCACGTCCTGGGAATACCCCAAGAGGCCAAGCCTGGACCGGCACCCCAGGAGAACCCAAGCCAGCCACACAGATGGGACCCAGAGCGCACCAAGACATTTGTACCACGACGACCTAGACAGGCCCTCGCTGAGGTTACAGGCACCTGAGAAGGCTCGGGTGACCCTCCAACCGTGGTCCACACCGACCTGGACAGTACGACACTCAGCTATGGCTGCGTGGCACCATGATGTACTAAACGTCACTCCTGCCTCCCAGATGACTTTAATATTGGTTTACAGAGGACTTTATTATTGTTTTACTGTTGATTTCATTGCCGTTTTTACTGTTTTCTCTAATTGTCCGACCACTACAGCTCAATAATGTGAGCGCACATACCGGCACCTCTTACGCCTTACTACATGCTCATACACATCTTGAACCCCGCAGGGCTCCTTCCCCCCCTCCCCACGCCGGCCCTGGGTAGCCGCGGGGGAGTGAGCGAAGAAGCAGCGATCAGGTACAACATACCCTACCACTGCAGTAGGTTACGCATCCAAATACACCAGGATAAGCTCTGCAAATTATACGCTCAGGACATATATTGCCCTACCGCATAATCACATATATTCTCTTTTGCTGCACCCGCTAGCTATTACACAAAATATCTTGCCACATTTAGGTGACACATACGTTACGGTTACAGACAAGTTTGCACCGCAGCAATGACTAGCCTACTACATAGGATGTTCACACGTTTAACCACGCTATTGCCTTAACGCTGCTTATGATCGCTTTATAACAACAAAAATGTGCACGTGTTCTTACCATGCCCTATTGTAATGATTGTATACTACCCTAGCGAATGGAATGCCTTTGGGGCACCGCTCGCATAACTGTTACGCATAAAGGCACGAAAAAATAAAGAATTTAAAAAAAAAAAATTGCATGAATCAGACCAGGGGTTCAAAAGTAAGTAAAAGTATCTCTTGTTCCCCTGGCTGGCAGCCTAGCAATCTGGCTCAAACAGGTTTTACAGGGGCCTCTATCCTGGAGACAAAGGGGAAAGTAATCCAATTATCCAGGGCTAGAGGCAGACTCCATTGAGCACATGGTTGCAAAAAGACATAAATCACTTTAAAATACATAGGGGGGGGGGGGGGGGCGGAGCCAACTACCAACTGAAGCAGACGTGCATCGCCTGAGCTCCGCATCCAAAAGCCTGCAAACAGCAAAATAATTGTTAATAACTTACCTATAGCAACTTAAAATACAGCTCTACGAGATGGGAAAGAAATCCAGACACCAGGGAAACGTAAAACCGGCTGGGACACGGGATATCGGAGCACTTCTCCTCCGACCCGCCAAGGCCGCAGAAACTCCCGCGCCAAACCAAGATGGCGACACGGCTTCCGCCTCCTCCGGAGAACAGATCCTCGACGAACTGGATGAATTCCCTAGCACAGGGGGCTTACACGATATATCTTCGGACGAAGACAACGAACAACCCTCCACTAAGGGAGATTTAAAAGCCCTCCTAAGCAATATCCGCTCCCTCTTTGCGGCTGACATAGCGGTCCTAAGAGGAGAGATCCACGCCGTTGAGGGGCGAGTGAAGAAGACAGAGGTGGACGCGCAGGACATCACCGCACGCTGCCTGCAATTAGAGGCTCAAAACATAGAGCTGCAGCGCACCCAGTCCCTGCTCACCAACCGCCTAGAGGCGGTGGAGGACCGGCACAGAAGCCGGAATGTAAAGATTAGAGGGGTCCCCGAGACAGTGACCCAAGATGAACTACAGGGGTATATTGGACGACTACTCACCCTCTTACTTACGCCACAGCAGGCGAAGATGACCCTCACAGATGGGATATATCGAATCCTGAGGGCCGCCAGAGCCCCAGCGGATACCCCGAGAGATACCATCCTCCAATTTTAAACACAGACAGGCCAAGCAACACTCATGGCGGCAGTGAGGGGAAAAGCGTCTTACGTCTTCGAATCAGCCAGTCTATCATTCTTTCGGGACTTATACAGGCCTACGCTGCTGTGGAGAAGCCTCTTCAAACCCTTGACAGCTAATCTCCGCCAAGCCTCAATCCCATACCGTTGGGCATTCCCCAGAAGCATTATTGTCACACACAAGGGTGCAACAACACGGGTCACCGACCCCTCGGAAACTGACTCCATACTGACAGCACTGGGACTACAGCAACGACAGGAACAAGGTACTACCGAACAGAGACCAAACTCCAATCACACCTGGGATGTAACAAACGTGAGGCCGTTTCATCCCGCAACCACCAAAACTGCGCCCTCCACGGCCTATAAGGCGCAACGGGCAACACGACACCAAGTGGACACTTGAGGGGACAGAAACCCGACCCATGACAAACCCAGGACTAACCAAAAGTTGTATTTGGAAATTTCTCATCGTTAAACAAGGACTAACTGCTAAATATCGTAACTATAACCGGCGACATTGCTCCCTAGTTTCAAAGGGTATACCATGCTTTCTGTTAACAGTTACTTTCACCGAATGCACGATTTGCCTCCGGACTGCTGGCTAAGCTTACAGTACAGTAACAACCATTAACCTGTTATACCCGTACCCTCTGCTGAGAGATCAATAAATAATAGTTTAAGGGCTAGCTAACACATTTTGATGTGGCATACCAAGCATAGTTAAAACTCATTAGATGGCTGTTGGTTTACCTGCATGTGAACACATTATTCACTATAAATCTCTTTACACCTTCTCACACATAGACGAGACAGGAAGTATGCAATATACATGCTTGTACAAATATAACCGGTATGAATATATGCCTTAACATGATAACCCTCAACCTATATTTAACAGCATAAAATTAACTAACAATAAGCATAGACGTGCATAGCATATAAACTACAGACGTGCCTAACTTAAAAATCTTTATATGTTACACACTCCTAGACTACAATATGCAACTCACACATATACGCTAGTAATGAGTAATGGCAGCCTGTTAATATTATATTATTTTATTATTTTACTATTTCTTGACCTTCTCTGTATATTCTCATGCGCACGTCATGCTCACCACCTATGTTTTCTATTATACCCATTTCTCCATGATATGTGCATTCTGCTACTATATTTGAAACAAAACATGAACCTAAACTACTATCCTAGACCTCATATAAATGTTATAAAAATGTGCCTGTATAACAAATGCCATAACATGTAATACTAATGTACACTTAATCCACCGGATGTCGCCATTGTGGCACACGCCGGCTGTTTGTTCATTCCGTGCACAACCGAAATAAAGAATTAAAAAAAAAATAAAACACTTTAAAATACATAAAGTCACCTTTTACACATAATACACAGACATTTCACATATCCCCAGATAGCTGGGATCTGAACGCACAAAACTACCGAATAGCGCTCAGATCCTATTCACACAGTTCAATTGCCATGGAGCTAAAGTCTTTCCCATAGTCTTTCATTATATGAATAGGCTCCATGGCATAGCTATCTGGGGTATCACCGCTCACACAGGGCAAGTACCGAATGGCCCCACTGGCAATCGGGCTCCTCCAATGCAATGTGGCGAGATTGGTCTCGTCACATCTCTCCCCTTTTCCAAACAGACTAACAGGGTACCTGACCTCCTGCCGGTCAGTGCCCTTGTTAGTCCAGCAGCCCACCCACAAAGCAGAAAAAACAGTACAGCCCACCCACAATAAATGGTTACTACACCTGGGTAGAGGAGAAACTTGTCCATGTCCAGGTGCCTCACCACGGCTGTGTGGGGGACTGGTAGGCTGCCTTGGTGGGTTGCTGAGTGGGCAGAGACCAGCGGTACTCTGTCCTGGTGCCAGTACTACCACCCGAGTAGTCTGGTTGGAGCCTGGTTGCTGGAGACCGACTGTCTCCCCTTTAGCTTCACAGCTCTGCTGCTGGAGACCGACTGTCTCCCCTTTAGCTGCACAGCTCTGCTGCTGGAGACTGACTGTTTCCCCTTTAGGTGCACGGCTCTGCTGCCGGAGGGGGAGACTGACTGTCTCCCCTTTAGCTAAACAGCCCTGTCGTGGGGGGGTAAGTGCAGAGACCACGGTCCCATCTGCACAGCTGTGGGGCTTACAGTCTCCCCCTGGTATATTAAGCTGTTGCTGGGGAGAGGTGGTAGCAAGCTCCTCTCCCATACATACTTCCATCCTCTGTGGAGGGAGACCGACTGTCTCTGCTCCCAATACAGTGTCCTGCTGCTGGGGAAAGGAGACTGGGCTCTCTATTCCCTGCTGGACACTCTGCCGCTGGGGAATGGAGACTGGGCTCCCAATTCCCGGCACATCACTCGGCCGCTGGGGAATGGAGACTGGGCTCCCAGTTCCCAAAAAATCACGCTGCTGCTGGGGGGCAGGAACAACTACCTCTGCCCCCTGTAATTCAGCCTGCCGCTGGGGAGGGAGGCCTCTGCTCTCCTCTCCCTGCACTTTACACTGCCTTCTCGGCATATCACTCTGCTGCTGGGGGGCAGGAACAACTACCTCTGCCCCCTGTAACTCAGCCTGCCGCTGGGGAATGGAGACTGGGCTCTCAATTCCCTGCAATTCACACTGCCGCTGGGGAATGGAGACTGGGCTCCCAATTCCCTGCTGTATCTGCCGCTGGGGAGAGGAGACTGAGCTCTCTCTGTCCCGCAATTGTAACTTCCGGTGGAGGTCCACCCAACGTGGCAGCTGACCGTCACCCTCTGCCCGGTATAGCAGAGTCTCGAACACTAGACCCCTCACGAACTTCACGGATTTCTCAGCTGGATTAGGTCCATAGAAGTTCAGCCGCAACCACATCATACGGTCAAATTCCTCTACAGAGTATCTGTACTCCACTGCTGGTTCCATCCTGGTGCTGTCAGGCTCGCTGTACTCAGACATGCGTTGCCCTCAAATTGTAAAATCCAAAGAAATGGTGTCTCCTGTAGCTGTCCTTCTGGCTGCAGGAACGATCCTGCCGCTTGCCACCAATTGTAACGGACCGTTTCAGCAGACAAGGGCAGGGCCGGACTGGGCATTAAAGGCAGCCCTGGAAAAAAATTTTTACCAGCCCCATAATGCGTCGCGCCAGCATAGTGTGCAGATACAGAGTTAGAAAAGAGAACTTAAAATTAAAAATTATTACTCCAACGTAAAAAAAAAGCACTCATATGCTTCAAAATAAAGAAAAGTGCTGATTTATTTTAAGCAGACGTGCATTTGCATGTAATCAATGTTTCAGTCCAACTACCATGACATATTAAGGAAAGCTTGGTAATGGAACTGAAATGGTGAATGTATGTTGGGCACAACTGTAAAAAATTGACGTTATCTTGTTTATTTTGAAGTCCTGTGGGTGCGCTCTTCACTTTAAATATGTTATTGTGCTGGAGTGTGCACCTACCTAGCAACAAGACTGGGCCAATATCTGCTCATTACATATGGTCCACATTAATGAAATTTCTCTGTGTATTATGCATATATAAATGTACATTAATATATGTGTAAATATAATAGACATAATTTTTTATATATATATATTATATATATGTATATAATATATATATATATATATATATATATAACTAATACACAAATTAATATACATGTCATATACCAGTGGAGGATCCAGAGCCTGATCCAGGGAGGGGCACTTGTAGTTTATTTAAAGAACAAATCCATGCACAATAACCACTACTGCTCTGTGTAGTGGTTATGGTGCAAGGAGTGCCGGGACCCCCTCACAGAGTAAGTAGTCAAGCCGTTTAAGAACAGTTTGACAACTTACCTGGGGTTTGCTGGGATATGGGGCTATAGTAGGGTATAGGAGCAGTGGTACAATGTGTGAGGGGTGCAGTGTGTGTGAAAGGTTCAGTGTATGTGTGTGTGTGGGGGGGTGTAGTGTGTGAATGCGTAGCGTGTGTGGGGAAATGTGTGTGTGTGTGTATGGGGGGCAATGTGTGCATGGGGGCAGTGTGTATGGTGTGTGTGGAGGCAGTGTGTGTGTGTGTGTGTGTATGAGGCAATGTGTGAATGTGTATGGTGTGTGTGTGGGGGCAGTATGTGTATGGGGGCAGTGTGTGAATGTGTATGGTGTGTGTGTTAGGGCAGTGTGTGTGGGGGCAGTGTGTGAATGTGTATGGTGTGTGTGTGGGGGCAGTGTGTGAATGTGTATGGTGTGTGTGTGGGGGCAGTGTGTCTATGGGGCTAGAGTTCACTCTCAACACTGCGACCACCAGGAATTCGTGGTGAGAGTGAACTCTAGCCCATAGCTCCAGGGCTAGAGTTTACTCTCGTGAGAGCCGGAGCATTGCCGTGGTAACCGTGGCAACGCTTTGTGCTCGTGCGAGAAGGACGCAGAGGAGCTGCAGGCTGACCTCCTGGGTCCTCTCTCCCTCCCTCCCCTACCGGCTGCCCGCAAGGTGCCTGTGGAGGAGGGAGGGAGATCGTCTGGCAGGGGGGAGGGGGGGTTTACCCTCTCCTTCCCAGTCTCTCTCTTTCCCCTCTGTTTCTCTCTTCCCCTCTCCTTGTGTGTCTCTCTCCTTTCTCCCTCTGTCTCTCTCTTCCCCTCTGTCTCTCTCTCCCCCCTCTCTTTTTCCTCCCTCCACCATCTCTCTATCCCCCCTCTGTCTCTTTCCCCCATCCTTTCCATGTGCCCCTCTGTTTTATTTGCCCCCCTATCCTTGTGTCTCTTTTCCCCCCTCCACATCTCTCTATCCCCCCTCTGTCTCTTCCCCCCATCCTTTCCATGTGCCCCTCTGTTTTATTTCCCCCCTCTCCTCCCCTCCCATTTACCTGAGTAGTGAGTGGGGCTGGGGCCGGCCGCATTCCGCGCTGGAGCCGCCGGACCGGGTGGCAGCCTCGCCGGTCCGGCGGCACTCCTTTCACTAATGCAGACTCGCTGAAGGCTGATTGAGGAGGGAGGAGCATGTCTCTGTACCATGCTCCCTCGCGGTTCCCACAATTCCCAGCACAGGAACCGCAAGGGAGCATGGTACAGAGACATGCTCCTCCCTCCTCCATCAGCCTTCAGCGAGTCTGCATTAGTGAAAGCAGTGCCGCCGGACCGGCGGCTCCAGCGCGGAATGCGGCCGGCCCCCTCAGATTGTGTGCCACCGGACCGCCCACCCGGTGGCACATACTTGCTCACAGCAGCCCCCAGGTGCCGCGGCCCACCGGGAAAATTCCCGGTATCCCGGTGGGCCAGTCCGGCCCTGGACAAGGGGTTAAAATCCGTTTAGGCGATATGCCCCTTTCTGAGAGACAGGCACAGCTACTGCAGAACACCAAACTCCCGAACTGGATACAAAATAGCACTCCAAACTGGAACCTCACGAAAAGCTGCTAGCAGACGAACAGGAAAAGCATATATCAGCTTACACTCCTAGCAATCAGTCTCCAACAGCAAACAGTGAATCCCCCAAGAACGAGACAAGGCTCCGTGTTGAGGGTCAAGCAGTGGTCTGAGGTGCTGGCACACGCAGCCTGGTTTTTATTACAGTCAGGTACAAACAGAACACACCTAGGGGGAGGTATAAAACAACCAATAACATAATAGTGCAGCCCACAGTTTCCCTCCCCTCTGCTTGGGAGATAATTGAGTTTCCTACTATATCTACTCAATTATCTCCAAGCTAAAACGTACACATTTTTATAACTTTAAACCCATACATCACATTCACATAAAAATACATATCCACAATCAATCCATTCAGGGGAACAACAAATTAAAATGGCATGAATCAGACCAGGGGTTCAAAAATTAGTAAAAGTATCTCTTGTTCCCCTGGCTGGCAGCATAGCAATCTGGCTCAAACAGGTTTTACAGGGGCCTCTATCCTGGAGACAAAGGGGAAAGTAATCCAATTATCCAGGGCTAGAGGCAGACTCCATTGAGCACATGGTTGCAAAAATACATAAAACACTTTAAAATACATAAAGTCACCTTTTACACATAATACACAGACATTTCACATATCCCCAGATAGCTGGGATCTGAACGCACAAAACTACCGAATAGCGCTCAGATCCTATTCACACAGTTCAATTGCCATGGAGCTAAAGTCTTTCCCATAGTCTTTTATTATATGAATAGGCTCCATGGCAAAGCTATCTGGGGGTATCACCGCTCACACAGGGCAAGTACTGAATGGCCCCACTGTGTTTAAAGGGCCAGAATGAGTGACATGCACTCTGTTAGGGCCGAATACGTTTTTTTAAAAGGGCCCAATCTCCCAGGGCCATAGTCCAAAGGCAGCAGGCGGGCAACCAGGCTCCTCCAATGTAATGTGGCGAGATTGGTCTTGTCACAAAACACAATAAGAAGGGTATTGAGG